>NC_062217.1:122946558-123257712 GCF_902686445.1 Sciurus carolinensis | reverse complement strand
GAAGACCAAACACCCGGGTCCCGGAAAGTGCCAGCAAAGACGACATGGGAAGTGGGAGGGCGGACACCGACTTTGCAGAGGGGACGGGCAGGGACAACTCGCTGCGAGACTGGGTGGGCAGCGGAGAGGGGCCAAGGTGCTGGCTAGTTTCCGTCCTAATTGCAAAAGTTGCATCGCTAATCAGAACAATAGTTAGAGTAATCATAGTGACAGCAAAGAAAAATAGCTGTGTGAAACACTGTCAGGAACTTTGCAGTACCCTCTCACCCAGAGCCTCCCCACACCCGCTGAGCTGGGCCCTGTGGCTTTATTGTTATCACCACCATTTTGTCCTTGAAGTTTGAAACTTGAGGAGTCTCAGCTGTTAAGAATGGAATTGGGGCTGGGGATGTGGCTCAGTTGGTAGAGTGCCTGCCTCGCAAGCACAAGGCCCTGGGTTCAATCCCCAGCACCGCAAAAAAAAGAAAAAAGAATGGAATTGGGCTTTGAACTTGAACTTGAACTTGGTTCTGGAGGCTGCGCTCTTCATGCCAGGTGATGAATACAAGGGATGAAATCTTTTTTAGGGTGCCAGGCCAAGTGCTCTATGACAGAGCCATACTCCTATCCCCTTTAGAAATTGCTAAAAATTCAGATAAAGGAAGGAAAAAAACATAACCTTCTAACCATTTACTGTCAACAGTTGATTTATATTTTGCAATCATTTGTCTATGCAGACATTCACATTATAGATATTTTATTTTATAAAACGGAATCACAAGGTATTCATTATTTTATAGCTCATTTCTGTCAACTAATATCCCTTAACCATTATTTAAAGTCTTCTGCATGACCATTTTATTGGCTGCAGAGAATCCATTGCGTATACTACCACAATTTATTTCATCATTCTTCCTATTATTTGACACATAGTTGTTTTCCAATTTTTCATTATTATAAAAAAGATTTAATGTTTAACATCACATCTTAGCATTCAGCCACAGTGTTTCCTTAGGATAAGTTCCTGAAACTTATTTTGCTGGACAAAAGGGTATGGGGCATGCTTGGGTATGGGAGCTTCATTAACACACTGGCTTCCAGAAGCCTCTCATTAGATGAATGCATGTTTCCCCACACTGTCACCGGCACTGGGTTTTACTATTTTTTTAAAAATACTGTTGCCAACTTGAGAGATGGTCGTTGGTTGTGTTTGCCTATCTTTGATCTCTGCTGAGTTTGAGTTTTATTCCCATGTTTATTTCGGGCTTGCCTCTGGAGGGGAACAGGAGATTTTTTTAAATCTAGGAGCTCTTCCTGTGACATTTCCCTGCCTGGCTGGCAACAAAAGCTAAGATGTAAAGAGAGTCTCCTTGGGTGACTGCCTCTTCCTTGGTCAGGTCAAGATCCAGTGAGCACTGTTTACAGAGGCAGACATCTGTGGGGATGGCCCAAGAACCGGGACAGCTGGGTGGATAAGCAAGTGCCTTTATTTGTCTCCTCAGTCAGGAGAGGGACAAGGGTGCCAGGGTGCTGAGCACATGCGTGTCCCCACCATGGCACAGCACAGCTGTTCTAAGGTCAAGCTCAGGAGGCAGAGAGACCTGGTTTGCTGCCAAGATCCACCCTCACCCCACCTCCTCAAGTCTTAGTCTCCCAATCAGTGAAATGGGTGATGATACCGTGCCCACTTCACAAGACTAGGTGGCTCATCAGATGAGATCATGCTGGGAGGCACAGGGCACCTTGTTATCATTCAGACATGAGCACCCGAAGGGCTTTGAGAGAGGAATTTTGAGTGAGAAGCCATACTTCAGAGGTTTACAATGTTCATGGATACACAGCTGGTCTTGTCATTTCTGGGAAGAACGATCCTGAGCCCTCCTTGTTTTACCCTTTATTTCCCCCCACTGACCCGGCTCTGAGCACAGCAGCTAATGCTTACTAGCACTTAGTCAGTTCCAGGCCACTTCCACCAATTAACCTTACTTAATCCTGACGATGACCCTATGAGATAGATCACATTCTTTTTTTTTTTTTTTTTTTTTATTATTGTAAACAAATGGGATACATGTTGTTTCTCTGTTTGTACATGGTGTAAAGGCATACCATTTGTGTAATCATAAATTTACATAGGGTAATGTTGTTTGATTCATTCTGTTATTTTTTTCCCCTTCCCCTCCACCCCTTAGATCACATTCTTATCCCCATTTTACAGATAAGGAAATGGCAAATACAGGTTGAGTATTTTGCCCAAGGTAACACAGTGAGGAAGTGGGCAGAGCCAGGGTTTGAGAGTGGCAGGCTGGCTCCAGATGCTGGCCTTTGCAAAAATGTTGGCATCTCTGAGTACAGAGGGAAGAAATGCCCGATCTCACGTAACTTCTCCTTCCACTTGCCCTCTAAGAGGTCACACATGGCACTGCCCCAGCTACGCCAGCAGCTCACGCTGCACTCTGGTGGAATTTCTGGAGCTCCTGGAGTCCTGATAAAGCTCCCTCAGGGCGCCGGTGCTGCAGATATCATCTCCAGTGACTTTACACCATCAAGGACAGGACAGAGCTGGTGAGTTACACTTGAGGCCCAATCCACTTTGAACTGGGCAATCCCACTGGTCACAGGCAGGAAGGGACCGACACAGACAGCCAGCTTTATTGTTCTTGGTTTGGAAATTTATTTGTACAGATGATAATAAATACAGCCACATGGATAATGTTGATGAGTGTTCTTTATTGGAAAGTATAAAAGCACATAATCCTGAGTCTGCCTGGGGAGATGTGACACAGGAGGTCTTCTACCAACACAAAGGCCGAAAGCTTTGGGAGCCAGGGAGCTTGTTCTGCTTTCTGTACCCCTGCAGGCACACAGTCCACACTTGGGGAACTGAGTTGTTCCTGCTGCTTTCTGTCTCAGTGCCAGGGGAATGAAGACTTCCTTTTAGGGTGATGAAATGTTCTGGCACTAGGTAGTCCTGATGATTGCACATTATGAATGGACTAAATGTCATTAATAGTAAATCTCATGTCATATGTGTTTTATTGTAATACATGAACGTGCTACTTGACCTTCATCACCATTCATTCATTCTTGTCCTCACTCGTTCGTTCAACCCCACTCTGGCTAGGTCAGCAAAGTGAGCGCTGAGGTTGGGGCTGAGACTTAATCTCCTGGGGAAGCTAAAGGCACTGGCATCTATGAGTAAGAATCAGGAGCTTCCCCCCTACTCCTCCGGCGCCTGCATGTTGTGACACGTCTCCTCGATTGTTCCTCTGCTCCCCAGCCAAGCGGGGCAGGCGTGGGGAAGCTGAGGTCTCCAGACTAAGCGTGAAGGCGGCCCCTTTTGGGGCCAGCCAGATCCCTCAGGGGCCAGGGACGGGAGATGGGCTCCAGATGGGCCATGTTCTCAATGAACTGGTTTCATCCAGTGTCTCCTTGGTTCTCCAATGTCCGTCTCTCCATTCATAGCAATGAGAGGCAGGGGGCATTTTTTCCTGGAAGGGAAAGGCTTAAACAAATCAGCATCAAGTCAAGAGAGAGACGGTCTTAAAAACAGCAGGAATGGAACGCACGAGCACTTCCCAAAGGGAAGAGAGAACTAGCCCCTTCTCACTCCTGCAAGCTCCAGGGGCTGCTCCAGGCAGGCAGGCTGTCTGCGGCCTCTGGTGTCCAGTCCTGCAGGGGCAGCTTGCTTGCTGCATGGGGCAGGCACTGGGGGACTCCAGTATTCATTCCCAGGTTCCATGACAAGCTTTATGTAGATCCCAGACTTTAAACAGTTTTTTTTGTTTTGTTTTGTTTTTGTGTTATTTTTGGAAGGGGGAGTTTATTTTGGCTCATGGTTTTAAAGGTATAGTCCACGGTCAGCCAACTCCACTGCTCTGGGCTCTTGAGGTGAGGTAAGCGTCATGGCGGAAGGCGTGGTGGAGGAAAGCTGCTCAGCTCATAGCAGCTGGGGAAGCAGGAAGAGGGAAGACTAAACTATCTGTTCATTCAATGATTAACGAGCAGCATCCAGAAGAGGCGAGCATGGGCTGAAAAGCCCTGAGTGAACCAGGCACGCTGTGCACACGGTGTCCCCCCTTACACACAAGCAACAAGACTCAGACTCATATGCTGATGAATTTTGATGGGAGACCTTTGGGTTAATGGATTAGAGGGTTCTGGGGGGAGGGTGGTTATAGAAGCAAGCTCTCTCTGGCAAGCTTGCTCTGTCTCGAATGTGACACCTTCCACCATGTTGTGATGCAGCCTGAGGCCCTCACTAGATGCCAAGCAGAGGCCTGCACCATGCTCTTGGACTTCTCCAACTCCAGAACCATGAAAAAAAATCAACCTTTATTCTTCATAAATTACCAGATCTCAGGTATTTGGTGATAGTAACAGAAAATGGACTAAGACACTCGCTGCTTAGGTGTCAAGAGAAATCCAGGCGGGTGTAATCAGAGATGGCAACGGGATGGTTGGTGTCGTGGTGTTGACAAGCAGCCCAGGCAGACCAGTAGGAGACTATCAGGACGGTCGGCCCAGGCCTCAGCATTCCACCAGGACTGGAAACCAGTGGTGTAAACTCAAATGCCATGGTGGTTGGGAGCTGTCATATGAATGGCAGGCCAGTTGTGGCCCTCTTGGCTTGTGACTTTCTCACCTTGAACAGACAGTTGTTCACAGAGAAGTTTCCTTACTGGAATTAAGTCAGCAGTTCAAGTGCTGTAACAAATGGTAATGAGCCTGCTGCCTCAGCCTGGGAGGACAGGGACTGGGGGACACTGTCCTTCTCCCAGACGCAGCTCACGATTGCTGTGGGAATGAGGGTGTCAGCGACTGGTTCACCCCAGGGTGCAGATGCCGTCTGGCCCCCTCCCCTCCCTCACACCTCACCTTTCACTGGGCTCTGGAAGCTTCCAACCGCCTGTTTCTTTGCTCCAGGGCCTGAGGCTCTTTATCAGACATCTCTTATGCTGTTGGGCTGGGACCCACAGAGCAGGGCTGGGAGTTAACCCGCTCCAAGAACTGTCTTCAGCCTAGACTGACGCTCCAGGTTCCCTCATCTCACCCCTCGTGGGGGTAACCCCAGGCCTGGACTTGATATCATTTCTGGAGGATTCTGCTCCAGTTTCTAAGGTGATAGCTGGCTTAGCAGAGCACGCTTGCTGGTGACCCCTCCCTCCTCCCTGCAGGGCCATCTGCATCTCCCAAAGAAACAGCTGCATTGCCGCCCAAGCCCTCATCCCAGAGTCACTTTCTGGTTGACTCAAACCAAGAGGCACCCCCATTCCAGAGGAACCAGAAATCTGTTTTTTGGTTTTTTTTTTTTTTAATGCAAACTCCTTAATTTTGGCTTCCAATGCTAATTGTTAAAAATAAAAACAAATATTGTAGCTGCACAGCCAAGGGGAAGATGTGGTCCACGATCAGGTGTGCAGGGCTATGTGTGGACCCGGAATTCTTGGGCTCCCTAAATTCTTGGTGCATATTAATGACAGTGCACATTAGTTTATGAAAGCTTTGGGCTGTGACTGTCCTCAGGGGTGCTCTTTTTGACAACGTTACTGTCTTCCTCCCCTGCATCCTAAGAATGAGTCCCTCATTGTCACTTTCCTGTCCTCCCTCCCTCCTCCCTCCTCCCCTCCCTCCTCCCGTCCTCCCGCTTCCACTCTGACTTCAGGGCAGGCCTCTCCTGCTGACCCTTTACTACCAGCATGTTCTTCCAGTAAACCACACAGCAGCACTTGGCAGAAGTTTCACTAGCTACCAGAGGGCTACACCTCCGGGGAACCCACTTACTGTTGGTAACCTCTGTCCAGCTGTTTCAGAAATGGCTCCTTTAAGAACTATCTCGAACTCTAGTTTCTCTTAAATGGTGCCTGTGGTGTTTGTGCCTGACCTAGCTCAGAGTTCCCACTCTCTCTAGGGGTCACCACAGGCGTGACCCAGCTGAGGCAGTCAAGAGTCACGGGTTTCAGTGCCCAGGAGATTTCAAGGCAGCTGCATGGAGTTTGGGCTAGGAACTCTGGCCCAAGGCGACCCTGAGGCTGCTACGGCCTCCAGCCCCCTCTGGCATCCTGGCCTGTGGCTCTTTGAGAATGTCACGAAGCTGGAATGGGGTCTTTAAACGTGTCCCTGGGAGGCTTCTCCCTGGCTTCTTCCCCTGTCACCTTCTCGCCTGCTTCTTGTGACTTTTGGTCCTACATGTGTCATCTGCAGGCTTTGTTGCCTATCAACTGTTCTTCAGAACACCAGAGGCTTGAAAATATTGTTGTTTGAGAAAAAAATCATGATAAAAGGATTCCACCCATAAAAATGGATCTTTCTGTGAAGAAATCCTTAATGTAGGTCGGCACAGGCCTCCTCAGAACCTTTAATAAGTTAATGTGCACTGTGACTTCCCAGGAGCAATTCCGTGACCACCCATGGGGTGACTCTGCTCTGGCTCCAGGCTGGGCCAGGGCTGGCCTGCCACAGGTCCCAGGGCCCTGCTGATCCAACTGCCTTCCAGATGGGTTTCTGATGACTGTCACTGCCTTCGAGCCCCCGTGCTGTGCTCAGCTCCTCTCCAGTTTAAGCTGGGGTGCAGGGGAGGAAGATTCAGGAGCCCAAGGGGTATGGGAAGGAGGAGAAAAGGTGGCGGCTTCCGGCCTGTGTTGGTAGCTGAGGGGATGGGTGGGTGGGTGGGTGGCCAGGCCTCTCTGCTCTGTGATTAGGACAATTTGGTACTCTAGGGGCTCATTTGTGGCAGGAAACCCAGCCAGAAGTTAACTATATCTGGTCCTCAGTGGAGGGGAGACATCAATGACCCCCCCATAAACCTGGGAGATTCTATTCAGGTTGGGGTGTCACCAGGTGGATTCAAATATCTTGAGGGTCGGGCATGAAATGGTTTGAATTTCCAAAGGCTGGATTGGGTCCAATGGCACAGATTCATGCTGAGTTTTGGGGAAGGGTCCCATCCCCCCACGTCATGTCCCACTGTGTTATCACTTATTCCTGCAGGAACCACTGTCCACGGGGCTCAGCTCTCCTCTGCCCCTTCACAGATGCTGCTGTTCCTATAGCCCCGCCCCCTTTTAATTTATTTTTGGTATTACTGAGGATTTAACCCGGGGTGGGAGAGGCTCCATCACTGAGCTATACTCCCAGCCTTTTAAATTTTTGTTTTGTTTTTTTGAATTCAGGGCCTCACACATGCTAGGCAAGCGCTCTATCACCGAGCTGTATCTCCAGCCCCTTACATTTTTGAGACAGGGTCTAAGTTGCCAGGGCTGGCCTTGAACTTTGGGATCCTCCTGCTTCAGCCTCCTGAGTTTTTGGATTACAGGTCTGCAGTCACTGCTCCTGGCAAACTTTTCTCTTTATAAGAATAAAATCATGGCATTTGCAGATAAATGGATGGAGTTGGAGAACATCATGCTAAGTGAAATAAGCCAATCCCCCCCAAAACCAAAGGCCAAGTGTTTTCCCTGATAAGTGGATGATGATATACAATGGGGGTTGGGGGATGGGGGTGAGAGAAGAATGGAGGAACTTTAAATTATGTAGAAGGAAATGAGAGGGGGAGGGGCAGGGGTATGAAAGATGGTGGAATGAGACAGACATCATACCGGATGTACGTGTACAATTACACAAATGGTGTGAATCTATATCGTGTACAACCATAGAAATGAAAAGTTGTACTCCATTTGTGTACAATGAATCAAAATGCAGTCTGTAAAAAAAAAAAAAAAAACCCTAAATTTTAAAAAGTTATCTATGTAAAAAATTAAAAAATAAATAATAATTTAAAAAGTTATCTGGGGTATTTGTTACAGAAAGTGACAGAAAGCTAAGACAGGGCTGCAGTCTAATTCACACTAAAGTTGTTACAACTGATAGAGTGAAGTCATTGCAATTTGAAAGGACTCCATTCTATTTCTTAGCAGAAAGGGTTTTGTTGAAGGCTGAATGAAATCTTAAGCAACCATTGAGGCTCATCAACAGACACCCACATTTCTGTTCCACAGGGCAGGGTGCTGCTTGTCTTTTCAGTTGACTTTGATTTATAAAGGGCCATTTGGGAAAATGGTTGTAAGTCACTTATTCCCTTCATTCTAAAAGGAACCTGGGACCCAGACAGGGAAAGCTTTCATGGTCAGGTAATAGCAAAACCGGGTCCCCTGATGGCTAGCCTAATTTTCCTATTCCTATCCCATAATACCTGGGTGTTGTTCTCTCAGACCTCGTCCTTGCAGCTGGCTCCTCTGAGCCTGGACACTGCCAGCTCTGCCATCCTGGGACCATGAGCATTCACCATGTTGTTCTTACTCACGCTTCCCTGTGCCTGTCACCCTGTGGGAGTGGACGGCAGGCGTCCCTGTCCTGCTTCGAGCTGGAAGTCATGTCTTACCTACTGCTTCGTGTTTTTTTCTGTTAATTGTTGTGATTCAGTTGCTGCTGAGAACAAATGTGAAAGAAACGCTGCAGAACCTGCTCATTGCATCTTTTCATTTTTAATTAAATAAGTCAAGTAAGCCATCAGGAGATGGGTTCACATTCCATTCCGCGAAGCAGACCCTGAGCGCCAGTGACCACCAGCTGTCTGAAGGGCAGCCCCAGCCTTTCCAGAAGATGGCAGGTTGTCTGTGGCCACAGCAAGGACACCTGGGACAATGACGGCAAAGGGGCTGGGAACAATGTGGGGTGGCTCCAGAGGTGGAGCAGGATGTACTACACAAGCACATGGGAACATGCCAACATACGGGGCCCAAGTTTTGGCAAAAAAGACAAGAGTTTGTTGGATCCCGGAAGGAAGAGGGGAGTCGAGCAAAATGGGCCTGGAATATACAGATAAGATGGAGACTTCACAGGTGCCCAGTTCCAGCCCAAGAACTGGAGAGGCTACACAAGTCACTTATTCCTCCAATAAATGGGTCTACAACATGAGCTAGGCCGTGAGGGTGGTGCCATGTCTGTAATCTTGGAAAGACAAATAGGCGTTTGTCCTCCACGTGGTCATGGGATGCCGGAGGACATGTGGTCAAAAGGCCTTAGCTTGCAAGATGAAGTTGCCAATTCTGCCTCGTGCTTTTGAGGTAAAGAGTAGCTTCCACTATTTCTGAAACTGGGTAGTCGAGAGAGGATGTGGCGGCATTCAGGAAACCCTGGGCCTTCTACCTTCCGTCCAGCTGGACCGCATCTCAAGGACCTTCACAAACAAACCCACCCTCTCGGGGCTCCTGATTCCTGTAGATGCTCCTTTGTCCAGTTTGTGTGGATCAGTAAGACCCCCTGGCTTCTTTAGGCATCTGTTCTCCACTGCCACACCCCCTCGAGAATGTGTCCAGCTTGTCTTCTGCTCCGGTCCTTCAAAATCCAGGCCCTCTCATGGGACAGTACCCTAAAATAGGCTTGGAAGAGACTGTTGGGGTTTGGATCAGACTTCTGATGCTTCTATTTCCTTTCCTATCACTCAGACCACACCCACCCTCTGGGACAGGGATCCTGTCATCTCTTCTGGAGCTCCTTCCATGGTTGACAGACAGCAGAGATAGTGGGAAAAGATGCCATTGTGGTGGGCTTCCTGGGTACCCTCTGCTCTTTGGGGTGTGGGCGGTAGCTGTCCCATTACACTGTAGGACCACCTTCCGTCTCCCTGCTCTGGACCGAAGACCCCAAATGTATGACTCTAGCCATGTCCAGAGTGGGAAGCCGATAGTTAACCCCACAGTCCGTCCCCCAAACCAGAAGTGTTCCCGTGGCATCAGTGTCCAGGCCACACCACCCACTAGAGTTGTATCAGATTCCTGGGCAAAGGCACTCAACACAGTAGCAATGGTCCTCATGTGGCATCTTCAAATCTCTAAGAGAAAAACCAAGGAACCTCCTTAATCAGTACCTTGGGGCCGCCATATGCTGGCACGCTGGTTTATTCCCCTTGTGCCTTCAGAACTGTCTTCAGGTGTCCTTGTGTGTACAGGGTGTGGGTGGTTTCTATTGTTGTTAATATTATTATTTGTCTGAGTTGATTTGGGTTTAGCTTTGAGTCCCTGCAAATAATATTTTCTGTTTCTTCTTTTCACATAATAAATAAATTAAGTCAACTTGCAGTGTACACATTGTCAATGTCCTGAGAATCCTAAAGGTCCGTTCTTGGTACTGTCTTCAGAAAGCTGAGATGGAGGCCTTAGCCTTGTGGTAGGAGGAAGGAAAAGTCTGCTGTCCAACCAGGAGGACCCCTAGGAAGAGTCCCCACATACAGGTGTCCCTCCCCACCACCCATTCAAGGAACAGAATGGTTGCTGGGAAGAACGGCTGGCCCTCTTGGGCCTGCCAGAAACCTGGCTCCACGGAGCCCGGTGATTAAGTTTCCAGAGCTGGTGTCCCTTTGGACTCCAAATAAGAGCCAGCTCCCTACCCAACTTGTTCTGGACCATCAAATCTAAAGCAGAGGGAAAAAAAAAATTAAAAACTAAATCAAAGGGCCGCTCAAATGACAGAAGTCCATGGTGCTGGGGACTCAGCAGCTCAAAGAGGTGGATTATAATGAGTTCCACGAGATTGTCAGTGTCCTCACCTTCACACAGCAGCTTCCTGCCAGGTCACTCTGCCCTTCCCCAAGGCAGCTCCAGCTGGACTCTGATGCTGTGCTTTTCTGGCAACCTGGCTGCGTTACTCACACCAACTCGGCCCTTAGGTTTAACAGCGGCTGTGTCTAAGGAGAGGCCGTCCAGGAAGTCTGGAAGAGCAGGGCTGCCCTCGTGAACCGCTGCAGCTTCCGCAAGCTCCGAGGCTCTCCTAGCTTCTGCTCCTGGGTTTTGGAGTGGGAGTGGGGCAGGGTTTTTGCTTTGACGGCACTAGCTTCTCCATTATGAGTCCTTGTCCCCCTAGGGAAACATGTTAGAACTTGGGATAAGATCTGGCCTCATTCCACACTGCCCTGGATACCAGCAAGAACACTGGCGGCTTCTGAGATTTGTTCTATGTAGGGTTCACACAGAAAAGCCCATGAGGGCTGCCGTGTGGCCACCTAGTCTCCAGTCCTCCTGAGGAAGGCACCCTCTGCCCAGAGATATGTGTTCCCTGATGGTTTTTCCAGCCACTCCCAAAAGGCCCTTAAGTCCAGACAGCTTCTCAGCAGCAAAAACAAAACCAAAAACGGCCACAAAACAAGAAAGACACCACCAAGCCATAAATAACTTAAAAAGCCCGAAGTAAAACACCCAGCCCATCCTGAGTTGAGCAAGACTCTTCTCAGAACCCTAAAGGAGGAATTCCTTTAGCACTAGCTGTAACCAAGGCAACCAGCTGGCTGACCTCCCTCCGCCCAGGGAGCAGGCAGGCTTCTCAGGGGAGGCGTATGTCCTGATGGGACTTCTCCCCCCAGAGCACTCCCAACTCCTCGGCCCTGCTCCAGATGAGGCCTGGCTGGAAATGGCAGGAACTATCAGTTGTCTTTTGTCTCCAGGGACCAAAGTTGCTTCTGCCAGTCAAGCCCAAGGCAGCCTTCAAATATGGACATGTTCCCAGGGAGCCAGGCAAGAGCTGGGGCTTTGGGCTGCAGTCACATGAGAACCAGCGGCGTCATCTCAAAATGTCTTGCCTGCCAGCCGTAGGACTTGGACAGGGCAGAGGAGGTAGGCACGAGTCTCCCAGGCAGGCAGGGGTGGCGGGCTTGGCAGTTCTTGGTCCATGGTTCAATCCTCTTCCTGGTCAGGGAATGATCATTGCCCTAGAACATGTTTCCTTCCCGGGTCCCTCCAAATAATCCTAAAAATGTCATTAAAGTGTTCTCTTTAGATACAACACAGAAGAATTCTGTGGGCATAAAGGAATGGGGAAACTTTTCCGTACACACACGTGTGGACTTGTTTTATGATGGTTTTCTGTCTTGCATGGTGCGCAGGTATGTGTGCGCCTCGTAGTCCTGTGCAGGGCTGACATTCATGAGGAACCAGCACTGCTTACTGTTTATTAAAATATGGAATCATTTTGTACTGGCTGGTAAACTGCCACGGTCACTTGATGAGCTTCAAATGCCCAGCCCCTGGGCTCTTCTATTCCCTCCCCAAGGACTCACCCAGATTCCAGGCTTCCCCACAATCCAGAAAGGAAAGGGTTAACACTGAGTGTGTAACAGGAGGTCTGAGCAACTGGTCAGGCCCATGCCCCTGCTGGTTGTTAAATCTTTGGCCCCTGGCCCAAAGAGCTTCCAGGCCCTAATGTGTTTCTCCTGTATGTTTCTGTGTGTGTGGGAGAGAGGAGGGCAGGGGACCTGTCTATACCCTGGGTCTGCTAAGGAGATTGCAGACCCTCGAGGGGAAGGTACTGTCCTGTTCCCAGCAGGAGACCCCAGGGCCCTGGGGTTGAGCAAACTGGCTGGCTGGGGGCCTACAGCTACAGCAGGGGCTGCCTGCTTCCAGGGCAGCTTTCCATTACCCTTTGCCAGGGATGCGTCTCCCCGCTGACCTGGGTGTGAGGAAGGCGGGCAGACCTTTCAAGAGGAGGGGTACATGGGGCACAAGTCTCCCTACGTGACCCAGAAGGTGCCCCGCTCCTCCAGCAGGCTGACGGAGCGGTTGGTGAGGGAGGCAGCATCCCGGGCCAGCTTGTACCCGAAGAGGTGCATGGCGGGGCCGCAGGCGGCCTGCACCACCTGGGCCAGCTTGAAGGGTATGCTGAACCGCCATTTCTCGAACTGCTCCGAGGAGTTCTTCCGTGTGGAGTAGATGCCGTTGCCATCAAGGGCCGCCTGGGTGTTCTTCTGGATCCAGTCCTCCACCTGCGGGGTCAGCGGGATGCCGGCGAAGCGGTACATCTCGCGGGCCTTCTGCAGCGGCTGTTGCGCCACGTCCTCGTAGCGCACCAGCATGTAGCGTCCCCGCAGCCAGGCGGGCTGCCGCAGGCCCAGCTCCGCAGACAGGCGGATGCTCTCGCAGTTGCCCCGCAGCCGCTGTACCTCCTCCTCTTTCAGCCGGTCCTGTCCCTCGGCGAGCCACTTCTTCCAGGTCTCGTACTTGCCTGCAAAAGCCACCATGCGGGAGGCCAGCACGGCCCGCGGATCGCGCACCAGTTGGATGACGCGCAGGTCCAGCCGGGGGTCTTCAGCCAGCGGCTGCAGGAACTCCAGCTGCCGGATGCGGACCGCCTTGAGGGCCATGTGCTCCTTGCGGCGGCAGGCCTCTGCGGCCAGCGTCACGTTGAGGGGCCCACAGCGGCGGTTCTTGCAGTGGTACTTCTCAAAGACCTTCTTGACAAAGGGTGTGCAGACCGGGTCTTCACAGAGCGAGCGGCTGGAGCCCCGGCGGAACATGAACTGCGTCAGGTGGTCCTCGGGTAGGGGGCTGATGAAGTGTTCCAAGACGTACAGGTCGCACAGGAAGAGCTGCTTCAGCACGTCGCGGTAGACCAGGGCCGAGCCTGCGGCGTTGGCACCTCCGGGCTCGAAGGACACGGTGCGCTCGATGTGCCACAGCGGCTCGAAGAGGTAGAAGATGTTGCCCTGCTGGTTGAAGAACTCGCCCACGAAGGAGGAGCCGGTGCGGGTGGTGGCCATGAGGAGCACGTGGCGACGGTGCCCGGCCCTGGCAGGCTGGGATGGCTCTGCCTCCTGCTCCCCAACTGCCTCGGCCGCTGAACCCACGCCCAGCTGCAGGCTGAGGTTGTGCAGGCGGCCCTGCAGCTGCGAGAAGGCTGAGTCGAGCTCACTCAGGGACATGAGGGACGCGTTCTCGGCCAAGACCAGGGCCGGGTCGGTGCTGTTGGCATCTGCCAGGGATTGGGGGATCTGCTTCAGCTTGTCCGAGACTCTGTTGAGATCACAGGGGGAACAGGGTCAGTGCCTGATTTGGGGGAGGGTGAGTCCCCTGTGCTACTCTAGGCAGCCTTCCCACGTCCTAACCAATAAATAGCCTGTCTTAGCAGGCTCTCCCCAGAAGCAGATTTTGAGGCACAGATTTGAGTGTAAGAAGTTTATCTGGGACAGGGCCAGAGAAGAACTGAGGCAGGGGAGGAGATGTCTGTGAAGGGTGTGCTGCCATGGAGCAGGATACCCCATGCAAATATGAGGTTCCGTCTGACCAGGGAGCTCTGAGACATGTACTTCCTGGTACTTCTGGCTTGCCAGTGTGCAGGTGGCCAGGTATAGTTTTTTAGTAGGACAGGTAAGCATGAATTGGAACCATCCATAATGAGCGACCCAGGAGGGGCACTGCTGGTGTGTGCTACATGGCCCAGTCCTTACCCTGTCCATCTGCTCTGCAGTTTTCATGCAGGGCTTGTGCCTGGAGGGGAACAGGTCCCAGAAAGCCTTGTGTGTCTAGCAGGCCCTCTGCACACAGTAATGCTCTACCAACTTGGGGCGGGCATGGGATTCCCAGAGGAGCCTGTTTAAGGGACCCTTCTCTGGAGTTGAGCAGTACACAATCTGGCAGCCCTACCAGAGTATCCACACCAGGACCCTGCCTTCCCATGAGCTCAGCCTGACCCATAATACCAAGGTTTCACAGGGGCTGTGCTGCTAATGTGAGCTATCATCTAGGCCTGGGAATCAATTAGTAATAATACGTAGTCACAGCCGGCAAATACCAGACATGGACCATGTGCCAGGCTGAGAGCCAAATGCTTACACGTTTCCTCATTTACTTTTTTCCAATGAGGCAGGTCCCAGTCACATTTTACAGAAGGATTCCAAGACTCAGAAAAGTGAAATATCTCACTTTCGCTCTCACCGCTGGGAAGCGCCTTCATGGGCATGCCAACCCAGCTGCCTGAGTCCAGAGCCCAGATCGCACTACTATGCCTGGGACTCTGCCTGGACCACAGGAGGGGCCTGGTGATCACATGTTGGAGGGATGCACTTGCAGGTTCCCAAAGAGTCCTCCCGTCACCTGTCCTCAGCCGTCCCACCTTGAGAAAGGAGACTTGCCCTTGATCATATCCCTCACCTTGATATGATTTTATTTTCCTTTTCAATGAAGACAAAAACCACCACCACAAAAGCCAGGAAAAGGGCATATTTGCTCCTCATCCTCAGGCTCTGCACGAAGTCCCGGCAGTCCTGGGGCAAAGTGCGTCCTTTCTCCATGGGGGCAGGCTGGCCGCAGGTACTCAGCTCAGGGGCAGCACTCAGGACCTGGCTGGTGGTCTTCAGGTGGGGAACACCCTTGTCCTGTGGAGAGACAGGTGGCCAGGACTCAGAGGATGCTTCTCCATCAGACTTGAGGATCCTGGTCCTGCCAAGCAGACTCACTCTTGAACCCCAGACTCACTCTTTTTTTAAAAAAAATTCTTTTTTTTTTTTCAGACCCACTCTTTAAACAGACTATACCTCAGGAGACTTAAGGAGTCTTTTACAGGTCATTGAAAATGCTAGTAAGTGGGGATAGGAACGTGGCTCCAGGGCCCTGGTTTCAATCACCAGTACCAAAAAAAAAAAAAAAGAAAGAAACAAAAAGAAAAGCTAACAAGCCCATTCATCCACCCCACCCCTCTCAGCTTCTCCCTTGATCTCACGGGTCAAAGGCATGTACAGCCACCTACAGTATAAGATATTTATTTAGATAAAGGACAGGCTGGCTATGCAATGGGGGTCCTATAAGATTATAATGGAGCCAAAATATCCCTATTGCTGAGTGACGTTGTAGCTGTGGTTGGTGATGTGGATGCATCACTCAGGTATGTGTGTTGATGCAAGCTGTGCTATGCATGCCATTATGTATGCTACATCACACTTGATAATGAATAGTCATGCAATCGTATTCCACTATACAATACTTTTAAATCATCATTTTAGAGTGTACTCCAATTATTAAAAAAAAAAAAAGTTAATTTTCAGACAGTATGCTCTGGGCACTGTGGCACATGCCTCTAATCCCAATGACTCAGGAGGCTGAGGCAGAAGGATTGCAAATTCAGTGTCAGCCTTGGCAGCGTATTGATACTGTTTCAAAAAAAGGGGGGGGGGCTGGGGATGTAACTTAGTAGCAATGTGTCCCTGGGCTCAATCCTTAGTGTGTGGAGGCGGGAAGCACAGTGTGCCCTGCTACATGGGCAGTCGCCTCACATCTCATTTTTACCAGATCTCTGGATTGCATCAAGAGGCAGCTGGGAATATAACTCAGGGGCAGAGTGCCCGTCTGGCACACACAGGCTCTGGGCTTGATTCTTAGTTCACATGCATGTGCACATGTACACACATGCACACACATACAGGTCAAGTTCAGTGTTATGGTTTGGTCTGGAATGTCCCCTAAAGGCTCACATGTTGAGGGCTTGGTCCCTGATGCACCAGTATTCAGAGGTGACACTTTAGGGGGTGACTGGATTACAGGGGCTCTGACCTCATCAACAGATTGATCCGTTGATCAGTTTATAGCTGATGGCATTTTGGGAGTGATGGAAACTGGAGGTGGGTCATGGGGGGGTTGCCCTAAACGGATAAGTCTTGTCCCCAGTCCCTTTCTTCCTCTCTCCTTCCCAGCCACCACGAGGTGAGTGGCTTTGCTCTCTCCACTTTCCACCATAGTACTCTGCCCCACCACAGGCCCAGAAACAATGAAGCTGGCTGACCTTGGACTGAGACCTCTGAAATCAGGAGCCAAAATAAATCTTTTCTCCTTTAAGTTGTTCTTCTCAGGCATTTTGTCACAGCATTGAAAGGCTGACTAACACACTGACGCTTGCCATCTGGTTTGTGTAAGTACACCCTAGGATGTTCACACAACGAAATCACCTGGTAGCATAAATCTCAGAACATATCCCCACCTTTAGGTGACACATGATTGCATATGGAAGAGATCGTTACTCACAGTACAAATGTTTACAATGGCAAAGGATTAGAAATGCCTGAATAAAAATGGGGGGTATGCTTGCACTGGTTTATTATGTGGCCACAAAGAATAGTGATGTGGATTTGTAAATGTTGAGGTGATGAACCCACAAAATATATTTAAAGAACAAAGGAAGGTGCAGACACAGTGTTTATGTAGGAGATGTAGGTCAGGGTTATTCCAGCTGAGCACTGTTGATATTTGGGGCTAGATAATGCTTTGTCATGGTGGGTGGTCCTGTGCATTGTGGGATGCCTAATAGCACCCTCGGCCTCCAACTGCCAGATGCCAGTAGCACAGCCCTATTCAGTTGTGTCAATCAAAATGTCTCAAGGCATTGTCATATGTTCCCTGAGGCGAGGAGGTATAAACATTCCAAATGAGACCCTCTGATGCCTCAGGACTCCATTTGAGAAAGAAAATAGAAGTTGGAGTCTGGAGATGCTGGATGCAGGGATGGCTACACCAGGGGGGTGGCACCTTCCAGACAGAAAATCTGTTTGGGGAAAGCAGTGAGGCTCATGGGAACTGACCGTGTCTCCCATGTCCAGGTCTTCAAGCCTCTTGGTGCCCAGGGACCCCATTATAGCACACATGATAGGGCTTTCCTGCCCCGTCTCCCCTTTCCAGGTCGCAAGCTTCCTGAAGGCAGGACCTCTGGGCCTGAGTGTGTAGGACAATCAGTGGGTCACATTCCCCACCAGCCTGCTGAGCCTGTGTTGAGGCTGCCTGTCCCCTTGAGAAGGCCAGACTCAGGACCACGTCTGCGGGGAGCAGTGTGCTGACATCCCGACGTTCTGCTTCTCAGCTCTCGAGTGAGGGTTGCCTGCATGGGCTGATGTGGGGGAAGCAGAAGGAGCTGGCATCAGAAGTCCTGGGGCTGGGCTGGGGCTCAGTGCTAGAGCACTTGCCAGCATGCGCGAAGCTCTGGGTTCGACCCCCAGTACTGCAAACAACCGCACAGAAGTGCCGGGTTCTAGTCTTTCCTGACTCTACCATATTGTGCAACCTCGTATAAGTGTCTTAATGTCTCTGGGCCTCAGTCTCTTCCCCTGTAAAGGGCAGCCCCTACTGCATACGGTTTCTGTGAGGAACACTCTGGTGCCTAGTGAGTGTTCATTAAATAGGAGAGGGAAGGAAAGGTAGGGTGGGGTGGGAGGAAGGGCCTCGCTTTGGGTCTAGTATCTTTGGCAAGACTTAGGAGTCAGGTTGCCCTTCTCCCCTCCCTTCCAGAGACTTTCTATTTTTGAGTTGTGGTAACAGCCTCTTCACCCCAGAACAATACTGGGTTCCTAAGATCTTTCATAGCATTGCCCTAAAAGGAAGTGGCAAGTCTGAAAATTCTGGCCTGCGGCATGAGGCAGGCTGGTGGCCCCTGGCAGGCTGCCCCTCTGCTTAGCTTTGGGAGTCCAAGGGGCAGAAGGTTGGGGAGGAGGGTTACAGGATGCAGGAGGTCTCCAGAGCCAGAAGGTGGGAGAGACACAGGTGCCAAGTGGTCACAGGTCATGAGGGAAGGGGACAGGACCCAGATTAGGATCTCTTGGCAAAGGCCTAGGCAGAACTTGCCCACAGGAGGCCCTCTGCAAGAAGTGGGCAGGGGTATTCATGACATTGAAGGAAACTTTGTCCACCTCCCTCCCAGTCTCTTGGTGCAAGGGCTAGTCCTGCATCCCCTGCTTGGCTCACAGGAAGAACTGAAAAGTCTCTCCCTCTTCCTCCTGGCAGATGCCCCTCCTCGCCCCTCATACCCTACAGTTTTCATCTCCTCAGTGGCCCCAGCAAGGACATGACAGCTGAAGGGAGAGGTGGCATCCCCTGCCAGGGTACCAGTGGGCACCACACTTGCACAGTGCCAGGGCTAGTGGTGAAGAACACTGGGACACATGCCGGCCCAGCTCTGCCTGGGTACAGCAGGCAGTGGGACAGTTCTCTGGGCCCAGCTGGACCCTGTGCTCTGCATGTAGGCAGCAAATACCAAAGACAGGAAGAGAAGCCCAAGTGCTGAGTTCTCTCATGGAAACTATCATCCGGTGGGTGTGCACTGTGTACCAGGTCCTGGAAGATGCCAGGGGTCCCTTGAGGGAGCAGTGTCCAGCCCGGCCCTCCAGGAGCCAGAAGTTGCCTGGGAAATATTCTCACTCACCACCTATAACTGACACCTTCTCACGTCCCCTCCTGTCCCTCACCTCTCAGCCCTCATGCATGGGCCCCTCTTCTCTGACTCTGTGCTCTCCCTAGGCAATGGCAGCCCCCACCTTACCCCAGGCGATCCCACTCATCTTCCCTCCTCCTCTGTCAGCATGGTTCTATCTTTCCACTCAATCCTCACCCACCTTCCTCTCCCTCTCTTCCCTCCTCATCACACAGCACCTGACCACAGCCATGTAGACACCTGCTCCTCTGCCTCACAGAAGTTTCTCGAATGTCCAGCCCCATACTGCATCACTCAGAGTAGAACACAGGCCCTCCAGGCCCCCAGATGGAGTCTGCCCACCTCTCCTCACTCCCAGCTCTCGGCTCGCCCTGCCCACCACAGGCCCTGCCTGCCACTCCCCACCTGGGACTCTGCATACCTGGATGCTGCACTGGAAGCTCTTCTAGACCTTCTCTGGCAGGATCCTAACCTTCAGGACTCACTCAGCTCCAATGCCCCTTCCTTCAAGTCCTTCCCCAGAGACTGGCCTAATGTCAACCACCACCCCTCACTTTCCCTCTCCACATCCTTGTTTGTTTTCCTGGATGGAAATGTGGTTCTTGGTCGCCTCTTTCACCCATGGGAATGTCAGCCCACAGAGGACAGCATCACTGTCCACCCCACCTTTGTGTTCCCAGGGCTGGGAACTGTGCTCCACACAGAGGGGGTGCTCATGAATGAACGAACAAAGGAAAGCCCTTCCCAAAGCACTCAGAGCAAGACTTAAACTCAGAGCTTAATCGCTCTGGTTTGGTGGAAAAGAAGAGGGAGATGGAATGGCAGTTGCTGCACAGGTGAGGGAACCCAGTGCCACACCCTGAGCATACGCCGGGGCCTGCGCTGGGCACCTGTGCCGGGAACATGCCGTGGGTGTATACGGGGGTGTGTGCCACGGGCCGGCGGGAGGTGACACCGAGGGCTTCACACGCACGTCTCTCCAGTGCTCCTATCAACCCAGGGCCTTCGGTTGGAGGCTTGGGTAGCTGTGTGCTAGTGAGGAGGAGGAGGCTGGAGAAGAGCTAAGCAAAGGGAAGTGAGGGGAAGTAGTAGAAAGGAGGCCGGGAGCCAGGCCCAGGCCCCAGCAAGCCGAGCCTTCCCTGCGCTCCCCTGGGGTGCTCCTGCTCAGGCCTCCCTCATGACTTGGCAAGGCGCCTTGCTGGAGGAGCTTTCTCCTTGGATGGCCTCCAGCCAGGCCCTTCCACCGCGGCCCCAAATGGACTGCAGCCCAGCCCTGCCTCCCCTGGGGAAGCTGGGGTCCCAGCAAGGAGGCTGGGAATGGAACTCTGATAAGAGACTGGGCCTTGCCAGACATTGCATCAGGCGAGAGACTCCACTCCCCTGGCTCACTGGCCGCTGGCTCGCAGGGGCCAAGAGCGCAGCAAGCCTTTCCCTGTGGGAGGAGGAGCTGGTGCAAGAGGAGTGGGCAGGAGGGCAGCAAGAGCCGGGAGGAGGCGGCTCCCAGGGCAGACTGGGAGCGGCGAAGCCCACCCTGGGAAAGCGCTGGGCCCACCCACAGTGCCAGGAGGCTGCCCCTGCTGTGCCACCCAACACCTGGGTGGGGGCTCCTGTGTGGTCCGGAATCCCTGGAGAGTGGAGAGGGGACGAAAGGCAGAGTGGGGAAGTCCCCAGGCCACTGGCACATTAGTGCAGACAGATGGAGCACAGGCCGTGGCTTGTGTACCTGGTGCCTGTCAGGCTAGGTTCTGTCTCACACAGGGAGACAGAGATGGCTGGGGAAGGCCACGGCTCCTTGGTTTGGATGGAGCTGTTGAGTGGCCCGTGAATGGAATGAAAGGAAGATGTGAGTGAAGACCTGGTGGCATCTGAGCACCCCGCGGGCTACCGTTCCCTCTCCCAAGAATGAACCCATCCCCAAACTTCCTCGTATCCACCTCCAGCAGAGACAGACAGAGCAGCAGCAGCTTCAGCTAAGGCGTGTGTCACCCGAGAGTCGGTGGACACTCACATGCCGTGGGCCAGAGCCCCGTGTGGGAGGGCTGCCGCAGGCCCCCAGGGAGCCAGCCCTGCCAGGACGGCTCTCAGCCCTATGGCGCCCTGGGAGGGTGTGGGGAGCACACTCTTTCCCCACCCCCACCGGACAGTCGCTTCCACAGCTGCATGAAGTGCAGAGACCCAGAGAACAGCTGCGGGCCCCCTCTCCATGAAGGCACATCCGGTGCCTCTCAAGCTAAGCCCCAGGCCCAGCTTCCTGTCCTTGTCCAGGCAGGGGCTGCCGGGCAGGCTGGTGTCCTCTACTGCATAGCAGGCAATCTGGGAAGGAGCCCACCAGCCTATACGGAGCTGACTTGGGTGTGGACCAAGGTTCATGGCCACCGATGTGCACCCAGCCCTGAAATTCCAACAAGTGTGAGAAGCAACTGGAATGTCTCACAGAGAGGGTGGGATGCCACGCAGGGGTTCAAAAGGCTGACGCGGAGCCTCAAAAATGTCACAGTAGGTGACAAATCTTTTCACTTCATACTCTTTCTTGTTGCTTGAATTTTTGACATCCCTGCACCTGTATCACTTTAACCATTTGAAAAACTTAATCTGGAGTTGCAGAAGAGGAACAGAAGATCATCTATCTCGGGATTGGTGTGTAAAATGCATGGGACACTGGGTGTGGGGATGCACCCCTGGGGTCTCAGTACTCGGGAGGCTGAGCAGGAGAAGCACTTGTGAGGGGCAGAGAGTTTCAGTTTTGCAAGATGAAAGGCGTCTGGAGATGGACGGTGGTGACGGCGGCATGACATGTGAATACACTTAGTGCCACCGAATCGTGCATATAAAGCGGTAAATTCTATGCTGTTTCCACCACTCCAAAAATAAACGAACAAACAATGATGCCGGTGGGCAGTGGGTAGGGAACCGAGGAACCTGGGAGGGCCACTGGTTCTTGCCTTGGACGGCATCCGTGTTCTCTACTGTGTTCGCAGCCCTTGGCACAGCGCCTGGCATATGGCAGGGCTCGATAAGCACCTGATGCAATGAATGCCGGGCGCACTGTCTGGAAGGGACAGAGGTCACCCTCCGTCCACAGAGTTAAGATTCTCTCCAGAGCTCGAGGCGCTCTTGGCTTCCTTGCTTTTACTTACTGTCTTTGAAACCCTGTGAACTGAAACCTGAGCATGTTTTTTCTCATCTGTGACAGGGGACACTGACAGCGTCTGCTGCGGGCCCAGTGGCCATGGGGAATTTGGCGAGACAAGGCCCAGGGAGTGCTTCACCCAAGTCCAGGACATGGGCACTGGTCCCACGCAGGAACCGTGGCCCTGATTCGGTGGTGAGTGGTGGAAAGGTGGGGGCGGTCTCAGATCCCCAGAACACCACAATGAGGGGCGGTACAGCCTGAGCTGACCACCAGCTGGAAATGTCCCTCAGGCAGACCACCACCCAGTCACACACTGAATGGCATTCGACCCTGGGCATCTCAGCTAGGGATAAACCTACTGCTTTTGCAGCCCGCTGTGGCCCTGAGGTGGCAGGGTGGCTACGGAGAGATGCAGGAAAACCCCAGCGGGACCTGTAAACAGCCTTCCCACAGCTGCCCTGAAGGCCAGGAAGGGTGGAGCAGGAGTGGTAGGACAGGAGCTGAGGATGACAGGCCCTGGCAGAGCCCCTTCTCGGCTGGACTGTTGGGAAGGTATGCCTGTGGGTGGTGGGTGCGAGGTCCTGACCCAGAGGCCTTAGAGCTGTTGTGCTGAGAGCAATCTGAAGGCCAGGGGATTTTGTTCCCAGGACAGATCACATGGCAGCAGCGGCTCAGGTCAGCAGCCTCAGGCAAAGCAGCTTGGCTTTCCAATTTTAGTTGTACCAAGCTGAGTGCCCCTCACCTGAAATGCTTGAGATCAGAAGTGCTTGGGATTTTTTTTTTTTTTTTTTAAACATTTGAATGTACAAGATCAGATCGGAGACAAGATCCAAGTCTAAACACAAAAGTTATTTCTGTTCCATATATACATAGCTTAAAGGTCATTTTATCCAATATTTTTAATATGCACGTGAGACTAGCATGGTGACTCCCATGCCACTCAGCCTGTGATCCCAGCCACTGGGGAGGGCAAGGAAGAAGAAACTTAGTGAGACCTTGTCTCAAAATCAAATAACAACAGCTGTGGATACAACTTAGTGGTAAAGTGCTCACACAGCATGCATGAGACCCTGGGTTTGATACCTAGCTCTCCACCCCAAAAAAAAGAATAAAAAAAAAATAACAATAATTTTGTTCATGAAACAAAGTTTCAGAGTATGGAATTTTCCATTTATGTCATGTCAGTGCTCAAAACGTTTCAGATTTGGGAACATTTCAGATTTTCAGATTAGGTATGCTCAGCCTGTATTTTCCTTCCACTGTTCAAGTCTGAAGGGATGTTTTCTTTTTGAGAAGTTCAAGAGAAATCTGTCCTGTGCACCACCCCATCAATCACAAAGAAACATGGCTCTCATCCTAAAATGGCAGAACGTTCGGACTGGGAAGGGCTTAGGACTTTTCTCATCCATGTTTCCTTACTTTTCACCTGTAGAAACTCAGGCTCAGAGAAGTGAAGTGCTTGACCAAAATTTTGGTGGTGACAAAACCGGAACCATATTCTAGGATCCTGTCTCACAAGTTAATGATCAGTGACCAGTGCTATCACCCAGATACTCATGGTTTCACTCACTCAGGGACCCTCAGCATAAATGGCTAATATAAGGCACATCTACTCCGCAGTCCTATGCCTGGAGCAGACATCACCAATCAATCATTGTCTTTTCAGCTGAGGCTGGATGAAACCTCATAAGCCCTTTCAATACAGGGCCAATTCATTAGAGCTGGCAAGGAAGACAAAACCCATTTGCCCTCCCAACCATAGAGGATCTCCTCTGGCTACAAAACCATCCTTTAGTTTGGCAATCTACTATATGACATCATGCTTAAACGCCAGCTCAAATGCCAACTCTCCTTCTACTTACATAAACCCTCCATTCAAGCACATGTTCCTTGTACATCCAGCCTGCAAGATTTTAATCCAGAAATCCCTTTGTGGCACAAACACCACAGGTCACATTAATGGTGAGTTTCAGAGTAATTAAATCATCAAAGTTTGCAAAAATTTTGCCTTCTGCAAAGAACCGCAGTGATGCAAGGTTCTCCTTATCCCTTCTGCACCTCTGTCCCTCGTGTGGCTTGTTTCATGAACCAGTGAGGAGGTGGAGCTAGAGTGAGCCTAGGAAACTGCAAAGAAAACTGCTGCCAATCCCCGCCACACCACAGCTGGCGCGGCTCTTGACGCGGCTAATTTTATATTATTACTCACATACCTTTATATGTTTTTATGAATAACAGCCAAAATGAAAAAAAAAAAAAAGTCATGAGGCTTCCCCACAAAAGGTTTTTGGGTTTGGGGAAATTTTGGGCAAGACACCGGGGTGTGTTTTGAGTGTGAACATAATCTGCCATGGGTATTACAGCAGAAAAAGATGAGAGAGCAACTGCTAAAGAAAGCATAGGAGTGCAAATTGGAACCATACACGCTGTCATTGTGTTCACGTATTTGACAAAGAACAAAATGTCCTAGAGTATTCTGTGTGGGTGCAGTTTTGGGGGAACTAACAGAGATATAGCCCTCATTGAGTACCCACATGTTCCTCCACATTGTCCGGCCTCTCCTGCAGTCCATGTGATTGGTTCTGGTCAGTGGGATGTGGGTGAAAGTGATGTAAGCCACTTCAAGGTCTGCTCCTTGAAATGATTCCACACATTCCTCAAGGGCTCTCTTCCCTGGCTGGCCACATGTTCCAAAAGTTTAGTTCCAAATGGAAGCAGCTGGATCCCTGATGCTGCTTGGAGAGCCACCCAGTCTGTATTAGATGTGATGTAAGAGAAAAGTAAGCCTTTGCTGTGTTATGCCATTGAGAATTGGGGTCTAATTGTTTCTGTAGCAGAGCCTGTCCTATCCTGACTAATACATAAAATTCTCCCATAATGCTGACAGGGGTATCTTTTTAAAGGCCATTTTGGCCTCAACTTTACAATTAAATATGCATACTCTTTGCTGTGGTCTGAATGTTTATGTTCCTCCAAAATCCTTAATTTGAAATCTAACCCCAATGTGCTAGTATTTAGGGGTAGGACCTTTGGAAAGTGACTGACATGAAGAGGGAACCTTTGTGAATGGGATTAGGGTCCTTGTAAAAGAAGCCTGAGGGAGCCTGTTTGCCCTTCCACCATATGAGCACGCAGCAAGAAGGCACCATCTTTAAAATACAGAATGAACCCTCATCAGACCCTGAATCTTCTAGTGCCTTGATTCTGGACTTTCCAGACCCCATAACTGTGTACGGTAAGTTTCTATTACATATAAACCTCCCAATCTTTGGTAGTTTGTTATAGCAGCCCCAACAGCCTATGATAGATACTCTTTGACCCAGCAATTAATCTTGCAGGTGGGCTTGCATAGGTAACAATAAGGACACACACTGTTTCTAACAGCAAAAGCCTGACAGTGACCTTAATGCATGTTAATAGGGGGGAAAAATCCACTTGTTAGATAAATGTTAGGTACATTTGATAATGTGATACTCTGTAAGGATTAAGAAGAAGAGGTGGTAGAGCACTTGACTAGTATGTGTATGGCTCTGGGTTGAATTCTCAGCACCGCATATAAACAAAGGTCCATCACCAAACAACTAAAAAAATACATTAAAAAGAAAGAAGTGGATCTGCAGAGGCTGATATGAAATGCTGTTCAAGATATGTGATAAAAGCAAGGAGCAGGGCCTTTGTGGCTTGACACCAGCCGCGCAAGGCAGGACTGGAGACACAAGCGCGGGCTCGGCTTAGATTCCTCCAGAGGGGGAAGCAAGAAATTGACAAGAGAGGTTGAGGGACCTGGAGAACTCGGGTGAGTACTGGGACCCATTTTAACTCATACTTTCTTCTACTGTTTGAATTTATTATCATGTTTATTTATTACCCTTTTCAAAATAAAAGGAAATGGTGCTAAAAATAAATTGGGATTAAAAGAGCATATGGGGGGGAGAAGAATAGAAGTGCATTGGATTAGACCAAGGGGAATGGGGGAGGGAGGGGAGGGAATGGGAAAGATAGCGGAATGAATCAGACATGACTTTCCCGTGTTCATACAGGAACACACGACCAGTGAAATTCCACATCGTGTCCAACCACAAGAATGGCAAGTGACACTCCATGTGTGTATGATATGTCAAAACACACTCTACTGTCATGTATGACTACAAAGAACAAATTAAAAAATAAAGTATTAGAAAAGTTACAGAACGAAATAATTTAAAAAATACAGCTCCTTAGGTGATTTTAATCTAGAATCAGCAAAGACTGAGAGGCTCTATTTCAGAGCACCTACTTCACTATCCATGGCATCTCAGAGATGGAGGAGCTTCTGCCTGGTGGCACACTGGCTCCTCAGCACCCCCACACGGCGGGGGAGGGGCTCCTGACTCTCGCTGAGCGGGCATGGGCGGCAGGAGGTTGGACTGTGGTCCGTGTTTTATTCAGGACACAAGTGCTTAAGGAGCTTCCAGGACTGTGTGTAAGTGCTCCATTTAAAACCAGTTCCCCTAAATGTTGCAAAATAACAGCAAAACAAAAAATCAGTCAGTCTGTCTATCTATCTATCTCTCTATCTATCCAACCATCCATCCATCTATCCATCCACACACACCATGGACTCTCCTAGACCATGGACTCCTCCCTAGCAACAAAAAGGTCCATTGATATACCTACTGATACACATGACTTGGATGAGTTTTTTTAAAAATATTTTTTGGTTGTAGATAGATATAATATCTTATTTATTTATTTTTATGTGGTGCTGAGGATCGAACCCAGTGCCTCACATACGCAAGGCAAGTACTCTACCACTGAGCAGCAACTACAGCCCCTTGGATGAGCTTTGAGGGAGTTAGGTTGAGAGAAAAAAAAAAAAAAAAAAAAAAAGCCAATCCTGAAGGACTCCATACTACATGACTCCACTTACATAAAATTCCTGAGATGGCAACACTATAAGGATGGAGAACAGGTAAGTACTGCCAAGAGTTAAAGGGGCAGGCGCTGGAGAGGAGAGAGTTTATCTATAAAAGGGCAATACCAGGGATCCTTGAGGTGGTGACACTGTATCTCCACCTTAACAAGGTCAATATTCTCGTTGCAATATTGGACTGAAGTTCTGTAAGATGTTACCACCAGGGGAAATTGGGTAATGACTTCTTTCTTCCCCCCAAGTACTAGGGATTGAACCTAGGGGCGCACTGCACTGAGATATATCTCCAGCCCTTTTTATTTTGAGACAGGGTCTCATTAAATTGCTCAGGCCATCCTTGAACTTGCGATCCTCCTGCCTCAGCCTCCTGAGTTGCTGGGATTAGGGGCATGCACCTCTGCACCTGGCTTTGCTGTATTATTTCTTAAAGCTGCAGATGAGGCTGGGGGTGAAGCTCAGTGGGAGTGTGCTTTCCTGGGCCCTGTGTCTGATCCCCCAGCATCACAGGAAAAAAAAAAAAAGTACAATTAAAGGGGAAAACCAAAACTGGCTTACACAACAGTAGGCAGGCTTTAAAGAGCTCTTTGCAAAATGGAGCTGGAGGTGGGGCAATGGGATGGCACCGGAACAGCCTTCCTGGTACAGAAAATGAACGAATCCAGTCTGGCTTTTTGGGACTCGGTCTCCTAGGGTCTGTTCGTGTGCAAAAAGCTTGGGGGCTTTTGGAGGAGAAAGCCGCATGAGAAAAGAACTTGATGAGGAAGCTCCATCCTTGTCGTAGGGGACAGAGAAAGAGGAGCTTCCATGCCTCCAAAATCAAGCCCAACTCCTCCCCCAGGGACAACCTGACCCACCCCATCTTTCCAACAGGACTCCTCTCCCCCTGGCAAAACAGGCTGCACCATTAGCAGAGGACACAGAGACAGAAGAGGACAGCGCTGGGATCAGCACTTCAGGTTCTGTGAAGAACGCGGCGAGGGCTGGGGTGTAGCTCAGTGGCAGAGTGCTCACCTGGGGTGTGTGAGGCCCTGGGTTCGATCCCAGCACCGCCAAACAGAAGAAAAAATGAAGAACGTGGTGGGCGGAGGAAGCCCCTGAATGAGGGGTCAGACGCACCTGGCTTCCTCCAGCTCCATAACTCACTCCTGTGTGACCCAGGGGTCTGCCTGGCTGCTCTGCACTCATTTGCAACACGGGGTTAGTCAGTGTGGGATTAGTTTCCTGCATTTATGACCTTACAGTTCTGAATGTCAGAAGTTCACAGTCAGCTTTGCACCCTGAAGATCTAGGGGTCACAGGCCTGCCCTCCTCCTGGCCACTCCAGGGAGAGCAGCTTTCCAGCCTCCAGAGGCCTCCAGCTTTCCCTGGGTCCTGGCAGCTCCTCCATCTCCAAAGCCAGCCATGGCAGACGGGGCCTTTCTCATGCCACTTTCTTCTGACTCTCCTTTCTGTAGTCAAATCTCTGCCTCCTTCTTGAGAAGAGTCCTGGTGATTCTAGCAAGGGTGTCCCGGGACAATCCGGAGTAGCTGTCCATCTCGAAATCCTTAACTTCATAACATCTGCAAAATCCCTTGTACCACAGAGACACACATGTGGACGGGCATATACGGTGCTGGAGAGTCATAGGTGGACACGTTTGGGGGCCACGCTCGGCCTCCCATAGGCACCCACCTCACTGAATGGGTCCTGTAAGTTAAATGTTTAGCAGCATCTGATAGGAGGCCAGGATGCGGAATTCTGCTGGGCATGAGAATCATTTCGACAGCTTTTTTAAAATTATTATTATTGTATACAAATGGGATACATGTTGTTTCTCTATTTGTACATGGAGTCAAGGCATACCATTTGTGTAATCGTACGTTTACATAGGGCAATGATGTTTGATTCATTATTTTTTTCTTCCCCCCACCCCTCCCACTCCTCTTTTCCCTCTATACAGTCCTTCTTTCCTTCATTCTTACCACACTCCTTATCCCTAACCCTAAACCTAACCCTAAACCTAACGCTAACCCCTCCCACCCCCCAATATATGTCCTCATCGGCTTATCAGCGAGATCATTCGTCCTTTAGTTTTTTGAGATTGGCTTATCTCACTTAGCATGTCGACAGCTTTTTAAAAATATCAGTGTCCAGAGTCACCCCTGAAGATTCTGAGGAGGTGTGGTCTGTGCATGGGAACTTTTATAAGCTCCCTGACGGCAGCCAGGCAGCCAGGACCGGGGCTGAAGTCTGTGCGAGCAGTTATCCTTATTCCCCACAGCTACTTAGCACCAACCTCAGGGCCTAGGAGCTGTTAACAAGTGTTTGTTGAACTGGACTGAACTGAATCACTCCTGGGCTCCACGGGGCCCCTGAGCTGGGGTGGGAGGGTTGAGGGAAAGGGGTTTCTCACTGCTGCATCAGGCCCCGAAGAAAGGGGAAGAATGAGGCTCTGTGGACAGACAGAGACTGAGGCCTCCGAGCCAACCTCACACCCAGCAATGGCGGTCTGGGAGGCTGGAGTCCTTTCTCTCTCCAAAGTACAGTCCAGGGGGCCAGTCAGGGCAGAATCCAGTCATCAACGGGCCATTGTCACTGGAACAGAGGGGCTCTGTGCCCACTGAACACTCCCCTCCCTAGCAAAGCTGCTCCCAGCTGAGCTGGCTTCTGGAGGTCTGCGATGCTAGGAGGGGACTGTGGGGCCCCAAGGCTACGGTGGAGGATTAGGGGTGGGGGCTGAGAGTCCCCTGCTCATGTATACAGTCTCCAAAGTCAGCAGGCTGCAATGCCAGGAAATGTTCTGGTCAAAGTTGGGAAGCCAGAGACAGCCAGTAAAATCCCCGGACCCCAACCAGAGCCCATAGGGACCACCTTCCCCATGGGGCGGTCACACTTTTTCTTCCTTTAAAAAAACCCAGAAAGGTGAAATCTACAGGTAAATGGAGGCTTTCACTGCCAGTGTTTTTGAGAAGGCCGGGAGGGTTTTATGTTCTCTGGGTATGGGATTTGCGAGGCAAGTAATTCAACCAGGGCGGCGCATGAATGTCTCTTTGCTTAGCAGAACTTTCTACATTCAGCATCTGACATGAATAGTGTGACCTGAATTTTAGGAGGGTGGTGTTAAAGATCTCAAAGACAGGACCTGGCCAGCATCCTGGAAAAACACCAGAGATCCACACTTCTTTTCTTTTTTTAACTTTTGGTACCAGGGATTGAACCTAGGGGCACTTTACAACTGAATCACATCCCCAGCCCTTTTTGTATTTTATTTAGAGACAGGGTCTCACTGAGTTGCTTAGCGACTTGCTTTTGCTGAGGTTGGCTTTGAACTTGCCATCCTCCTGCCTCAGCCTCCTGAGCTGCTCGATGACAGGCAGGTGCCACTGCACCTGGCAGAGATGCACACTTCCTGTGGTAACCATCATCCGTTCTCATCTCTTCAGTAAAGCAAACCCCCAGTGGGCTCTGCAAGAGAGCACACTGCCCTGAAAATATGCTAGGAGGGCTGATCTCAAAGGGGGGCTGCCGGCCAGCAGTGTTGGAGAGGCAGATCCTCAGGTCACACCAGATCCACTGAGTCAGCATCTCAGGTCCGAAGCAGCAAACTGCTTCCACAGCCCTGCCCGTGGGCCTGATGCACACTTCTGACTGCAAGCCACTGTGCCAGAGGGGCGTTTCCAAACTGAAGGTAGTGCAACCAATTTGGGAGGTCAAGCAAGCTTTTATTTATTTTTTTCTTTTTTAATAGAACTGTATTGTGTAGAATAGAAAATATCAGAGTGCCTCATGCATAATAAGGATAAATACAGGTTTCATAGGCTTTTATTTCAGTTGTGTGTGTTTGTGTCTGAGGTTTGGGTCAAAGAGCTTAGAAAGCCAGTGTTTAGAGCTGAATGTACTCATTGACACTGGCTCCCCTTTCCTGAGGGGACTGAATGGGGAGGCTGTAAAGATGGTGGCGGAGAGCTCCCTGCAGTCCCCATGGGGGGGCAAGTAGTCATTAACCAGGGAGGGTGCTGCCCAAATTCCACTCAGCTCTTAAAGGCTGGGCCCAAGCCCCACCCGTCCCCAGAGCCGTCCTTGGTCCTGCGCACAGCCATAGTCAGTCTCCAGGCACTGACACCCCCCCCCCCCCCCCCCGCAAAGCCCTCGGCACTCCCAATTCTCAGGAGCTCACTGGGCAAGCTGGGTCCTCCCCCCACCCTCAACTTCCATCTAAAGGAGAAACAGGTTCGGAGAAGCCCAATGACCTGCCCAAGGTTGCCCCACTGGAGGCTCAGGGTCAGGCTAGGAGGGTCCCCGTGGCCGCTGCTTCCCCAGCACCACCGATCTCCACCTCCATTGTGTTGGGGCTAGTGTGCACCCGCAGCCACTGCTCAGCACCGGATAAGGACGTCAGGAAAGATGTGGGGAGAAGGAAGGGAAAGGAAGGGAGGGAATATGATCCCGGGCCAAGGACAAAACAGTATGTCATTGACCTTCCCCCTGACACTGGGCTCCCAGGTTCAGACCCCTGGGGAGGGGTCCAGACATCACCTCGCTGTGCCTCGAATACTGACTTTGGTCCACCAAGCTGTGCTGGACAGGGGCCCCTTGGAGGGAGGCCATCTCCAATGGCTGGACAGAAGTCAACTGGTATGGGAGGAACCTCTCCCACATTCCCTATAGGCTGCTCCCTCCCTGGTGCCTCAACCTGGGCTGCTCAGCACAGCAGCTCCTGGCCTCTGCCTTCTCATCTGCAAAAGAGTGCGACAGACAGCAGGATCTACCACACAGAAGCACCGGAGGCTGTGCCTGAGTCCCTCAAGCAACGTTTCACGTACAGTAGAGGCTGCGGCAACCGTCTGTGCAGGTCCTGTGCTCGGACAAGCTGTAGGGAATGAGAGGTCACCTCGCCAAGGAAGACAGCTGATCTCTGATCCTGGACACCCTCTGGGAAGCCTGGAGGAGCAGGGTCAGAACCTGTGGCTGGCGCCTGAAGCCTGCTGAGGTTCCAAGTCCAGCTGAGCCACTCTCTGCTGAGTGATGCAAGCTGTAGACTGGCTTCTCTGGCTTCATTTCTCCTTGGTCAAACGGACAGCAGTGCTACCTCACGGGGTTGCCATGAAGACAGAACTAGGACAATGGCTGTTCCTGGGTGGCAGGTGCCTGACAGAGGCAGGTTCCACTCGAGGTGGGGTGGTGTTATTATGACCAAAGGCCCTATAGACAGCCTCTCTCAACAAGTGGCTCCAAGCCAGCCAAGCTTACAAGACTCTGAATATACGGTTTAAGAGATAGCCTGGATGAGTCTGATCACCCTTGCCACCCCCTGCACCCAAGCTGCGGCCTCCTGCCTTGCAAGACGAGAGCAGGCAAAGGAGAAGGGGCAGCTGGGAGCACAGGTGAGTGGGCAACCTGGAGGAAGCTGAGCTTGCCAGCTGAGTGGACAGGCTGTGGCTGGCTCCCAGGCGCCACGGGATGGATGGAGGAGGTGGGGGCCGTTTGTCTGTGTGGGTGAAGACAAAGGTGACTTCTGATGGTGGACAGTCACTTAGCAATGACCACAGCAATTATCATAAGAGTCCTCAGGCAGAGTTGGACTGTGCAGGGGGTCCTGGCGCTATTTCCAGGCCCGGTTATATTCCAGGTTGTGCCTTGGTTTACCTATTCACAGGGAGCCCAGAGGAGTAGATATTAGTTGCTTTAAAACCAGACAGGGTGGCTCATGCCTGTAATCCCAGCCACCTGTGAGGCTGAAGCAAGAGGATCACAAGTTCAAGGCCGGCCTCAGTAACTCAGCAAGACCTTTTCTCAAAATATAATAAAAAGGGCTGGGAGCTCAGTCAGAGAGTGCTGGCTTAGTGAGGCCCTGCGTTCAATCTGCAGTCCTAGGGGAGAAAAACACCGCTGGGGTAGGGCGTTAGCTCAGTGGCAGGGCCGTTGCCTAGCGTGCGCGTGGCACTGGGTTTGATCCTCAGATCCTCAGCACCGCGAAAACGGGACAATTTCAGAGCAGCTCACACAGACAAAATAAATACTACTGGTTGCCTCTGTGAAGGGTCCTGGGTTCCTGAGGCACAAGAAAGAAACTTCACCATGTATCTTCACGTACCTTTTCAATTTTGTACCATGGACATGTATTACTTATAAAATTTAATAAAATTAATAATGAAAGAAAAGTAGGTACCAGTTTGTTACCTGTAGAAGTAGCGGCAAAGCTCGTATGAGGTTAGACTCTTGTTTTAGAAAAGCCTTTTTAATAGGTCTTTAAATTTAAGCAGCAACAGAGGCAAAATCCCACACCAGCAAGGAAAATGGGGCAAGAAGTAAAACTGCTCCTGACCTCTAGAGAGAAGTGAGTTGGCGGGTGCTGCTCGGTGGGCGGAAGGCTGGCCCTGCCTCCTTCAGAAAGAGACGGTCCCTCTGTCCTCTCTGCAGAGAGGAGACTTGAGCCTTGATTCCTCCTCCTTCCAGTGGAGGGAGCTCAGGCAGCCAGAAGGCCCCTCGGAGCCTCAGTGTCCCCCCTGGAAAATGGGGCTGATCGCGCCTCTCTGGGGAGGTGGTGGCAAGGCGCCATCCTATACAGGCCTGAGGCCGGGCGCTCCTCCCAGCTGCCTGGTGGAGGGTGGCAGCAGCTGCAGCAGCCTGGCATCCTGCACCCACAGACGGGCCGAGGAGGCTGGCACTCAGCCGGTTTGACTCAGCTCCTTCCCAGGTCTGGCCTGCCAGCCCAGGACAGGCACGACTTTGCGTCCCGATGCTCCTTCCCAAACGGAGAGTCAGCAGGAGTTTACAGAAACCTCTCGGCCCACAGGGCCACATCCGCAGAGTGAGGGCCAAGGCACTCTCTGGCACCGCCGACGTGGATCCACAGCCTTGCTGCAGCTCTGGGCAGCAGCCCACACCCTGAGAGAAGGCTGCCTGGCACTTCCTGCCGCACTGCACACTGTACCCGGCATAGGTGGACCGCACCCCCTTGCTATGGTTCTCTGGTTGGCTTCACTTGGGGCTTGATGGCAGAGTGGCTAAAAGCACCTCTGGAGTTGGGTGGCCATGGTGTGCATCTTGGCCATGTGCCCACAGACCAGTCACCGGCTCTCTCTCAGGCTCATCACAGGCACTTGCAAAATAGGACACCCCTTGTGCAATCAGTTGGATGCAAATAAAGGACCCTCTGCCCAAGGATGCTTCAACCAAAGAGCTCCCGGATGCTCCGCTGTCCTGTGGCAGGCAGAGCCGTTCGTTCACCCGAGTCCCCTCTAAGGCATGGCATGGGGAGGGGGGAGACAGCAGCTGGGAAGGAGAACCCAGGGCAGGAGGAAGGGGAGCTGACTGGCCTGGCCACCTGGCAGGGGGACTTTGGGCACTGTCGCCAGGAGAAGCACAGAGGGCAGACTGGCAGGTGGGCGGCAGACAGTGAGACTCAGTGATGTCATGTTTTCCCCCAAATGATCCCTAAGAACCCAGCCCCAGGCGGGGGCGGATGGGATGCTTCTGGGAGGATAAACTGAGGCCTGGAGCTGGACACCCAGCTCAACCAGACTCTGCTTTTCCAAAATCTGATCCCCACAGAAGAGCACTGTGCTCAGAGGAGAAGCAGCTGACCCAAGCAGGCCCTGGAGCTGTCCCCTCCCAGTCCACAACTCCAATCAGGGGCCTGGCATGCCCCCTGAGAACTTCTAAAAGTGGAGACTTTCTGTGTCCATCACCATTTCCAGGAGCTTCTGCTTCAGCAGTGTGTGCTAGTGGGTCTGGGTGGGGGCCCCAGGTGGAGAGTGGGGAGGGGGGAGACAGCAGCTGGGAAGGAGAACCCAGGGCAGGAGGAAGGGGAGCTGACTGGCCTGGCCACCTGGCAGGGGGACTTTGGGCACTGTCGCCAGGAGAAGCACAGAGGGCAGACGGCAGGTGGGCGGCAGACAGTGAGACTCAGTGATGTCATGTTTTCCCCCAAATGACTCAATGGCTCGCTCTGGGCAATGAATGGTGAGCTGTGTGCTGTGCCTCCAGATGACCTGCATCCCCCGCTTCACCCCGTCACCTCCTGTCCTCCCTGCCCCAGGGACCCCAGGCCCCGGTAGCCATGCTGTTTCTGGCTACAGCCCCAGCCCTGGCAAGGTCCCGTGCTGCTTCTGCCACGTCTCTCCAATCTCCACTTTGAGGGAGGACCGAATGTCAGAAAGACCTGGGTTCGGGGCTGGGGAGATAGCTCAGTCGGTAGAGTGCTTGCCTTGCAAGCACAAGGCCCTGGGTTCGATCCCCAGCACCCAAAAAAAAAAAAAAAAAAAAAAAAAAGAAAGACCTGGGTTCACTGCTGCCTCTGAGTCCCTCCGGCTGAGTCACCTTGAGCAGGTTACCCTGCCTCTCTGGGTTTCTGTTTCCTTATATATCAAATGGAGCCACTGCTAACGACCTGGCTGGTTTTTATGGGGCTTCGTAAGAATGTCTACAAAGCACTTGGTGGCCAGTGGGTACTTAGGAAATGGTCAGTATGACATTCAGGGGCCTCTGTGATCTGACCTCAGTTTACTTTTCTACCTGAACTTAAAAATCTATACTATTTTCAATCTCTAGCATAAAAATAACATACATACACACATCCCCCCCACGATTATGTAAAATGGTTTGTGTTTTTAATGCTGTATATTATGCACTTGTATGGAAATGTGTTTTATACTCATACCACCACCATGTGGTGAGTACCATTAGTGAGAAAACTGAGGCACAGAGAAGTTAAGCAACTTGGCCATGATCACACAGTTAGTAAGCAGGGAGTCGGCAGCCTGGCACAGAGCCTGCATATGTAACCACGACTTGGGCCTCCTTCATCTTTCTCTCTCTTCTTCAAGCAGCCTACAAATTACAAGTCAGTCCAATTGGATTCCTCGCTATTTCTTGCCTTTTGTTTGTTTCTTTTCCTTTCTTTCCTTCCTTCCTTCTCTCTCTCTCTCTCCCTCTTTAACCATATTGGGGATTATACTTAGGGGCCTTTACCACTGAGCTACATCTCCAGTTCTTTTTATTTTTTTATTTTGAGAAAGGATCTCACTAAGTTGCTGAGGCTGGCCTTGGACCTGTGATCCTCCTGCCTCGGCCTCCTGAGTCTCTGGGATTACAGGTGTGCACTACCGCGCCTGGCTCAACTTTCTTATCTTTGTGTCTTTGGCCCACATCCCTTCATGAAGCCTTCCTCAAGGCCACAGGTTCACCCCGGTCTGTCATCACAGCTGGACTCAAGGTGTCAATGGTGACAGAGTCTCCTTGGCTTTCTGCAGGGGAGGACCTGTTAGCCCCAGCCTGCCTTGCATAATGTGGGGCAGGACCAGGCGTGTAGCGCCTGGGCAGGCGATCCCTAAGAACCCAGCCCCAGGCGGGGGCGGATGGGATGCTTCTGGGAGGATAAACTGAGGCCTGGAGCTGGGACCACAGGGCGGCTCCCCCCACCTCAGGGACAGAGCCTGCCGGTGGGCCTCCTTCTCCCTGCTCAAGGGAAATCACTCAGTCATGGCGGCCTGCGTTGCCTGTCAGGACTGGACCCTGGAGCAGCTACACCCATGTTTGGGGCCAGGGAGTAATGACCCACCAGAGGTGTCCATGGGCAGGTAGGCAGGCAGGCAGGCAGGGGCAGGACAGAAGGGACTCTTCCTCAGGATCCCAGCCCACAGGGTAATGGCCTTGTGAGACCATGTGCCTGGGGTCCCACTCTCCTGTCCCGGGTCCATGTCAGCTGCTCCTCCCGTTCACCACCTCTCCAGGCAAGGACCACTACCTGACCAGTGTCCTGAACGGGGACCATCCCACCCGCCAGCCAGCAGCTCCTCGAGGTCCCCGTCCTGCATGGATAGCCCTCCTCCACACTAGGCCCTGACACTTGCGGCACAGCTGAGGTTGCGTGAACTAAGCACAGGGGACACAAACGAGGCAGACGCCCTCCTGCCTCACGCAGCTCACTCCCGGCAGAGACCACAGACCACTGAGCCGCCACCGCCAGACAGCAGGTAACACCACCAGGGGACCAGGCAGCCACGAGGAGGGCCTCGCCCTGGCTCCCAGGGAGAGGAGACGTCCAGGCCTGGGGGAAACAGGAGGAGCCTCCTGGACAGCTAGAGAGGCTCCGGGAGCAGGCTGTGTGTCACGGAGAAATGGGGACAGTGGGGAGCTTGGGACACCGTGTCCCAGTGAGGGCTGGTAAGAGAAGAAACACCTACTGATGGGTGACAGGGCTCCCGGACCCCCCTGGGGGGGCTTCTGTCTTGCTGGAAGGCCACGTGGGGTACAGAGGCTCCAACCGGCCAGTCCCCGGCCAGTCCCCTTACTCACTGACAGGCCTGAGCAGAGGCTGGGCCTTGCAAGGGAGGCCGCACGATCTAAACGCCCAGCCCAGGTGGCCGGGGACACAGGGGTCAGATGGGGGCAGGTCAGGGCTCGCACTGCCACCGGCAGTGTCCTCAGCGGGCTGTGAGGCCACCTCCCGGGGCTTCCCTGTCAGAGCCCCCGACAAGCCCTGGCCACAGGTGGGAGACGAGTGTCCCTTTGGGTCATTTCTTCTCCGCAGTGCAGCCACAGCCGGACAGACCCAGGTGATGTGGTGGGTAAGAAGCCCAGGTGCCAGGCCTCTGGGCTCAGGCACGCTCGCGGCTGCGGACGTGGGCAGCTCCCTCAGCCTCTGGCTGTTTTCCTCTCTGTAAATGGCAACAACGATGTGACCTCAGGAGCTTCCTGTGAGAGCTCAGGAGGGGACGCCCAGCGGGGTGCTCAGGGCGGCTGGCTGTTGTTGTCACTGTTTCCTGCGTGTCCTGCCCCCAGACACCTGCGCTAGGTGCAAACCCGAAGGAGAAACAGCATCTCTCAGACTGAAACCTGTCAGGGTCCCTGACCTTGGTGGCCGTGGGTGGGCTGGGTTCTGACCTCAGGGCCTCTTCAGACACACAACTGTGCTTGATCCTGAGAGCCAAGGGCTGGGCTTCTCCTCCCCAGGAGCCTCTGGCGGTCCCCAGAGCAGAGCCAGGTGCCCACGGCCCCGCCCATGCGGTCCAGTTGTGAAATTCCTCGCTGAAATCAGCGCAGTCACAGCCGGGGGTGGCCCCCGCTTGTTTTGAAAATACTTCCTCAGATAGCACTGCTTTGGCTCAGACGGGCACGTTAGCACTTTCCAGAGTCCCGCAGATGGCGAGGCAGCTGGAGAGGAAGGGAGGACAGTGAAGCGGGGAGAGAGCAGTGGAGGACGGGAGCCAACTCTCAGGTAGCATGCGGCTGGCACAGGTGCCACTGGTGTGGTGGGTGTGAGCGTGGGCCTGCACAGGCAGGACGGAAGGCCACCGAGCTGTGGACACAGACAGCAACCATCTCCGCTGTGGAGACTTCTTATGACCAGAGCTTTCCTCAGTCCAACGGGGAGAACAGAAAAGGGAGAGGGACCTGCCACCCCCTCTGTCAGGCCCCGCTGAATCCTGGGGTTCCACGGAACCTAGTTTGAAAACCCCTGCAGCTAAGGGTGTTATTCTAACTCTCAGGGGAATCAGCACACAGTGTCTAAAATAATGAACTTCCTGTGGGAAGAGGAGATTATCTTGCTAGTAAATTCTAATGAGAGTCTAGCATAGGGAATACCACACATCTTGGAGAACGGGGGCTCCAAGCAGGTGAGGTATTGATGTCATTCACGGACAGGCTTGCGGGTATCCCCACAATGCCCTGCGTGTGCGCACTCAAGACTGATTAGCAACACTAACACACACCAAGCTGTCACTGTGTGCACTTCTAGACTCCTCACACCGACTGCTGATACAACTCCCCTCTTACAGACTGGGAAACTGGGGCCTGGAGAGTTTGAGTGCTTGCCCAAGGTCACGCAGCATTTTTGTCCACGATGATACATGCACTGTTCTGTGAGTATGTGGTTGTGCCCTTCTCCTGCCAAGACTACAGGACGTGGGGCTCACCCCACAACCCCAGTCTCTGGCAGCCTGGCAGCAGCAGGACAGTAACAAGACCCAATGCCTTAGACAGTGCCCTCTCAGACCCCAGAGGTTTCAGGGTTTGCCGACCCACCTTGACAAGGCCACATACAATGGGAGGCCCCTGGTCATTCGCCGGCTGTGAGCATGGGCCCCAAGCTTCCAACCCACCAGGGAACTGCCCCACCCAGAGCTCCTGTTTCCCACTTCTCGCTGTGTGCTAAGTTTAGAGTCAGCCACCAAATAAACCGCAATTATGAAGTCAGGGAGAATCTGCTTCCTATCTCAAAGACACAAAAATGTACAACAGTGCTTGAGCTTCAGGAAGCCATCAGTGCCCAAGGCCACCATCCCTCCCTGAACTGATGGGACTACAGTTAAAAACCTATGTCAAAATAAAAGTAAAAAATAAAAAGGGCTGGGGATGTAGCATGCCTAGGTTCAATTCCATTACCAGAAAAAAGAAAGAAAGAAATTTGACATTCTGCTAGCCTACCTACTTATTTGATACCAGAGATTGAACCCAGGGGCACTGAGTCACATCCCCAGCCCTTTTATTTAATTTTTAAAATTTTGACACAGGGTATTGCTAAATTGTTGAGGCTGGTCTTAAACTTGCAATCCTCCCGCCTCAACCTCTGAGCCCCTGGGATTACAGGCCCGTGTAGTGGACACATGGCTTTTGAGGGTTTCTTCATAGGTAGATGTGACCCAAACAATAGGGTAAATCCACCCTAAAGCAACATTTAAGACACAAAGCTTCCTCAGATGTCACAAAACTGGAGAAAGGTCCCAAGATCAAAGTCAAACTCACCAACCAACCTGCTTTCCCCCGACAGGGGCTGGGGCTGGGACTTACCCAGAAGAAGCAGGGCTGAGCTAGAGCCCCAGGGAGGTCTTTTCTCCCCCATGGTCTTCCTTTCTGCAGCCACGGCAGCCACCAGCACAAGGACTGGCAGTAGCGGGTATGTGTCCTGACTTTTGAGGCTCCCCAAGTCCAGGGGGAGGGACTGCCCAGGGAGGGGGAAGATGTAACCACAAGATGCCAAATAAGAACATCCTGGGCTGGGAGAGGTGGTGTTTACTCGTGGTGTGCAGCAGAGGCTGCACAGGGAAGCAGTATGTTCACGGTCCCCTCCTTGTCCTCCCAGTCCTCTGCAGAGTCCTCCCCAGCCCGTGATTTCCCAGGACCCAGAGAAAACCCACAGTCCCCCAACACAGAGATATCTTTGTGAGGAGTTGGGGGGCATGAAGGAGGAGGACTTGGGGGCTGAAGACATGAAGCTGCCTGTGCTCAGGGGCTCCCACGGCCGCCCCCTCCCTCCACACTGACAGGGGACCACAAGCAACCAGCTAGGTTTGGGCCCATGGAGACTGAGGGCTGAACAAACTGTCTGGGCCTGCTAGGGGCCTCCCCTGGCATGGAGTCTGCCTGCTCAGGGCAGAGCAAGCAGCATCCTGTGGCCTTTGGGCCTCCAAGAACAAAAGGTGACAAATTTCATTTCTGTTTAAGGAAAGAAGACGAGCGCTAGTTCTGCTGTGTGGCTTCACCAAAGCCAGAGATGTCTCTGAGCATCTTCTCAGCTAAGACCCCCTTGAGCTCCCTGCAATACCACTTCCCACAGACACAGCCCCTCCCTGGGCTTCACCCACCACCTGACAAAGTTTTAAGTCCCTTCCAGGGGAGGACAAAGATGAATAGCTGTTGCCCCTCAGCTGAGGCAGCTTCTTCCTGTACCCAGTGTCCCAAATTCCATTCTGGACGGTGTGTCCCCTCTGCTGTGGAGGAGGAGAGGGCTCTAGGATCTCTGCAGCTCAGAACTGCAAAGGCTCTTGGAACCCGCCCAGGTGGAAGGGGCAGGGGCCGGCTGGGCTGTGCTCATCCAGTGTCTCTTACTTCCTCTTAAGGGTGTCAGTTTTTCTTACTGTGGACACCTACATCAGAAGCTCTGGGGTGGCTGAGCTGGGGTAGGCAGGGCAGTGAGGACCCTGCCCCAGCAGGGGTAACCCCTCTCAGTCCTGGGGGGCAGAACACCAGCCAGACTGAAAACCCAGCTGGGGCCCTGAGGGCAGCACAGCGGCGGCCACTCCCTTCCTGGCCCCCGGTGCCCACCACCCCTCTCGGAGCCTCGTTTCTTCATGTGTACGGTGAGTCCAACAGATAACTGCTGTCCCTCTGTGGGGCGACTGGGTGATGGCACAGCCAGGGACCAGGGATCCTGTGGCTATCACATCCCCCGTCTGCCCTGGCCCTGTCCACCCATCTCTTCAGCCATTGTGGAGGAGTCTAGCTCTCCAGAGTCATGCAGAAGTGGACAGTCAGCTGTGACACGGTACCAAGTAAGTGACAAGGGGAACCAGCGGGTGAGGGCTGACTTCCCCAGCTAGGTGACAGATAATGCTGGTGAGGGCCAAGAGGGGAAAAGAAAGTCATAATCTATCTGAGGATGAATTCCTGGCATGCCTCTCTACCTGACGTAGGGTTATGAGTGACCACTGTGTCACCACTTCTCAGGTAAGCAGTGGACCATCTCTCATCGGAACTGCTACACCATCTCCCATGTTCACCCTCAACCTCCACTGTTTCCTGACTCCAGAGCCACACAGAAGGTTCTAGAAGTCTTTTCTTTTTTTGTTTTGTTTTTGTTTTTGTTTTGGCAGTACTGGGAATTGAACCCTGGGGTGCTCTACCACTGAGCTACGTCCCCAGGCCTTTTAATTTTAGGTTTTTTTTTTTTTACTTTGAAGCAGAGTCTTACTAAGTTGCCCTGGCTGGCTTCAAACTTGTGATCCTCCTGCTTCAGGCTCCTGAGTAGCTAGGATTCAGGTGTGTACCACCACCACTGGTTAGCACCAGCCTCTGATTCCCAAGGTTATGGTAAAACCCAGGCTGGGCAGTGAGGGGAAAAAAGGGACACTGTCAAGAGGCTCCAGGACCATGTTAGTAAGTAGCACCAGTGTTGTTTCCTTGTTGCCATGGAGAATTAGTAGGGACCTGACAGACAGCCTGGCATGATGGAGACAGCGTATTTGGGAGAAAGACTCCCCAAGTTCAATTCCTGACCTTGTCTCTCATCAGTTTTGTGACTTTTATAAAAAGTGATTTAACTTCTCTGAGCCTCAGTTTCCTAATCTGTAAAAAGGAGATGAAGTACTAACCTTGCAGGGATGTGATGCTTCACGAGATAATGACTACAGCTCCTGGCTCCCAGAAGGCACAAAGACTGGCAAAGGTGGGGAAGTGACTGGCTATGTACAGCATTCTGCTCCAAATTGGGGGGGGCCAAGGCCAGAGGCCAGAGCACTCCCTCTCTCACCTGGGGCCATGTCCTCAGCCCTTCCCACATGGTGTGCTATTTCAATATTTAGAAGCTTAAAGTGCACCCTGCACCGAGTCAGAGATCTTCATGAGGGGGCAGCGTGGGGAGAGAGCCATTTTCCATGACATGCCTAGGTTGCCCCACATCTTTGTGTGCTCCCAATCCCAGTTCCAGGAACAGGGGCTGCTTCTGCTCCTCTGGGAAACTCATGCCAAATGGCAGAGAAGAATCCACACCAACACTTAGTACAGGGACTGTGACCGCCCCTCCACCTGCTGCCACCACCCATCCAAGCCCTGGCTGGAAGATACAGCTCAGAGACTCATCTCCAGCCAGACAAGCGTGAGCCAGGAAGAAAAGCAGGTGCCCCCCAATTCCACAAGTCCCATGGTCTCTATGCCCTGGTACATGTCACTAGCCTGGCCCAAGTCTTTCTCCTACTTACACAGCCCTCTCCCCTACAGTCAGGATGTTGGAGGGCTGCTGGAATCTACTCTTACTTTCTGCTGCCCATCGAAGTAATTTTCTGAGACCCCACTGAGTCAGCCAATCAGCAGCCATTTCCCACTCCACCCCCAGCTACCGGGGATGCTGTCTTGGGAGAGGGAGATAAGACACTAAAAGTTCAATGCTAGCCCACAGGCACAGTGGAACACACTGCTGGGCTACTTCCCCAAACTGATGAGGCAGGGTTCCCTTGGGCCACCCAGGGACCCTACCTTTACAGGAAGACCAATTCTAACATGGCTGAAGTCCAATGGGCTCAGCTCAGAGTGACTGCATAAGACATTAATTATTGGTGTTACTCATCAAGCAACTACTTACTGAATACTCACTGTGCCCAGAACTGCACCAGGCCCAGAATGCCAAGCATCAGAAACCAAACACAACTTAAGGTGCAAGGAAAATAAATGTCTTCCTAACACCCCTGGAGTCTCCCTTCTCCCCGTGCACATATACAGCTGGAATCTCCTCACCCCGACCCCTTGGAAGTCCCTCTGAGGAAGTACATCCGCTAGGGGGAAGGGTCTCTGCTTCCTTCCAAGGCCCTGTCGCCGTCAACACTCAGCTGTCCAGCGAAGCACCGGCCCGCAGCCTTCTCCACCCTGCTCAGACCCCAGCACACCGATGTGAGTTTATGAATCAGTCCCTCCAGTCTCCTGGCCTCGCCTCCGGAAGGGTTGCTCACACATCACCCAGACGCCGAGTTTCCGCACCAAACCCGCTTCTACCTAATCCTCTTCTGCGGAACCCGCAAAACCGACCGCAATGTCTGCTTTCTCTTCCCCACTCCGCGGCCTCGGGATCTCAGTCACGACTTTCCAAAGTCCAGGCAGTCTGTCCCCTGTCCCTGGCACTTTGGGGGCTCCCTCTCACTGAGGGATTGCAGGGGCCGTAGACAAAGACCATGCATTCAATTGGGAGAGATGGGGACGAGCCTGGGTTCAAAGCCAAAGTCCGGAAGCCCGCAGGAGTGTGCACTTCAGTTTGCCGCATGTGCCTGGTCGGGGCGGCGTGTGCTAACACGCGTACGCGCCGTGCGTGGGGCTGCAGCGGCGATGGGGGCGCGTGTACCTGGCAGATACAGATCTGGGTGCAGCGGGTTGAGGCGCCTGCGCGGGGTTTTCCCCGAGCCGGGAACCCCTCTCCCAACCTCCGCCTGCCCCTGCTTCCAAAGTTTGGCGCGAGCGGTGGGACGCGAAAGGCACCGCTGGGCGGCCTCCGCCGAGCCGGGCAGGCGGTTCCGGGACTCTGGGGCCCCACTTACCCCGCGGCCGAGCCTCCTCGGGCGAGGGCGAATCCGTCTCTCCCGGGTCGGCGTCCAGCGCGGGCAGCATCCACTCGAAACTTCGCCCTCCTCGCTGGAGCTCCCGGCAGAAGCGGCTCCGCGGCCGGGGCTCAGCGCCCTCCCTCGGGCGGCAGGGAGGGAGGGAGGAGGAGGAGGCGCGGCCCGGCCGGTCCGCTCGCCCGGCAGGAAGCGGCGCCAGGCGGGCGCCGTCTAGCGCTGAAAGCCGGCGAGCGAGCGGTCCTGCCTGGTGCCTTTCCCGCTCGGCCCGAGTGGGCGAGCGGCCCGCGCCCGCCGCGGGTTCCGGAACCGGGTCCTAGAAGCCCGGCAGCCCTCCTCCTCCCTCTCCTCTCCCTCCTCCGCCCTCCTCTTCCCTCGGCTCTCCCTCCCGCTCCTCCCTCCCTGCTCCTCTCTCACCCCACCCAGCTCCCACCCCGGCGCGCCCGGCAACTTGGGAACGGTTGGCGAAGTTGGCGATGCTGGGGCTGCGCGCCCGCCGGGCCTCTGGGGCGGGAGGGAGGAGGGAGAGCAGGGGAGGAGATGCGGAGGAGGGGACCCGCCCCCGGGGGGGCGCGCTCTCCGGGACCCTTCGGTGGGCCTTTGTTCCGGACGCTGCCCCTGGATCCGCGCGTCCCCGGGGACTTGCTGGGGACCGCTCGGATCTCTACCTCTCCGGGAGAGTCTGGGAGCAGTTGCCTGCCCTGGGCTGGGTAGATGACGAGAGTGCCTGCATGGAGATCCTGTGGCTTCACCCTGCCATAGTCCCTGGTGCCGTTACCTTCGCGTCCCAGGGAGACCCCTCTGCTGCGCGCATTCTCCGCCAGCTCCTCCCAGGGGAGGGTCTTCCCGTCCCCCTGGTGCAGCGGGCGCTGAACTATGGGATGGTCGGGCGGGTTTCCAAAGATCACAGCACCCCCTTCCTGGGGGGCAACAGGTCACCCACCCTCTCTTCTGTGCTTTCTTGAGCAAGTAGCCTGTCCAGGACTCCCCGAATTCGACCAGATCCAGGAAGGGTCCTCGCTGGCTGATCAGCCAGAGCTGCTTGGCATTATCTTCGGACCCTTCCCGACTGTTGGCGCCTCTGACTGGAGACTGGAAGGGAAGGGGGATTCGGGTCGCCTCCTGGCATAGGGCAGTGACCAGCTGGGCAGTGTCTAGTTTGGGGTAGAAAGGCCAGTTTCTCTAGGAGATCAATAGGGGAACCCAAACCGAACTTCCCTGTTTCTCTCTGGCATCCTGGTGAAGGCCATGTCAGGAGGATGTCTTTGATTGGGACTTGTCCTAGGTTTTCCTCCTGGGACTTCCTCGTAGGACTTAGCATCATGAGCTCATTCAGGCCTAAGACAGCTGTCGCGACATTTAGTGGGAGTGTATAGGGTTTAGACACAAGGAACAAATTATTTCCTATAAAGGCGAAGTAGAAAAATCAAAAAAGGGAAAACCTAGACATGGGTACTTGGCTTCCCTCTTTTTCTCAACGTTTACAGAAAGGAGATAACAGACATTTCTTAGGAAGCAGATACAAAACCAGTTAGAACTGACCACTGCCGGCCTACTCAGGACCCCTCCCAGATGACAACAGTCAGAGGGCTCCTGTTCATTACTTGGGTCTAGAACAGTTATGGCTTCTGCCAAAGCAGACTGGAAGGGCCTGAGCAGAGTGCTCCAGATTCTGATGTGAGACACTGGATGCTTTTTAGTAGAAAATCCTCATTGGGTGCTTTGTTTCCACTACTTACAACTCTGGCCTGTTAAAGAGACCTGAGATTTGGTGAAAATTCAGACCCCAGATCACCTTTTGGGTAACCTTTCTGAATCCCTCCCTCTGCATCTTCCACAGCCCTTCCCAGTCTTCCCTGTAGGGGCTTCTGCCTGGGAATCAGTGCACATGCTCTCCAAGAGGTTTGGAGCTGACCATGGAAACTAACAGCTCTGCTTTGAGGAAATCAGAAGTTGATTCTGAGTCAAACATGAGTGACCATTCCCTGGGAACTCAAACAAGTTACCTGGAAAATACATGTTTTTTTTTTTTTTTTGTAAAGAAGATTACTTAAGCTTGTATAGTCCCCAAAGAAAGTAGGTGTGGTCATCAAATGGACTACAAAAAGGGGAAATCCATAAGACACATGTTGTTTTCAGTAAAACTGGGGAGTCTACAGATTCATTCAAGTGCTGACTCATTTCCAGCTTTAAGGTTGGGAGAGGCCAGAAGTCTGTCAAGCAGAGCATTATCCATTTATCCAGTGGTCACAGAAATGCTGGATCAGACACAGAGGTGGACAGAACTACAGGAAAGGTAACTAAAGATAGCCCAGTACGACCCTATTTACTCCACCTCTCCACAAGGTCTCTGATTACCAATCAGCCCCGTTCAAACAGCTGGGAAGCTCCCAAATACAAACTCAGTGTCTACAGAGAAATTCAGTTTGCAGATGCCTCTGTTTGTTGGCTAGACCACACATTCTGTGCACGCTGAGGCCAAATGTTGTTTTAGGACCCATGGAGTTAGGAGGGCTCATTCCTGAGATCTGTTAAGGACAAACCTGAATAACCTGACTATCTTTAGAACAGACATAGTTGTTAAAGCCATAGAGAAAGAAATCCCTGGGTCATGTTACTGTTACTAGGCGTCAGGATCTAGTCTGGATTTTCCTCTTTTTCCATCCTGTGCATCCGATGCAACATTTACATGCAATATCCAATAGAAATGTTATGACCAATGATAAAACAATCAAAAACACAGTCTGACCTGCAAAAGAAAAGGTAACAGATGAGGGAAATAGGTGTCCTAACCAATCATACAATCCTCCGCACGAGTCACATACTCTTTAGTCAGATTATAATGTCACCCCCTATATATGCAGTCATCTGGACTCTATGACATGTTTTGTTTGATGTAGTGGGTATTTAAAATAATCCATTATCTTCCAATACTAATTTTAGTTAATTGGACTCTGTAGCTATTATCTGAGATAGAACCACTAATTTTACTTCTAAGAAAAAATTGGTCTTCAGAGTCCAAATTATTATAACTCTCATTGTCACTAATCATTTGATTTGCCCTGTTATTAGAGTATTAAGCCAGATTCCAGTTTGGGGATGTAAATGAATAAACACATTACAGAAAAAGTCAATCACACAATATCATTTTTAATTCCCTTACAACAAAATTATCCCTTCCTCATGTACCCAAATGTTATTAGCAGTAGTGACAAGGACCAGAAGCCAACCTTGTGAGTATCAGGGTAACTTTGTACCTGGGCCCCCCAGGCTCTGCTACCTCTTTTTAGATGGGGCGGGGGGATGGGGAGCATTTCCATCTCATGAATCTGAGAAGCCACATTGTACTGCCCCTGTTGGCCTGGTCTGGAGGCTTTTCCCGCTGGGATATAGGGAGTCTTGGATTTTATTGTGGAAGTTTGTGATGCACCTCAGGAGATACAAAAATCAAGAGTTAGAACTGCGTCACCAGCAGTCATAGAGAATGGGACTCTGTGCTGCAGATGGGGACAGGGAAACTAAGCAGGACTGAGAAGTCCCTGATTGAGCACAGAGTGGAAACTGGGACCCAGAAGGTAACCAAGTCTTGGTCCTAGCCTCTGCCTGCAGAAGACAGACTGTCTCAACAAATGCAGTGACACATGTACTACCTGGGGCAAGGCTGGGTCAGGGATTCCAGAACAGGGCCGATTGCAGGCTTGCACAACTCAGGGGGCACCAGGCACACAGAATGCCATTCGACAGCTGACCCTCGGGTCTGTGGTGCCCTGTTCCCGGAGCTGAAGACCCCAGCCTGGGCTTGGAGGCGAGCTCGAGGTCCGTAGGTGGGGAAGGAGGCAAAGACGAGCACTCCCTCCCCAGGCCTCCAGTAAGGGCATCTTGAGTGCCTGTGAGGGGTAGAGGTAACTATCTGAGCCAGGACCTTGGAAATGTTTATCCTAAAGTAGTCTCCAGGCTCAACTTCTTGACATAATTGCTTGGTCAAGAGAATTGATCTCAATTTTTTACTGTATTTGAAAAAAATGGAGAGAACTTTCCAGGTCTTTGGAGACCACTGCAGAGTGGTTAGGATGTGGACACTCAAGCACCCCCTTAACCAAGCAGTCCACTGGTCACGGGACAAAGCGCCTGATGGGATGCAGTGAGAACACAACAGTGTGGATGTCTCCTCCCCAATCAGCCCAATCGCAACCCGCAACCCGCAACCCCTGAGTCTGGTCACGGGGATCAGCAGAGATATTTACGCAACTACTGGCCTGTAACTTTAAAATGCTAATGATAGTGAAGACAAAAGAAGGCCAAGCACTGGGGCCAGATGAGAAGAGACTAAAGAGACTGAGCCACTGTGTTAAGCAGATTTCAGTGACAGGCTTCTGAGATTAGGTGACAAAAGACAGAGACTGTTGTCTTAGAATTCTCTCTCTGGCTCCTCTCAATTTGCTTCCTCTCCATGAAGAAACTTGCCAAATTTTGAGCCACCCTATGAAGAGACCGCATTTCAAGGAGCTAATGAGGCCTCTGAGTCAACAGTTAGCTTGGACCTGAGGTCCCAAGTCTGCCTGGCTGCTGAATCCTGCCCATAATCACAGCATAAGGGTTGAAGCAGAGGTGGGCCCCCTGGAAGTCTGAGATGACTGTGACCAACGCCCTGATTGCTCCATTGGGAGAGAACCTGAGTTAAAGACCTATGCTGAGCGGGGTCCAGATTCCTGATTCACAGAAACCGAGACAATAAATATTGTTTTGAGCCACCTTAACTTCAGGGTAACTTGCTCTACAGCTATCTATAACTAATATTACCACTAAATGCCTTGTGTCACCCTGAACCAGATGCTGGAACTAAAAAAAAAAAAAAAAAAAAAAAAAAAAAAATCACAATGAAACACATTATTTATATAATTGGCAAAATATGAATAGGAACTGAATAAATCATGATATTGTAACAATGTCAAATTTCCTGAGCAAAACTGTGGCTGTGACTTTGTGAAATGAGGTTTTGTTCATCAGAGATACCAAAGATTTAGAGGCGTAGTTTCTGCCCACTTCTCCTGCAAAGGTTCAGAAATAAAAATAAAATAATAATGATGATGCATGTGTTGTATGTTATTTATAGCATATACAATTGTAAATTTTCATTTTATGCCTTAATTTATCTGTTGCATAAAAAAATCATCCCCAAACATAATGATGTAACAAAAATGTGCTATTTCTCGTGATTTTGTGGTGGGCCAGATGGCGCTGGGAGAGGCCTCCACTGCATGGCCTCAACCGTCACCACTCGCTCTGCTGCATTCAGCTGGCAACTGGGCAGGGTGGGGCTGGGCTGCAAAATTCCAAGACTTCACTCACAGGAGGGGCACTTGGGTGCCTCTCAGCGTGACCTCTGCCTGCACATGAGTAGCTTGCTCACATGGCCGTTCGGAGGGACAGCTGGGGACGACTTCTTACTTAGCAGCTGGCTTCCAGGAGGGAGCCTGCGTGTGCCGCCTGTCCTCTTAAGGCAGCCTGGACCAGGAAGCCACTGAGCCGCCCAGTGGCTCAGGAAAAATCCTCTTCCTGGGCTAGGAAAAACTAGAAACTAGCGGGACAGTGATTCAGGGAAGAATTCCCTGGGACAAAGGAGAAGGAAGAAGAGCAGGAATATAAAGAGGCCAATTCAACCCAAGGTTAAGGGTCCAGAGTGCCACAGCCTAGAGTAAGCTCTTCTCTTTTCCCATTCCTCCCCCGTCTCAGCCTCCTTTGCCCCCTAAAAACTCACTTAAGAATATCAAGGATCAGAGAAGGAGGGAGAAAAACATCACTTATTTAGCAAAAAGTACTTGGTGTTATTTACCCATGTTAAGTCAAGTAGTCTTCACAGCAACCCTGCAAAGAAGCTGTGGGAACCTTTGAAAAGAAAAGGTAACAAACGTCCTGAGAGGTGCAGTGACTTGAACAGACTCACACCGTCCACTCTGTTTTGTGTGTGTACAAAAGTCTCTTCCAGGGCTGGGGTATAACTCAGGGGTAGAGCACTTGCCTGTCATGTGAGAAGCCATAGGTTCAATCCTTAGATGGGGGAGGAGTAAAGTAAATAAATAGCCACACAGTGTGGTGCACACCTGTCATCCCAGTGGCCCTGGAGGCTGAGGCAGGAGGATCGTGAGTTCAAAGCCAGGCTCTGCAAAGCAGTGAGGTCCTAAGCAACTTAGGAAGACCCTGTCTCTAAATAAAACATAAAAACAGGCTGTGGATGTGGCTCAGTGATTAAGTGTCCCTCAGTTCAATCCCTGGTACCTAAGTAAGTAAGTAAATAAATAATAAAATGATAAAAAGGGCCAGGGATGTTGCTCAGTGGTGGAACGATAGAGCATCCTGCATTCAGTCACCAGCACCTCAATAAGTGCATAAAAACTCCTTAAATAAGACTTAGACTAAGACTGAAGACTGCCTCATCCTTTCTTCCTTTCTTTCTTTCAAGGGAATTGAATCCCAAATTCACACTATCACTGAACTACATCCCCAGCCCTTTTTTAAATTTTATTTTGAGACAGGGTCTCCCTAAGTTGCCCAGGCTGGACTCAAATTTGCAATCCTCCTGCCTCAGCTTCCTGGGCAGCTAGGATTAAAGGTGTGCACCATTATCCCAGCCTGTTTCTGCTAACACTCAGTGTCAGCGATGAAGAGGGGAGTGAGGCATGCTGGGAGATTCCAGGTAGAGGCAGCAGTTGCTGGGTAGCAGAGGAGGGGGCGGGATTGCAACCTGGTGTGAGGAGCCCGGGGACAGAGGGTTTGAGGCAGAGCAGGGGCACGGCAGTTTTGCACTCTGGCAGCTCGCTGTGAGAAGGGTTAGGCCAGGTCCAGGGCAGGAGCTGGGTGCCTGGGCCAGGTGGTGGCCGTGGGAAAGGAGAGAGGCGAGGTGGGTTCAGCTTCATCAGGACAGAGACTGGCAGAATGTGGGGAAGAGGGAGGGGGGAACTCAGAGGGGAGGAGACAGCCAGCCCTGAGCTAGGTCCCTTCTGCTAATAAGCTTAATTCACTTCTCACAAACCCTAAGAGGAAGATAATGTCTGTCTTAGCCTGGATCTCCAAGAAAGCAATGCCTGAGGCCAAGGGCTTATGTTCAGTCCTTTGTTAGGAACGGATCTCAAGGAGCAGCAGTAGGGGGTGGGGGACCAGGGGAGTGAAGCTGGGGTGTGTCCCCAACAGCAACTGCTTTTGAATGAATGCTCTGTCCCACCAGAGTCTCCTTCAAGAAGTCACACAAAATGCACCCCAGGCTAGAGGGACCAAGGCGAGAAAGGGAAAGAACACACCCACCAGCTCCTGTCTCTCATGGGTCAATGCTTACCCAAGGGGCTTTAACCCACTCTTTGTGGTTAAATAGAGATGGACGCCAAGCAGAATCCAGTGGCATCTCATGCTTTGATTTCAGAGAGGGTCCAGGACCAGGGGCCTGAGCATGCTGTGGGGAACACCAGGCCAGGTGCCGGCAGGCTGTACCCTGGCGAAGTTGATCACGTTCCGTGCAGAACTGGTCACCACGGCTGCATGAAGGAAGGAGAGGGTGAGAGCAGCCATGTCTAAGGGGGTCTGCGACATCAGCTTCATCAATATCACCACCACCACTGACCCCATGGTGTGCTAGCTAGTCTGCCTCTAAAGAGCATATTCTTAGTCACTAGGCTGTGGCTTGGGAGCGGGGGCCCTGCATCCCCACCCTTAGTGGGCCTAGGGATCCCCAGAGACTTTTGGGATATAGGGGAAATAGAGTCCACGGGACAGTCTTCATTATTGAGCGGGGATCAAGGGTAGTACTATTGTTTGATCTTATATGTCCCCCAAATGCCCATGTTAAAGGATTGGTTCCCCAGTTCAGATGCTGTTGGGAGATAGTGGAACATTTAGGAGGAGGGGTATGGCTGGGGGAAGTTAGGTCATTGGTAAAATGTCCTGAAGGGGTGATTACCCATGCCTTCCTGTCGCTCTTCCTCATTTCCCAGCAGCCTTGAACTGGAAATGCCTCTTCTTCCTGCACTCCCGCTATGAGGTTCTGCCTCACCACAGGCCCAGAGGGACCATGGACTGAAACATCTGAAACTGTGAGTCAAAGGAAATCTTCTCTCCTTTCAACTTGATTGTCTCTGGTGTTTTGTCATAGTGTTGGAAAGTGGACTAACACAGGTAGGGAAAAAAGAAGAGAGAAGAAATAATCATTGTATGTTATGGTTTGGATGTGAGGTGTACCCCAAAACTCATGTGTGAGACAATGCAAGATTTAGAGGAGAAATGATAGGGTTATGAGAGCCTTAATGCAATTGGTGGATTAATTCCCTGATGGGATTAATTGAGTGGAAACTGATGGCAGGTAGGGTGTGGCTGGAGGAGCTGGGACATTGGGGCCGTGGCTTTGGGGTATATATTTGTATCTAGAGAGTAGAGACCTCTCTTTCTGCTTTCTGATCATCCCGAAGGCTGCTTCCCTCTGCCACACTCTTCTGCCATGATGTTCTGCCTCACCTTGAGCCCTGAGGAATGGAGCCTGCTATCTATGGACTGAGAACTCTGAAACTATGAGTCCCCAAAGAAACTTTTCCTCCTCTCATTATTCTTGTCAGAGCAGCGAAAAAGCTGACTAAAACATTATATATTGGAAAATGTCTGCAGTGTATACTCTTTAATCCATTCATTCAACAAATATTTACCAAGTAGTCATTCCATGTGCTGGGTTCTGGAGAGACACCGGGGTGCCACATGTCCCTGTACTGGGGAGCTTGCAGAGGGGGGCAGAGACAGACACGGTGAGTATTGCAGCATCAGGAAACCAGGACCAGAGCTCACAGCACAGGAGGAAGGTCAGGCAACCCTGGGCTCAGATGCTAGCTCTCTCCCCTGCTAGCTGTGATTTTTCTGTACTTCCATTTCCTCATCTATAAGATGGGCAATAGCAAACTCCCTGCGGAGGAGCTTGGCATAGTGCCTGGCAGGCCGTGTGGCAGCGGTCACCACTACCATCATGTGAGAAGCACAGGGGAGGGGACACTTCTTATCCCCAGGGATGCCTCCAAAGGTTTGCAGGGTAAAGATGCCTAACGAGTTTCCTGCGTCCATTCCCAGCCCTTCTCAGCCATTCTATTTCCAGAGGGTGGACCCCAAAGACTGCATTCCTTGGGCCCCTGTGCTCTGGCATCCTGTGGGGCTCAGCCTATGGGAGGCACCGACAGGAGGTGGCAGAGCAGTAGTGAGAGGTGGGATGTTCACTCCTCTGTTCCCCCAACAGTCCCCCTCCCAGGTTCCAGCTCTCTGTAGAGCAGGCCAGCAGCACAGCCTCCTCTACTTGCCCCACAGGTCTCGGAACTTCCTGCTGTGGCAAGTCCCTGACTCCTTCCCAGTCCAGGTTGCCTCTAACCCTCCCAACATCTCTGTCCTCTGTGCTTTATAAGAGTCTCTTAAACCAGGCACGGTGGCACACACCTGTAATCCCAGAGGCCCAGGAGGCTGAGGCAGGAGGATCGTGAGTTAAAAGCCAGCCTCAGCAAAAGCAAGGTGGTAAGCAACTCAGCGAGACCCTGTCTCTAAATAAAATACAAAAAAGGGTTGGGGAGGTGGCTCAGGGGTTAAGCACCCCTGGATTAAAAAACAAAACAAAAAACCAAAATCTCTTAAGTGTGTGAGGACCTTGGTGGAATAAGGTTTGGGTAAGCACCCCTGGTGAAGAGGGAGGAGACATGGACAGAGGAAGCGGCATGTGCCAAGACTCAGAGGCGTTCATTCACTCATCCAGGACTGGCTACCCAATTTAAAGTGTTGGCAAAAAATAAGAACGTGGGACACTCATTCACAAATTAGTAGGAACTTCAAGACAGCAGCAGCAGAATGTCAAACTAAGTACAGGCCTCTCCCAGGCCTGGGGCCCTGCACAGCTGCATGGGGTGGGGTTGGGGGGAGGGGGGTTGCTCAGGGCCCTGTGAGGTCTGGAAGAGAGGCACAGTCAGGCAGATGGAGAGGCGAGGACATGCGTTATTTAATTTGGAAAGTACCCTTCCCTCCCAGTATCGGGAGCCTGAGGTCAAGGGCAAAGCTGACTGCTCCGGGCTCCAGCATCGCCTTTGCCCCTCTGGCTTCTGCACACACGCGGGGCAGTGCACTTGGAGGAGCCCCACGTCTCTGGAGTTCTCGAGCCTTTAGAATGCCTGCCTTGTGCAAGCCGGTCCATCAGGTGGAGTCAGACCTGCCAGGGGCTCGCCCTGGCACTGCCCACCTCCTCTGGGCTTCCGAGTCTCCCCATGCACCTCCCTGATTGGGTACCTCCATCCCAGCGGCTTGAGGGTGGAAACATCCGAGTACCCTGGAAAAGCCATTGGTGTTGGAAAAATCCCAGCCCTGGCCTCTTGTGACCTAGCTGCGTAGCCCTGCACAAATCACTTGCCCTCTCTGGGCATTGGTTTCCTTCTTTGCACAATGAGGAGGTGATTGGATGACCTCTGGTGCAGTTGAGGTGACTTTCCACATCCCCCCACGTCCCTCGCTCTGGCCCCGCCTTCTGGGCACACCCCTCCCAGTGTGCTGGCTCCCACGGCCAGCGCTGGCATCCCTTTGTTGGAGGACGGCCTGGGGCTGCCAGAACTTGCCTGGCTTGTGCTATGAGGGAGCCCTGGAAGTGCCTGGAATTTCCATCCTCCCGGGCAGCCCTTCATGTGGAGCCATAGAATCTCCAGCCCTGGACTGGGAATGGTTGAGGGGTGCCCCAGACTGCCCCCAGAGCGGACCTCCCGTACCTGTGCTACTTGGCCTGCCCCTGCCCCTTCCTTTGCTGCCCCTGTTTCCCATGAGCATTTCCGGACTCCCTGCTGGCTTTTTGGGCTAATAATCCCAAACAATCACTTCCACAAGATCTGCACTCAGGACCTGCTCCAGAGAATCCAACCCAAGACCCTCCCATCCTGATATGCAAATCCTGTGTGGCTTCCCCTCTCTGACTTCCGTCTCCTCATCTGGACAACAAGGACATGGGATCAGTCTGACACTGAAGATCCCTCGCAGTTATGGATCAGCAGCCTGCAGACCTTTATTCTCTAGCCTTGAGCACAGGGTCCAGCCACCCCAGCTTCCCTGCCCAATGAGCTGATCCTGGTGTTTTCCTGGTATCCTGGCCAGAAACTGGGTCAACAGGTCAGCCCTGTAGCCCTAGAGACCCCAAACTGCCCTACGCCTCTCTCCTAGATCAGCAGGGGCTTATGAACTGGTGGGATGCTGTCCGAAGATGTCATTAGAAGAATGGCCAGGGGTTTGGTTTCCATTGTGATGGGAATGCCACCAGGGGTTGGTGAGGAACCCAAGGGCCCATCTGACTGCAACGATAGTCCTGGCAGCTGGATACCTGCCCTCATTCAAGCTGGTGGGACGGAGCTCACACAGGGGTGACCACCCACCGCACTGAAGCACTGTGAGTGGGTTTTGCTGCCACATCTGAAATAAGTCAGGTGCCACCACTCCCGCTGACCCCTGTGCTTGAACTTCCCACCCTGGAGACAGCAGGGAGGAAGGCCTGTGAGTGGCTGGGAAGCTCTTCTGCAGCTCCTCCCACCAGGGACACCACCAGGATAGCCTGGGACGGGAAGACCTGGGTTCAAATCCCCAGCTCAGCCCTGCCGTCTGAGTGTCTGCTGGGAATTGTAGTAGAGGGGCAGCCAGGATCCCAAATGACAGGGCTGCCAAGCTAACCAGTGATTGGGACATATAAAAATAACCCGGGCCAGGGCAGGAGGTGAGGGGTAGTATCTCCTTTTGGAATGCTGGGGTGGCTAGAGATGTGACTTTGGCTAGTTACTGGTGGCAAGATCCCCTCTGCATGGAGCTCCGGCCAGACAGACTGCTGCAAAGTCACTCCCTCTGCTCTGAGACTTCGTCATCCAAAAGCCACTTATCCAGAGACAATCTGGACAAGACAGAGGATATAAAATTCTAAAGTCAGTTATTTTACTAACATCCCCTCTTTGGGGCCTGATTTTAAAAAAAAAAAATCTTGGGACAATATTTTGAAGCCTGCTTATAAAGCATATTGTGTTGTGTTTTATTTTTCTTAAAGAATCTGCTTTTTAGATGGGTTAGAAGGGCCAATCAGTGTACATGGAAGGCTATCATTTGTGGAAAGAGTGGGCTGGGAGCTGGGTGCAGTGGTGTGTGCCTGTAATCCCAGTGATTTAGGAGACTGAGGCAGGAGGATTGCAAAATCGAGGCCAGCCTGGGCAACTTAGTGAGACACTGTCTCAAAGTAAAAAGGGTTAGGGATGGAGGTCAGTGGTAGAGCAACTCTGGGCTCAATCCCAAGAACCAAAAGAAAGGAAGAGAGGAAAGAAAGAAAGAGAGGAAAGAAAGAAGGAAAGCAAGCAAGCAAGCAAGCAAGCAAGCTGGGAAGGAACACATACCTACCTTTTTAAAAATTTTTTAGTTGTAGATGGACACGATACCTTTATTTTGTTTATTTATTTATATGTGGTGCTGAGGATAGAACTCAGTGCCTCACACATGCCAGACAAGTGCTCCACCACTGAGCCCCAGCCCCAGCACCCCCTACCTATTTATACAGAAGGATAGATTATCCTGGAAGAATTTCCTAGAAACCAATAACATTAGTTGCCTCCAGGAAGAGTGACTGGGTGGCTAGGGCCCAGGAAAGTGGAAAACTCTTCTTTTGCTTACTGTAGGATGACTCAGAAGATTCCCACCACCACCCAATATGTGTAGGGGGGTTCTGAGGCATCCCTTGGACCCAGCAGTTCCCTTGCTAAGAATGTGTCCCAAGAGGTAACTAGTAAAGTGCACCAAGATGTTTGCGAGAGGACTTTGCACAGTGCTGATTGGGAATAGGAAAGTAAATTATGTGTATCCATGGAAAACTATGTGGCTATCAAAAAGGACAAGGCTGGTCTCTGAATGTTGATCCAGAAAGACATTGGTGTCATTACTGAGGAGGAAAGATGATGTAAAACAGCCAGAGCTGCAGGTCCCTGCCTGTGAAACCGTGTATGTGAGCCCTATGGCTGATACCTGAGGAGGTTACGAGTACCTCTTGGCCCCTGGGACGGCAGAAGAGTAGAGCTCTCTCCCTCCTGCCCACCTCTATGTTCTGATAATTTGAAAGTGACTTGCCAATTTTGTGATCCTTCACCCATAAACATGTATCTCCTAGGAACAAAGTTGTCCTCCCACAGACTCACAGAATCATTGCCACCCAAGAGTGTCATCAGTTCCACAGTATCACTAACTGTCAGCCTGGGTCACATTCAGATTCCTTCAGCTCATCCCTCAAAGCATCTGTTTTACCCCAATCCAGGATCCAGTCAATCCGTTTCATGGCTACATCGGGTTTTATTTAATCTGAACTTGTCCCCGACCCTTGTCTGTTGTAGAAGTGACCTTGTTGGACCTCAGAGTCCATTTTTGTGCTTTCTCTTATTTACTATACTTGGTTTGCGGTGCCACCATTCCTGTGTCTTATTTTGGCTAAAAGCAGAACCTGAGAACGGGACTTGGTGCAGGAGTTTCTTGGGGTGTGCTCTCAGGAGGCAGGGATGGAGAGCGGGTGTGACAGGGAAGGAGGAAAGCTAATGGCAGAGTGTGACAGAGGCTGTGGAGTCTCCCACCAAAGCCACTCAAGCATGGCCCCTCACGGGCGGGAAGCTGGGGCATTCCCCGCCCCGCTGGCTCCTATCTGCAGGGGTCAAGGACAGCCTTGGGATTAGCCCTCTCACCTTAACCAGGCTGCACCTACCTAAGGGCCTGTATTATGTCCAGCTTTGGAGAAAGTCCTGGGGCACAAAAGTGGAGAACTGTATACAGCAAGCTTTGCAGAGATGAGGTGCCCTCCACCACAGCCACGGCCGCCTTCAGATGTCCCAGAGCACGTGACAAGGTCCACAGAAGTAACTTGGAGTAGGTGCCTTAGTGCCCCAATCAAGTAAAAGCTCTTGGCGTCCAGAGGATCGAGTCAGCCTTGCCTTCTAGACCAGGGCTTGGAGGGGTGCCAGGCACACTCCTGACCCCTGTCTCTGTGGGGCTCTGCCCCTCGGATGTGTTTGGGCCTCCAAGACGGGAGACTGAGTGACATACCCTCTCCTCCTGGCAAATGAAGTGCAGGTGAGCCCCACCCAGGTGCGTTCCAGGGAAGGGGGCTTCCTGTGGGTCACTGGGCCCCAAGACAGGCAGGATAGAGTTCTGAGCCAGGCTCGGAGTCACTGGAGGCCTGAGTTCAAGGGGAAGAAGCTGGGCCTTCTTGGTGGAGAATCAACAGAGAAGCAGGAAAGGCCTTGATGTGCCCAGGTGGGGGAGCAGACCACAGAGACCAAAGAGACCAAAGAGTTCTCCCAGGAGGAGGGTTGTGGGTAGAGGTCTGTGGAGCCTCCCAGGCCCTGAGAAAGCCCGCCATCCTGCGCCTGCCTGCTGGGGTCACTTCCTATTGCTGCCATAACTAACAATCACAAACTTCATAGTTAAAAGCAACACAAATTAATTATCTGGCAGCTCTGGAAGCCAGAAACCCAACATGGGTCTCCCTGGGCTAAAATCAAGGTACCATGAGGCTGCGTTTCCTCTGGAGGTCTGGGCGAGGAGCCGCTCCTGAAGGCCACCACACTCCCCACTCACAGCCTCTTCCTCCTCTCCAGAGTCAGCAGTCTCGCGTCTGTACAGCCACAGCTGGAAACACCAGGAGGGCTGGTGTTCTCACCGCCTCCCTGCCATGTCACTGGGCCGTCAGCTCTGGCCTGGCTTCTCCTGCCACCTCTTCTCATCCAGCAGTCACACTGCCCCCTTCTGCCCCGGCCTTCAGTGGCTTCCTCATTCTGCACACGAAGTCCAAATTCAATCCAGCAATCCCACTGCTGGTACGGATCCCAAAACATCTGCACTTCCAGGTTCAAGGCAGGCCCATCCACAACAGCCAGGATGCGGAATCAGCCCAGGTGTCTGTCAGACAAGTGGGGCATAAATACACAATGGAACGCTGATCAGCCATAAAAGAGAACGAAATCTTGTCACTTGTAGCAATGTGGATGATCCTGCAGGACGTCACGTTGAGTGGAAGAATCCAGGCTCAGAAGACAAATATCACGTGATCTCACTCTCATGCAGAAGCTAAAGCAATCGATCTCAGCCAGGTGCGGTGGTGCACACCTGGAATCCCAGTGGTGCGGGAGATTGGGGCCAGCCTGGGTAACTTAGTGAGCTCCTGTCTTAAAAGAAAAGAAAAGAGCTGGGTGAGGTGGTGCAGGCCTGCCATCGCAGCAACTCTGGAGGCTGAGGCAGGAGGGTCGTAAGTTCAAAGCCAGTCTCAGCAAATTAGCGAGGCCCTAAGCAACTCAGGGAGACCTTGTCTCTAAATAAAAGACAAAAAAGGGCTGGGGATGTGTCTCAGTGGGTTAGCCACCCCTGGGTTCAATCCTGAGTAAGACACACACACACACACACACACACACACACACACACACACACACTCATTAATCTCATAAAGTAGCAAGTAGAGTAGTGAGTCCAGAGGCTAGGAAGTGTGGGGAAGGTGGTGTTGGGGCAGCCTGGGTAACAGGTACGTTAGTTAGATAGGAGCAAAGAGCTCTGGTGTTCCATAGCACAGCAGGGTGACTACAGTCACCACTTCATAGCTAGAAGAGAGAGTTTTGAGAGTTCTCACCACAATGAAGTGGTAAGCATTGGACGTGGTGGATATACTAAATACCTTGATTCGGTCATTACACATTGTATAAATGTATCAAAATATCACACTGTGCCTGATCATTATGTACAATTATTATGCATCAGTTTTAAAAAATCCAGACTCCTCTGCTAGTTTCTCAGACCTATGGATCCCAATGCTGCTCCAGCCCTGTCCATTTCCTGGTCATTTCCTCTCTCTCATTTGTACCAGGGATTGAACCCAAGGGTGTTTAACCACTGAGCCACATTCCCCAGCCCTTTTTATTTTTCACGTTGAGACAGAGTCTCACTAAGTTGCTCAGAGCCTTACTAAGTTGCTAGACTGGCTTTGAACCTGTGATCCTCCTGCCTCAGTCTCCTGAGCTGCTGGCATTATAGGTGTGTGCCACGGCGCCTGACTGAGAACTCATTTTAAAGTATACAATTTGGTAGCCTTTAGAACATTCACAATGTCTAGTCCTGAAACATTTCCATTACCCCAGAAGGAAACCCATACTCATTAAACAGTCCCTCCCAGTGCCCCATCCCCCAGTCCTATAAATGGAATCAGACGGCTCGTGACTTTTTGTAACTGGCTTCTTTCACTTGGCATCATGCTGTCAAGAGTCACCCATGCCCTACTGCATGTCAGTACTTCATTCCTTTTTAGGGCTCCATAATTTCCCAACCAAACTAGGCTCCTTCAATTCCTAGAGGACACCAAGCTTCCCCAACTCCAGACCTTCGCACAGGGGCTGTGCCCTCTGCTTCAAGTTCTTCTGCCGCTACCACCTGCTAACCCCCCACACCTTCTTCAGACTCTTTCTTTCTTTTTTCTTTTCTTTTTTTTTGAGGTGCTGGGCATTGAACCCAGGGCCTTGTGCTTGCAAGGCAAGCACTCTACCAACTGAGCTATATTTGCAGCCCCTCAGGGTCTTTCTTGACTCTCAACATAAGTGAGACCTCCCCCACAGATGCCCTAGGAGTGCCCTACACCCTGTCACAGCCTCTAGCCAAACGTTGATTCTTATTATGTTTATTGTGAAGTTTTTGATCCAGGCCTGTCTCTCTGCTGGATAAGAGGTCCTGTGTGGGTGGGGCTGGGTCCCTCTTGTTCATCACGTGCCCTCGGGGAGTAGGACAGCCCCTGGCACTTTGCGTGTGCTCAAGCATCATACCAGTGGGCAAATGGCTTCATGAGGCACATCCTAGAGACTGCAAGATTTATATTTGTGAAGTTTTACCAGAGCCAATCACAGCTGTGCCCAGAGTTGACATCCAACCACCTGGAGGGTTGCTGCTGCCTGATTCTGTGTCCTCAGTCCCTGGGTTGAGGAGTCAGGGCTGAGTTCTTCAGAGCAGAGAAGACACAGCTAAGCCTGCTAAAGGGGGCACTTCAGGCATGGTCACTGGGCAACTGCACAGGTCACTCTTGCCAGGTCTGGCTCTTCCTCACCCTCTGCCCTAGGGCTTAAGCCCCAGGTTACATAGACGTGAGGCTTCAGAAGGACCAACCTGGAGAACAGGGTTACCTGAGAACACAGTAAATGTTGTATTTTTCTGTCCTCTTGTGGTCAGTCTCATGATAGCAAGTGACAATGTCCTCACGTCCCTGGTGCTATGTTTAATGTGGCCACTAGAGGGCACTTTATCAATACTTCCAATAGGTTCTCTCACCCAACTCCACATTTAAAAAGTACTATATTTTAATGCTACTTTATTGAGATATAATTCATATACTATACACTTCATCCTTTTAAAAATGTATCATTCATTATTTTGTTACCCAGCCATAAAGAGGAATGAAATGTTTTTAGTGTTTTTTTTTTTGTGTGTGTGTGTGGTTACTGGGCATTGAAGTCAGGGGTGTTTTACCACTGAGCTACATTACCAGCCCATTTTACCTTTTATTTTGAGAGAGGGTCTTGCTAAATTGCCTAGGTTGGTCTTGAACTTGGGATCTTCCTGTCTTAACCCCCAAGTCACTGGGATTACAAGCATGGGTTACCACACCTGGTTGATTTAATATAGTAATAGAGTTGGGCAACCATTATTGAAATCTAGTTTCAAGACTTTTCATTGTTTTCACAAGGTAATCCATCCCCACAACTGTTAACTTCCTATCCCACTCCAGCCCACAACCACTAATCTGACTTTTGCCTCTAACCTGCTTTTTTTCTATTCTGGACATTTCATGTAAATAGATCATATGATATGTGATTTATTGTGACTGGCTTCTGCCATTTCCAATCATATTTTCAAGGCTCATCCATGTTGCAGCTTGTATCAGCATTTCTTTTCTTTTTATTGCAAAACTTTATTCCATATCACATTGTATCCATCCACTTGTGAGTTGATTGGCATGTGAGCCCTTTCTCGTTCTTCTTCTTTTTTTTTTTGCACCAGGGATTGAAGCCAGGGGTGCTTAACCACTGAGCCACATCCTCCGCCCTTTTTATATTCTATTTTGAGACAGGGTCTCACTAAGTTGCTTAGGGCCTCACTAAGTTGCTGAGACTGGCTTTGAACAGGTGATCCTTCTGCCTCAGTCTCCTGAGCCTCTAGGATTACAGGTCACTGCACTGGACCCTTTTCTACTTTTGACTGTTGGGAATAATGCTCCTATGAACATAGGTTTGTGTGTGGGATATATATCTTCAATTCCCTTGGGTAGGTACACCTATAGGTGGGCTAGCTTAACCCTACATTTAATATTTTTGAGGAACTTTCAGACTTTTTTTTTTCCCCCATAGTGGCTATCTTAGTCAGCTTTTTTGCTGCTGTGACTAAAAGGACCCGACCAGAACAACTGTAGGGGAGGCAAAGTTTATTTGGGGGCTCACAGTTTCAGAGGTCAATTGGGGCTCATGGCAGAAGAGTATGGTGGAGGGAAGCAGCTGACATGGTGATCAGAAAGCAGATACTAAAATACATCCCAAAGCCACACCCCAATTCCCACCTCCTCCAGCCACACCCCACCACTTCAGTTACGACTCAGTTAATCCTTGTGGGGGGATTAATTCACTGATTAGGTTAAGACTCTCACAACACAATCATTTCTCCCCTGAACCTTCCTGCATTGTCCCGTGAGCTTTTGGGGGACACCTCCTCTAAACCACGACAGTGGCTGCACCGTTTACATTCCTAGCCACAGCATGCAGTGGTTCCAGTTGCTCCACATCCTTGCTGGTACGCGTATTGTCTGCCATTTTTATTACAGCCATCCTACGGGGTGGGAAAAGGTAGACCAACGTGTCCTGTGAATTTTGAAGTGCTCCCTTCCAGTTTTCACATGAGATGTATTAATCAGTTGTTCTGACTTTTGAATCTTGGGACACTGTTACAATCTTAGGAACTATTAAGGACCCAAATATTAATTAATTTACCAAAAAATAATAATTGCAAGGCTGAGACAGGAGGACTGCAAAAAATTTGAGGCCAACCTGGGCCAGTTAGTGGGATCCTATCTCAACATTAAAAAATAAAAAGGGCCAGCAATTGTAGCTCAGTGGTAGAATGTCCCTGAGTTCAATCCCTAGAACCACAGAAATAAAAAAATAAAAACAAAGAAGACCATCTTAATTGAATGTTGGTCTTTATATCCACTTCTGCTTGCAATTTATTGGTTTTTATTTTTTCATTTTGTTTTGGCAACTTATTGTTTTGATTGAACAACATCCAACCTGACACAAACATGCAGTTAGGAAATAGGAGGGTTTTAAGACTCTTTTCAGATATTTGTGACTTGATGGTATACCAAGTTTCTTAAAGATTGGGTTTTGTTTTTATTTTAATATTTTTTTGGTTGTTGATGGATCTTTATTTTTTTAATAAGTACTACCGAGAATCGAACACAGGGCCTCACACAAGTTAGGCAAGCGCTCTACCACTGAGCCACACCCTAGCCTTAAAGATTGTTTTCTTAAAGATTGGTTGCAACCAGGAATCCACAACCACATCATGTGAGCACTGACTGTATCCTCTGTCACACTACAATGCATGGCTCTGCCTTAACCTTTGAGTGGATCTTTTACCTGAGCCTGATTTTATAGCATCACATTTCAGTCATTTGGAAAATCTGAATTCATTAAATCATTAATCATTCATTAAATGGGTATTCCAAAAGATCACATGCAACTAAACAGTGTCAACACTTGTATGTTTTCATTTCTCATGCACACCACTATCCATCTCCTTGGAAACGTCTTTAAACATTGGGGAGTTGTCAGACATACTGTAGTTGATATAAGTTTTCCCAAACTCTTAATTTTCCCTTTGAAGTTCCAACTTTATCTTTGGCATTAAATGCTGTCAGTTGTTTTTCTTGAAGAAATGGGCTTGCTTCTCAACTTTTTGAGAAAATGTCTGTCTACAAAAGTCCCAAATCTCAATAATCTCAATAAGCGTAGTTTGTCTGTTAGTCATTCTTTAAAAAAAAAAAAAAAAAAAAAAAAAAATATATATATATATATATATATATAGGTATGTATATATACACATACATTTAGTTGTAGGTAGACACAATACCTTTATTTTTATGTGGTGCTGGGGATCAAACCCAGGGCCTCATGCGTGCCAGGTAAGCACTCTGCCACTGAGTCACAACCCGAGCCTGTTAGTCATTCTTTCAAGTAAAAACAGTGCTCCCCAGACAGAGGCCAGTTCAACTCTGACTCTAACCAGCAGCCGAAGTGCTTCATGTGCACTTCCCATTCTGTGTCAGTCAGCTTTGTGTCACTGTGACCAAAATACCTGACAAAAACAATTTAGAGGGAGAAAAGTTTACTTTGGTTCATGGTTTCAGAGGTTCAGTCCATGGTGGGCAGACTCCATTGCTCCGGGCCCAAGATGAGGCAGAACATCATGGTGGACGGCGTGGTGGAGGAAAGCGGCTCCATTCAGGCATCCAGGCAGCTGAGAGAGGAAAGGATAAGGGACTGAGGGGACGAAGGACCCTCCCAGGGCACACCTCTCAGCCACACCTCACCTGCTTACAGTTACCACCCTGTTAGCACAAAAAGACCCGGCAGGACGCAAACCTCACATGTCACCTCAGCTCTTTATTCAGGGGGATGGAACTGTGCCCGTGGACCCACTCTCCTGGTGGAAAATGAGCCACTAAACAGAGAAAGGAACTGTGTTTATGTAGGTTATTTTGAGGGGTGGTCTAGTGAACATGTCAGTTTTACTTAGACAGGAATGTGGGCCGTGCCTAGAAAGGGTTTTGCTTTGGTGGGGATAACGCCTCCTAGACTTGTTTTTTTTTTTTTTTTTTTTTTTTTTTTTTTTTTTTAGGATGATAAGACAGATCTTCTTTGCCTGCAACCAGCATCTGGAAAACATTCATTTTTACTCCCTTTTCTTTTTCTGAGGCCTCATTATTTTGGAAATTTCTTATTCTCTGTATCCATTACACCCAGTCTGTCCATTCTAAATAGGATGGACTGATTTGGTTATAGCTCTCATGATCCAATCATTTTACCTCCAAACATTCCTGCATTAACAGGAGCACTTGGGGGACACCTTATATCCAAACTGTATTGTAAGGCAGCTTGGGACCCGCGGCGATTCTAGCCGCCACTGCGGGATCCCGCTGAACTGCCGCCCGCTCATTCGTCTCAGTTGCGGCTCGCCAATAGCTCCCAGAAAAATGCACCGCAGACATGAGGTCTCATGCAAGAGACTTTATTATGGGGACGACTAACACATCCACTCAGGGTGAAAAGAAAGGAAAAAAGAGAAAGATGGCGTGTAGCTTCTCCCAGATATTGGAATCTCGCGGGCTAGAAGGAACCAATAGTGGAGGAGAATACTTGCAAGCTGACTGATGAACCAATAGCTATTTAGCATGTTAGGACGAAATGTGGGAGGCAGGAAAATGGTGGCAGCGTAAGCCGGAAATTCCTGTAATGTAAGAGGCGGGCAGGGTGCAGATTGACAAGTGGTTAGGAGGCGGAGTATCGGCTTTATATTACATTCCCCCATTTTTGATTTTATAAAAAAATCTTTTTGGGTACATGGATGAAGGTCAGTCTTCTGTAATTACTTCCTGCTGAGTGTGGACGTAGAGCTGATTCAGGGTAGAGATCATTGTGGCAGGAAGAGTTGGGGACTTGATAGTTCCTCTGGAGGCACACCTGTAGCCGGGCTCCAATTTCTGTAAGATCCTGCTATTTCTGTAATACAAGCTGATTAGTTGACATGGCAGTAAAAAACAGGGGGCTCCCCTTTTTTGGCTGGCATTCTATTGGAAAAAAAATTCAGTGGTTAGGAAAATTACAAACAGGAATCCAGTCCTCATGGCTGGGCGTGGTTGTCTGGTGTTTCAGTTGTCTGCTTCCCAATTTCTGGAATGGGAGAAGGGTGGAGGGCTTCATGATCTTCAGTCTGAGACGAAGGGGTCCCATAGGAGTAGCCAAGTATCGGTTGGAAGAAGCCTGTGGATTAGGAGCTGGAGAGGGGTTAGCATTTGACCAGAGATGAGGGCTGTCTCGGAATCCCTGTGGGAGAACTGTCCAGGTTAGCTGAGAAGAAACTCAATCCAAGTAAAAGCAAAGAGATCCTGTGAATCAGGGTGAAGTGGGACAGTAAAAAATGCATCCTTCAAATCTAGCACTGAAAAGTATGTGGTGGAAGAAGGGAGAGAAGAAAGCAGGGTGTAAGGATTGGACACAATGGGAAAGATGGGGACCACTGCTGAGTTAATGATGCAGGAGGTCTTGCACTAAATGGTAAGATCCATTAGTCTACCTAACAGCCAGGATGGGAGTGTTATAAGGTGAGTTGACAGGGTGCAGGAAGCCTTTCTGCCTTAAATCCTGGATGATTGGTTGAAGTCCTATAAGGCTCCTTCGGGGAAGGGACCTGGGCTGGGTAGGATGTTGGGTCCTTTAGATGAATGAGTACAGGTGAGCATTTAGCTACAGAGGGTGTATGAGTGTCCCAGACCTTGCGGTCAACCAGGGAGGGAGGAAGGGGACATGAGGACTCTGTTTGAGCTGTATATTCCTGTAGAGTCATAAGGAGAGGAATAGCAGAGGAGTTTTGGCTGAGGTGCATGGTGGGTGAGAAGGAAATAGAGGCACCCAATTTGGTTAGGATGTCCCTTCCCAGAAGGGGAATGGGACATGAAGGAATTACTAAAAAGGAATGAGAAAAGTCAATTTGTCCTGTGGCAGCTTATTGGAGGGGTTTGTAAGGGGTTATATGGTTTCCCTCTACCCCGACAATAGAGGATTTGGCAGGGGAAGTGGGTCCCCAAAACTCCTGCAGCACTGAGAAGGTGGCTCCAGTGTCTATAAGGAAAGGGATCTGCCTGCCTGCCACCGTAAGGGTCACCTGGGGCTCCTGAGTGGTGAGGGTCATCAGGTGCAGAAGTCCCAGGTCCCTTCATTCATCCATTGCCAATCCCAGCAAATCGCCGGAGGGAGGGGACAAGGATGACCTGGCACTTCTCTGAGCACCAGGGCAATCCATTGCCCAATGTCCCAGTTGGTGGCATTTTGGACAAGGACTTGGGGGCTGCGGGGGGTTGGGGCAGGCTCATGCCCAGTGGCCCTCTTGCCTGCACTTGAGGCATGAGCTTGGAGGTCTTCTGGGAGCTTGGGCGCCCCTAGCGGTGGACAGTTGGGCAGGTCTAGCTGGCTGAAAGGCTTTGGCCAGCATTTGGTATTTTAATTTTTGTTTTTTTCTTCCCTTCCATTATAAACCTCGAATGCCACTGCTAGAACCTGTGGCTGTGGGGTAAGGGGCCCCCGATCCAATTGCCTCAATTTAACTTTATGTCAGGGTAACTTTGGGAAAAGTAGTAAGTCATAAGTAGCTGCCGTCCCTCCGGGGTTTCAGGATCCTGGTTAGTGTACCTGAGCATGGCCTCTGTGAGGCGACTTAGAAATGCTGACGGGTTTTCATCTCTGTCCTGTATTACTTCCTGAAGTTTGTCATAGTTAATGGGTTTAATAGCAGCCTTTCGTAGACCTGCAAGGACGCAGGTTTGAAACCTATCCCGCTGTAGACACCCAGCCTCGGTATTATAGTTCCATAGGGGCTCCCTATCTGGTACTGCTTCAGCCCCAATGGGGGGGGGGGTCAATTGATGAATCTCATCTGCATAATTGCGCGCCTGTTCCCAAACTCTCCTGCGCTCCTCAGGGGTTAGGGTGTTGGACATGATCATGTAGATGTCATGCCAGGTAAGGTTATAAGACTGGGTAAGGTACTGAAATTCCTTAGTGAAGTTTGCAGGGTTGGAGGTGAAGGAACCTAGCTGCTTCTCTATTTGGGACAGATCAGACAGTAAAAAGGGGACATGGACTCTGATTACTCCCTTCGCACCAGCCACCTCCCGTAAAGGAGCTAGGACATGTGCACGAGACTGCGTGGTGGGAGGACTTGGTGGGCTGAGTGGAGGAGCAGAAGGAGAAACAGAATGAGGCAAAGGAGAGGAATGAACAGGGGCTTCTGCAGTAGGAGGCCTGTAAGGAGATGACTCATCAGCTGGATCAAACTCAGAAGAGAAAGAAGGGTTAAAAGGGGGAGAAGCCAAGAGAACGTGTTCAGGTTTTTGAGGAGAGCAGAGATTAGGTTTAGCACGAAAGAAAGGAAAAATACGAAGGGGAAAAGTCTCTTTCCATTCATCAGGTCACCCACATATGTACTTTACACCTAGTATAAAGCTAGAATTTAGGGTGTTATAAATAGACCATTCTGATTTACTATCTAAAGGACAGTTTGGCTCTAATTCAGGGAACAGGTGAAGGTGTTTGAGATTGTTTAATAAACATCTCAGGGGCAAGTTTGCCAGGGTGGAAGTCCTAGATCACATGGTGAAGACTGAGAAACACCTAAGTTAGTGATCAGGTGTCCCACGACCACGTGTTAGGCAATGAGAAGGTAGTACACAGGTCTGGTTGTCACACAGTACCAGTGTCTACCAGGCAATAGCAGAGAGAGTTTGAGGACCTGGCCAGGATTTCGAGCGTGATGAGAAAATAAGCCTCAAACCCTGAGAGAGAATCTCAGCACCATAAAATCAGGAATCCACCCAGCAGATAAGACCACTATAGGGACCAACCGTAACTTTGAAAGTTGTGACTGGGGTACCCCCACACCTCAGCAGCCTTGAGAGCCCTGGATACTCAATAGTCGCTTCTCAGGTCAGCAGAAGTGTATTTAAGTGGTCTAGGGGACCTGCCTAAGGGGAACTTACCAATTTGGAGTCCGGTGTTTCATGTAGAAAACTGGGCATCCAGGTAAATGGAAGGTGAGCCTGTATCCACAGGCACTGGAGCATTTGGATGGGATTCTGCTTGCTTAGTTAGCGGAAGGACCCATCACAGGTTTCGGCACCAGATGTAAGGCAACTTGGGACCCGCAGCGATTCTAGCTGCCACTGCGGGATCCTGCTGAACTGCTGCCCGCTCCCTCGTCTCAGTTGCAGCTCACCAATAGCTCCCAGAAAAATGCGCCGCAGACACGAGGTCTCATGCAAGAGACTTTATTATGCGGGCGACTAACACGTCCACTCAGGGTGAAAAGAAAGGAAAAAGAGAGAAAGATGGAGTGTAGCTTCTCCCAGATATTGGAATCTCGCGGGCTGGAAGGAACCAATAGCGGAGGAGAATACTTGCAAGCTGACTGATGAACCAATAGCTAGTTAGCATGTTAGGACCTAATGTGGGAGGCAGGAAAATGGTGGCAGCGTAAGCCAGAAATTCCTGTAATGTAAGAGGCGGGCAGGGTGCAGATTGACAAGTGGTTGGGAGGCGGGGTATCGGCTTTATATTACATGTAACACATTCCATCACCCAGAACATCCAGAAACAGACTCAAAGGCCCAGGTGCGATGAAAGTTCTTTTTTACTGCTTCATCTAGGATGCTCTTAAATGATCCTTGTACATCTTGGCATTGTGAGTGTATGTCTCTGTGGAACATGGTGCCACCAGCCCTGTGTAGAGGCACCAGCCCTGTGTGGGGCCTTGCTTCCTGCTGAGGCTCTAGCAATTTCATCCAGAGTGGCTTTGGAGTCACCGAATGTCTTCACAGTGAAAAACCAATACTGTCTTCATACTATCAGGAAAGGCATTCGGGGACTCCAGGAGAACTTACCCACAACACATACAATTTCAAAAATCAGTGTAGTGCCACAACTAATATACAGAGGAAAAAAAACACAAAGAAAGTCAAAAGTAATTTATCATCAATGTATGTGCCTCCTGAGAGGTAAATGCCCGGGTCAATTCCACCTGCAGAATTGAAGTGGACAGCCGCTCATGTCACAGGTACCTGCCACACACGTGGATGATCTTAAGGAGTCTGTTTGGGGACTTGAGTCCCAGGAAAACTGCTGGCCGTGCTGTGATTTTCTTTCTTTTTTTCTTTTTGTGGCTGGGGATCAACCCTAGGTCCTGGCAGTCCCTCCACCACCCAGCTGCACCCCCAGCCCAATGTCCATGACTTCCTGAAATGGTTAAATCTCTTGGTAAAGTTTCCTAGCAAACAAAGTACAGCCTTCTACTTATTTGCATGCTCAGAGTATGTTTCAGAATCTGCACCAGAAAGAAAGAAACAAACAAATCCCAGCATCGTTGCCTAGGTATGAAAGGAGTTTGGCTTCTGGCTGACATGAAAGGCCCCTAGAAATCAGAAGAGGACACCTTATAGTCCCCAGGGAGCTCCGAGCATTCCATGGTGCTCCTCCAGCCCAGCCTCTGCCCAAATGCCAGCAGGGCCCCCCACTTCGCTGTGACAACCCAAAACTACCTAACGGAGTACCCAAAATGCCACAAGGGGCAGATCCATCTGTTGGCTCTAATGCTATGGAGCTGAGCCTCTCTTGCACACCACAGACCTGTTGGTGAGTGACTGAGGCAGGAACCCCAGTAAGCACCCTACAAGAGTCAGGTCAGCCTCCTCTGGTGGCCCTGGCTTTGTCCACAACCCTGAGCTGGGAGGAGACTGGCCTGTATGCAGGCATTTGCTGGGGAGGCCAGACAAGCGTGCAGAACAGAACCTGCCTGACCTTCAAGAAGCTGCAGGATATCAGACCTGGAGGGACTTGGACCGCTAGCCACAGCAGGGGATGTGGTCTCCAAAGTCCTGAACCTGCTCTCAGCCTGGGGATTGGGCCTCCCCCAGGATCAGCCTCATCTCTGCAGGGCCTTGGATGCACGGTGGCCTCTGTCCTTAAGGCCTCTCACATGCTGTTCCTCCCTGTGGAGCCATCTCCCCTACCTCACCCCACTTCTCACTTGAGATACTGCCTCCTCCAGGAAGTCCTCCCTGACCCAGGAAGTCGGGAGACTGTAGACTCTGCAGGCCCTACTCACCCGACAGTATTTGCTCTTGCCATGCGGGTTTGTGGGTCTCTCTCCCCAGTAAAGCTGTGAGTCCACAGGGCGCAGGATGGCTTTAGGTCTCTTGAATCTCTAGGGCCCAAGGTGGGCTGGCGACCACAGTGCACACTATGCATGGACTGATACATAGGAGAATGACTGGAGCTCACAGCTGGGACTGAAGGGGGCTTCCTCAGGGAAAGGTCAGGGGAGATGAGCTGTGGGAGGGGCTGAGGTTAGCTCAGAGAATAGGCCACATGGGGGCTGCTGAAGAGGCGGGGTGTGAAACACAGGCTCTTCTCCTGGGGAAGAGGGGTCACGTTCCCACGCCCGGCTCCTAACCAGTGTGAAGAAAGAGGAAGAGTGTAAAAAGTTCCCTCAAGGGCAGAGCACCCTGTTCATGAGCACCCAAAGGAAGTGGGTCTCTGGGTGGGAGACCAGGGGGTCCAGGGGCCTGGGTCAGAGGACGAGCCACCTGTGGAGGGGGAATGGGTCACAGAGGCAGGGATGGTGTCAGGTTATGGTACAAAGAGAGGGAAGAGGGCTGAAGAGAGATCAAGGGAAGTAGGACAATGGCCTTGACTTACACCCTGAGGAATGCACCTTCCAATGAGGGCAAACGAGAAACCCTCAGAAGTGAAGGGCAAGGCCCCTGAATGTCTAGCGTGCTGGATCTACAGCACCTTCGAGACCAGCTGGAGCTCAGTGTGACATTTCTGGGGGCAAGGCTTTGGCCTGGTAGAATTTTTCGTCATGGAATCTCAGAGTTCCTGACTATAAAAATCCCTCCTGGATTGTGCTTGCCCACGCTCCAAGTTCCACAAGGATGCCGTTCCTTGGCTTAAAACGCTTAAAGCAGAAATCTCAGTGTCGAGAACTCATATGGGGGGCTGCGCTGGGGTTGCGGCAGCGCAAGTAAACTTGCCTGGCACGTGGGAGGTACGGGGTTTCATCCTCAGCACCACATAAAAGTAAGTAAATAAAATAAAGGTATGGTGTCCATCTACAACTAAAAAATACTTTTTTTTTCTAAAAAAGAACTCATTTGGGCTCTTGTGTGCACATTACAGAGCTTGACTGAGCACATGCCACCCTTCAGGAAAGTGACCCAGAATCTTAATCTTAATTATTGACAACTAAACTGAAGAAAAAGTGTGTGTGTGTGTGTGTGTGTGTGTGTGTGTGTGTGTTTCTAGGACTCCAACCGGTGACTGAGCAGGCTAAGCACACACTCTACCACTGAGCTACAGCTCTGGCCCCTGGAGTTATTTTTAAACATCAACATGAGATCTTCAAGACTGTGTATGGGCAAGTCCACAGATTCAGAGGCACTGCATCTGGAGGTCTGGAGTCAGCTTTAAGGCCTGGCTTCCTCAATATTTTGGGGACAACCTGGAGCCCTTCGTCTGCCCCCTCTGTGATGCTTTCTTTTTCTTTTTCTTTCATTTTTTTGCCGGGGGTGGGGGTGGGAGGGAGGGATTCCTGGGGATTGAACCCAGAGGGGTTTTACCACTGACCTTTTCATTATTTTAATTTTAGACAGGATCTCACTAAGTTTCTTAGGGCCTTGCTGAGGCTGGCGTTGAACTAGTGAGAGCATTTGTATAAAATTCCTGAGCGTCTTCACCCACCCATTTTAGCACAGGGAAACGGAGGTTCAGTGAAGGGGTGACTTGCCAAAGAACCAGCAAAGGCCTGTTGGGATAAGTAGATGGACAGGGGCAAAATTCAGGCCATTCTCAGGGTGAAGGCGACAGCCGTGGCACTGTTCCCCGCACTACACTGGGTCCCCATTTCACAGACAAGGAGACTGAGGCACATGCGAAGGAGAAGCTCTTCCAGGGGTCTGCCGGGCTTCAGCAACAGGGTCTGGATAACACCGGCTCGGGCAGGAGAGGCTCCTAAGAGAGAAGGCCCACTGGAGCTGGGACACCGAGAGGCTTCTTGGAGCAGGTGTCCGCAGGAGGGCTGGAGAAGAGAAGGGGTGTGTGTGTGTGTCACAAGCAATTTTTAAAAATCAGTTAACACTCTGGAAAGGTGCGAAGTGACAACTGGGTGTTGCTAAATTGTCACATCCACTCTCCACCTTTCCAGTGCCTCCCGAAGGACGCGGCTGCTCCGGGTGCAGGTCGCTCCTGGGGCTCAGTGGCTCAGGCGGGGCCTCCCCTGCCGCTCCCGGGACCGCAGCGATGCCCCCGATCTGAAGTAACTCCGTGTGTGGTTTCCCATCCTCTTTCGCTTCTCTTTCTGGGGAAAACTGAAGTGCGGTCTGCTAGGGTTGCATAAATTTGCATTTCGAAAGCGGATGAGGACAGCGCGGGTGCCCTGGGGTCCGTGGGGCCCGGAGGGTCTTGTGCAGCCTGGGAGTGGGGAGCAGGAGAGGGGTGTCGGTGGGGGAAGGACAGCCCTGGACGCTTCTGCGAGCACCACCCACCCCCGCCTCAGTCGACTTGTTAAGGTGCAATCAGGGTGTCAAAGTCAAAGTCAGGCCAACGTGGCTATTTCTGCGGGAGGGAGGGGCGGTGCTGCTGGGCACGGGCCAGGCCGTGGAGTGGAGGGACTGCTGGGGCGACTGGCAAAGTTTTGTAGTTTTTGTTTTGTTTTTTTTTTTTATCTCCATGGTGTTCACCTTGCAGTAGTTAAACCATACATTTTTTTGTATCCGTTTTATTTTCTAATAAAAATGTTTAGAATAGTCAATCAATTAAATTGTAAAAGTGAAACTCTTCCAACTCTAATTTTTCTTTACCCTCCCCCCTTTTTATTTGGTTCTTTTTGTGGTGCTGGGGATGCAACCCAGGGCCTCACACAGGCAAGGTGAGCGCCGCACCCCCAGCCTAGTCTCCCCGGTCCTGAGTAATTGCGACCCTAGAGAAAAGTGAGCCAAGATACTGTAATTTTCTAGATTTTAAATGTTGGCAACCAGCAAATTGTTTAAAGATATCAAACAGAACACCTTCAAGACTGTGCATGTCAAACAAGTCTTCAGGGATCAAATTCCTGGCTGATAGGATCTGCTTTAATAAAACCTGACTTTCTCATTATTTTGGAAATCCCCAGAGTGCCTTGAGGCACTTCAGTCACTTACAGCAAGGGGACCCTCCTGGGAGATATTCTCCAATAGGAGGCTTGGATGGGAGCTGTTGGGCAGCCAGGAATCTAGGGCTGTCTTGCTTTTCTTTCTTTGAATATATTTCATTTGTCTTTCCTTCCTTCCTTCCTTCCTTCCTTCCTTCCTTCCTTCCTTCCTTCCTCCCTCCCTCCCTCCCTTCCTTCCTTCCTTCCTTCCTTCCTTCCTTCCTTCCTTCCTTCCTCATTCTGGGGTTCAAGACTGCGCCTCACTTGTGATAGGCAAGCATTCCACCACTGGACTACTCCCCGGCCCTCTTTTTCTTTCTATTTGTTTGTCTCTCTTTTGACAAATATAACTGAGGAACCACATGGTAGGGAATTTTTTTTTTTTTTGTACCAGAAATTGAACCCAGAGTGTTAACGACTGAGCCAAACTCCCATCCCTTTTTAAAAATATTTTATTTAGAGCAGAGTCTCACTGAGTTGCTTAGGGCCTTGATAAGTCACAGTAGCTGGCTTTGAACTCTTGATCTTCCTGCCTCAGGCTCCCGAGTCACAGGGGTTATAGGCGTGTGCCGCTGCACCAGCATACAGAATGTTTTGACTCTGCAGGTGAATAGACCTGTTCCCTGCTTCCCTGGAGCTAACAGTCTAGTGACAGGAGGTTGACAGATAAGTGGGAAAATGAACGCGTAACTGCAAATTGTGGTCAGGGTACTGAAGGCCTAGCATGAGTCCAGATGTTTGTACACGTGCCCAAACGTTCATAAAATTATATATTATGCATATGTAGACTTTTTTCAAACACAAGGATCATATATAATATGACTTGTTTTTCTCAATTAAAAATGAATCATAAGAACTGGGTGTGGCACATGCCTGTAATTCCAGTGGTCTGGGAGGCAGAGGCAGGAGGATTTCAAGTTCAAAGTCAGCCTCGGCAACTCAGCAAGGCCCTCAGCAACTCAGCAAGACCCTGTCTTTAAATAAAATATTAAAAGGGCTGAGGATATGGCTCAGTGGTTGAGTGCTCCTCACTTCAATCCCTGGTACCAAAAAAACAAGAATCATAGGAAATACCCCAACTGGCACATGCAGGTTACCATGCTGTGTTTGGTGGTTGTGTGGCTGTCTACTCTACAAACGTGGAGTTGCTGCATCAAAGACTCTCAGGGATTCTTAGAGCACCTGTGGTCCCAGGAGACACCCTTGGGGTGGCTGGGGAGTGAACTGAAGGCACGCTGGCGAACGAGGCTCTGCTCAGCTTTCAGCAGGGCTCTGCTTGGATGTATGGTCCTCAGCACATAAGAATCATCTGGGCACCTTAATGAGCCATTGAGTCAGCATCTCTGGGGACTGTGAGTGAGTCGTTTTTGTTTTTTTTTTTTTTAAAGTTCTTCCAGTTTCCTTAAAGGGTAGCTAGGGTTAAGAAATACTGAGCTATCCGGGTATGGTTTCATAGTAAGTGTTTTTTTTTTTTTTTTTTTTTGGTACCGGGGAATGAACCCAGGGGCATTTGACCACTGAGCCACATCCCCAACCCTATTTTTGTATTTTATTTAGAGACAGGGTCTCACTGAGTTGCTTAGCGCCTCGCTGTTGCTGAGGCTGGCTTCGAACTTGCGATCCTCCTGCCTCAGCCTCCTGAGCTGCTGGGATTACAGGTGTGAGCCATGTTGCCAAGCCCCATGTTAAGATTTTGAAGTCCACCAACCTCGTAAGAGAAAGTGGAGCCCTCAAGAATCCTGGGAAAATGCTGCATGAGCCCTACCCCAGCTGAGGAGCAAAGCCAGCCTGGACTAGAACTTCTGCTGCCCCTCCAGGACTCTGCCATCAGCTCACTCCGTGTGTGTGATCTTCGCACAGAATTCTCTGCTTTTGGATTTGGAGATCATGGGATAAAGATGGAAGTATGTTTTAAGATTAAGAGTTACATTACTGTCCCAGTTATTAAAGCAAAACAGCCCTAATAAATAACAATCCAAAGATGGAGATAATTCACAAAAGAAATCCAAACAACCTGTAGACACGTGTAGAGGATTATCACCACCATTTCTTTAAAGAAAGAAATTAAGGCAGTGAAGAGACCTACCTCATTGGCATAGATGAAATTTTGAATGCTGCAAAAATGTGGGGGAAATGGGTGCTTCCTTCAAATTCATTCCTGGACACTCTTCTAAAGAGAATTTGTTAGTAAGAGCAAAAACATCAGACATGCACTGTTTGCCCAACAATTTCACTCTAGGAAAAAACTTGTGCCCAGATATGTGTTCACTGCAGAGTTCCATGTCACAATTAAAATAATAGGAAACAGGGTCCATCCCCCAGTTTCGCCCCCCCAAAAATGGGGGAGGGGAAGAACACAAAGGTCTAGATAGAAGGGATTTGACACTAAAAAATAAAAAAGATTCTGCTTCCTACAGTGGAACATTAAACCACCATCCGAAGGGGCAATGCTGTTATGTGTGAATGACATGGAGAAATGGATATTTTGAATGGAAAAAATGCAAGTTTTCAAAAGTGCGTTTGAATATAGTCCCATTTTTGCCTAAAAAATATACTAATATATAGTATATAGTATAAATACTATATATACAGTTTGTATTTGTGTACTTATGTGCATATGTATGTATAGATGGGTGTGTATATGTATGTGTAAGTGTACGTGTGTACCTATGTTTATGTGTGTGCAATGAAAATATGAAATCATGCTGGTATTCCAGCATTCAGAAACATTACATAGTTTCTTTCATTTTTTACTCTCATATATATCTACATTGTTTAAAATTTTTTTCTACCAGCAAAGTATCAATTATAATCAGAAAAAAAGTGAGCACCGAGCATGGTGTCGCACGCCTATAATCCCAGCAACTTGGGAGGCTGAGTCAGGAGGATCACAAGTTCAAAGCCAACTTCAGCAACTTAGCAAGGCCCTAAGCAATTTAGTAAGACCCTGTCTCAAAATAAAAAATAAAGTAAAATAAAAAGGGCTGGGGATGTGGCTCAGTGGTTGAGTGTCCCTGTTTTCAATCCCTAGAGTAACGGTGGTCCACTTTATGCTTTGAGTATAGCCCTCGCTGCTCTGCCACTGCAGCTTATTTTTAAAATGGACATGCTTCTTTCTCTTCCTCTGTCCCTGCTCCTCCCTAATCTCTCCCCCAGCCTAGTCTCAGGGGGAAAAGGATGACCCTTCTTCCCCATCCTAGGCAGAGTTATCTGCTCTTGGGGACAAATCCACCACAAAAATGAAGTAATCCAGACTTTGGGAATGGCACCAAAAGATCTCAGAGATGATTACCTCCCCAAATAAGAAGTGGATCACAACTGGACAGAGAAGCGTGGAATGTGGCCTTTGAGTCACCTCTTTAAAAGCCCCCTGTTCCCCTTGCTGGGCAGAATCACAGTCTTTGGGTTAGCAGTCCCCTCTGCTTCTCCTTTGCTAGCAAAGCAATAAACCTTCTTTTTCATTTTTCTCAAAACCAGGTCTTCATTATTGAATTGGCCTCAGGGACAGGAACCAAGCTTTCAATAACCTTAGTACCCTCTCCAAAAAGAAAAAGTAAAAATATTTTCCAAATTTAAAGAAAAAATATCCCAAGCAACATTTATTTATTAAAGAAAACACAGAAAAGCAGAATAAAAAGTCCCAACCCCTCCTGTCTCTACCCCACACAAGCCCCTGCAGTAGCGCTTTGGCCCATTTGCTTCTCACTTTTCCCTTGAGTCCTTTTTAGATAGCCTTTGTCATTCAGTATCAATTATTTCCCATCCTGTTCTTTCTTCACCCAGCAAGCCTTTCCCCGTCATGAGCCTTCACGAGTGTCACCCGTTGGCTGTGTAATGTTCTCTGCCTGTCTCCATTTCCTTAGTAACCTTCTTCTTGTCAGACCTGTGGCTCTCCTCCAGTCTTTTACCATTCTGAGCCGTGTGGCAGAAGGCCTCTCTGTACCTTGTGCCTTCTTGGCCTTCAGTCCTGGGACCCCTTCCCAGCAATCCAATGACGGGACTGGAAGGAAGCAACACATCCAGTGCCTTGGCTACTGGCCAGATGGCCCTCCAGCACCCAGCTCCGCACGCCCCACACCCCAGCACCTGCCAAGAGGCGATTTTCCATTTCACTTTCTATTAATGCTGGTTTCTTTTCTTTTCTTGGAGACCTACCCAAACTTGGGGCCTTGCAGCAACTGATAATGCTGACCTTTGGAACAAGCTGTCACCATATACCTGATTTCTCTAACAGTTTTTGCCTGTTTCTCCAGAGCCTCATCACCAAAAGGGTCCTGTTCTTGCTGTCGCAAACCCAGGGGTGAAGTTGGTCATCTGGAGACCCGGTTGGGGGTGGGATGGGGATGCCAAGCTTCCTAGATCTGATCATGGGCCAAGAATGATAGGAGAACTGTATTTTTCTTCCTTATATTTTTCTATTTTTGAAAAACTTCCCCAGTGAGTATCTGTTTAAGAATCATGAAGAAGTCAGGCACAGAGGCCACCCATAAACCCAGTGACTCAGGAGGCTGAGGCAGGAGGATTGCCAGCCTCAGCAACTTAGCAAGGCACTAAGCAATTTAGTAAGTCCGTGTCTCAAAATTTAAAAATTAAAATAAAAAGGGCTGGGGATGTGTGACTCGATGGTTAAGTGACATTTCCTTTCACTGTTTTTGGTACTGGAGATTAAACCCAGGGTCTGCTGTAGGTCTGCTCTACCACCGAGTCACGCCCCCAGCTCCTGATTATCATTAAAAAAATTTTTTTAATTAAAGTATTTTTTATTTTTACAGACGCATTTTGATTCATTGTACACAAATGGGGTCCAACTTTTCCTTTCTATGGTTGTACACAATGTAGACTCACACCATTCATGCAATCTTACATATATGTAGGGTAATACTGTCTGTTTCATTCTACTGTTTTTCCATCCCCACCCCCCCTACCCGTTTTTCCTCTACACCATCCAAAGTTCCTTCATTCTTCTCTTCCCCACATCACCCCCCATCGTTATATATTGTCATGCACTTATCAGAGAAAACATTCGGCCTTTGGTATTTTGGGCTTGGCCTATTTCACTTAGCATGATATTTTTCAACTTCATCCATTTACCAGCAAATGCCATAATTTTATTCTTCTTTATGACTGAATAATATTCCATTGTGCATATATACCACAGTTTCTTTATTCATTTGTCAATTGAAGGGCATCTAAGTTGGTTCCACAATCTAGCTATTGTGAATTGAGCAGCTATGAACGTTGATGTGGCTGCGTCACTGTAATATGCTGATTTTAAGCCCTTTGAGTATAAACCGAGGAGTGTTATAGCTGGGTCAAATGGTGGGTCCATTCCAAGTTTTGAATCTCCACACTGCTTTCCAGAGTGGCTGCACCAATTTGCAACTCCACCAGCAATGAGTGTGCCTTTTCCCCCACATCCATGCCAACATTTATTATTGCTTGTGTTTTTTTTAATTTGCATTTCTCTAATTACTAGGGATGATGAGCACTTTTTCATATATTTGTTGATCACCTGTGTATCTTCTTCTGTGAAGTGTTTGCCCATTTCCTTAGCCCATTTATTGATTGGGTTCTTTGTATTTTGGGTGTTAAGTTTTTTAAATTCTTTATAAACTTTGGAGATGAGTGCTCTGTCTGAATTGTGTGTGGAAAAGATTTTCTCCCACTCTGTAGGCTCTCTATTCACATTATTGATTGTTTCCTGTGCTGGGAAAAAAACTTTTAGTTTGAATCTATCCCATTTATTGATTCTTGCTTTTATTTCTTGAGCTATGGGGATCTTGTTAAGGAAGTCTGGTCCTAAGCCAATGTGATGGAGATTCGAGCCTACTTTTTCTTCTATTTGGTGAAGGGTCTCAGGTCTAATTCCTAGATTCTTGATCCATTTTGAGTTGAGTTTTGTACAGGGTGAGAGATAGGGATTTAGTTTCATTTTACTACATATGGATTCCCAGTTTCCCCAGCACCATTTGTTGAAGAGGCTATCTTTTCTCCATTGTAAGTTTTTGGCACCTTTGTCTAGTATGAGGTTACTGTACTTATGTGGGTATGTCTCCGTGTCTTCTATCCTGTACATTGATCTACCTATTTTGGTGCCAATACCATGCCATTTTTGTTACTATTGCCCAATCGTAGAGTTTAAGGTCTGGTATAGTGATACCTCCTGTATCACTCTTCCTGCCCAGGACTGCTTTGACTATTCTGGGTCTTTTGTTCTTCCAGATGAATTTCATTATTGCCTTTTCTGTTTCTATGAGAAATGTCATAAGGATTTTAATTGGAATTGCATTAAATCTGTATAATGCCTTTGGAAGGATGACCATTTTGATAATATTAATTCTGCCTATCCAAGAACATGGGAGATCTTTCCATCTTCTAAGGTCTTCCTCAGTTTCTTTCTTCAATGTTTTGTAGTTTTTATTGTAGATATCTTTCACCTCTTTGGTTAAATTGACTCCCAAGTATTTTATTTTATTTTTTGAGTCTATTGTGAATAGAGTTGTTTTCCTCATTTCCCTTTCAGATGTTTCATCACTTATGTATAAAAATGCTTTAGATTTATGCGTGTTGATTTTATATCCTGTTATTTTGCTGAATTCATTTATGAGGTCTAGAAGTTTTCTGGAGGAGTTTCTTGGATCCTCTAAATAGAGAGTCATGTCATCAGCAAATAGTGACAGCTTGAGTTTCTCTTTTCCTATTCATATCCCTTTAATTTCTTGGTCTGTCTAATTGCTCTGGCTAGTATTTCCAGGACGATGTTGAATAGAAGTGGTGAAAGAGGACATCCCTGTATTGTTCCATTTTTTAAAGGGAATGCTTTCAGTTTTTCTCCATTAAGAATGATGTTGGCTGTGGGCTTAGCATAAATAGCCTTTACAATGTTCAGGTATATTCCTACTCTACCTATTTTTTCTAGTGTTTTGAGCATGAAGGGGTGTTGTATTTTGTCAAATGCTTTTTCTGTGTCAATTGAAATAGCCATATGATTCTTATCCTTAAGTCTATTGACATGATGGATTACATTTATTGCTTTACAGATGTTGAACCAACCTTGCATTCCCGGGATGAACTCCACTTGATCATGGTGCACTATCTTCTTAATATGTTTTTGGATAAGGTTTGCCAGTATTTTGTTAAGGATCTTTGCATCTATATTCATCAAGGATATTGGTCTAAAATTTTCTTTCCTTGATGTGTCTTTTCCTGGTTTGGGTATGAGGGTTATATTAGCTTCGTAGAATGAGTTTGGTACGGTTTCCTCCTTTTCTACTTCCTGGAATACTTTGAGAAGTATTGGAATGAGTCCTTCTTTGAAGGTCTTGTAAAACTTGGCTGAGAATCTGGTCCTGGGCTTTTCTTGGTTGGTAGGATTTTGATGGCTTCTTCTATTTCACTGCTTGATATTGATCTGTTTTAACTGTGTATGTCCTCCTGGTTCAGTTTGGGAGGGTCATATGTCTCTAGAAATTTGTCGATGTCTTTGGTATTTTCTATTTTTTGGAATATAGATTTTCAAAGTAGCTTCTCATTAAGTTATGTATTTCAGTGGTATTTGTCATGATATTTCCTTTTTCATCATGAATTTTAGTAATTTGAGTTTTCTCTCTCCTTCTCTTTGTTAGTGTGGCTAAGGGTTTGTCTATTTTGTTTACTTTTTCAAAGAACCAACTTTTTGTTTTGTCAATTTTTTGAATTGTTTCTTTTGTTTCAATTTCATTGATTTCAGTTCTGATTTTAATTATTTCCTGTCTTCTACTATTTTTGGTGTTGTTCTGTTCTTCTTTTTCTTGGGCTTTGAGCTGTAATGTTAGGTCATTTAGTTGTTGACTTTTTATTTTTTTCTTGAACGTGCTCCATGCAATGAATTTTCCTCTTAGTACTGCTTTCATAGTGTCCCAGAGATTTTGATATGTTGTATTGTTGTTCTCATTTACCTCTAAGAATTTTTTTATCTCCTCCCTGATGTTTTCTATTATCCATATTTCATTCAATAGCATATTATTTCGTCTCCAGGTGTTGGAGTAATTTGTTTTTTATTTTGTCATTGATTTCTAATTTCGTTCCATTATGATCTGATAGAACACAAGGCAGTGTCTCTTTTTTTGCATTTACTAAGGGTTGCTTTGTGGCAAAACATATGACCTATTTTCAAGAAGCTTCCATGTGCTGCTGAGAAGAAAGTGAATTCGCTCATTGATGGATGGAATATTCTATATATGTCTGTTAAGTGTAGGTTATTGATTGTGTTATTGAGGTCTATAGTTTCTTTGTTCAGTTTTTGTTTGGAAGATCTATCCAGTGGTGACAGTGGTGTGTTAAAGTCACCCAGAATTATTGTGTTGTGGTCTATTTGATTCCTGGAATTGAGAAGGATTTGTTTGATGTACATGGATGCACCATTGTTTGGGGCATAAATATTTACAATCGTTATGTCTTCCTGACTGATGTTTCCCTTAAACAGTATGAAATGTCCTTCTTTATCCCTTCTGACTAACTTTGGCTTGAAGTTCACTTTATCTGAAATAAGGATGGAAATCCCCACTTGTTTACTGAGTCCATGTGCATGGTAGGTTTTTCCCATTTTTCACCTTTAGTCTGTGGATGTCTTTTCTATGAGATAAGTCTCTTGAAAGCAGCATATTGTTGGGTCTTTCTTTTTAATCCATTTTGTCAGTCTATGTCTTTTGATTGATGAGTTTAGGCCATTAACATTCAGGGTTATTATTGAGATATGATTTCTATTCCCAGTCATTTGGGCTTATTTTTGGTTTTTAACTTGGCTTGGTTTCTCCTTTGAGTGGTTTTTCTCTAAGGTAGTTCCTCCCTTTGGTGACCTATATTGTTGTTTTTCATTTCCTCCTCATGAAATATTTTGCTGAGAATATTCCATAGTGCAGGCTTTCTATTTGTAAATTCTTTTAACTTTCGTTTATCATGGAAGGATTTTATTTCATCTTCAAATCTGAAGGTTAGTTTTGCTGGGTATAGGATTCTTGGTTGGCAACCATGTTCTTTCAGAGCTTGAAATATGTTGTTCCAGGCCCTTCTAGCTTTTAGGTTCTGGGTTGAGAAGTCGGCTGCTATCCGTATTGGTCTTCCCCTATATGTAATCTGATGCTTTTCTCTCGTGGCCTTCAAAATCCTATCTTTATTTTGTATGGTAGGCATTTTCATTATAATGTGCCTTGGTGTGGATCTGTTGTGATTTTGTGTATTTTGTGTTCTGTAAGCCTCTTTTATTTGATTTTCCATTTTATTCTTCAGGTTTAGGAAATTTTCTGATATTAGTTCATTGAATAGGTTATTCATTCCTCTGGTTTGTTTCTCTGTGCCTTCCTCAATCCCAATAATTCTTAAATTTGGTCTCTTCATGATGTCCCATAGTTCTTAGAGATTCTGTTCATGATTTCTTACCATCTTCTCTGTTTGGGCAACTTTATTTTCAAGACTAAATATTTTGTCTTCATTGTCTGAGGTTCTGTCTTCCAAGTGGTCTAATCTGTTGGTGATGCTTTCTGTTGAGTTTTGTATTTGGTTTATTGTTTCCTTCATTTCAAGGATTTCTGTTTTTTTTTTTTTTATTTTTAGAATCTCTATCTCTTTGTTGAAATGATCTTCTGCTTCCTGCAGTTGCTCTTTAACTGCTTATTGGTATGATCATTCATTGCCTGCATTTGCTCTCTTATTTCATCCTTTGCTTCATGAATCATTTTAATTATAAATAATCTGAAGTCCTTTTCTGACATTTCTTCTACTATACTGCCACTGGATTCTATTAATATAGAATCTAGGTTTGGATCATTTTCTTCCCTTGTTTTTTCATGCTATTCATGTATCTTCCCCTCTAGCAGCGCAGATCTAGGGTATTGCAGTTTCCCCCTATAGGCTTATAGTGACCCTATAGGTTTCCAAAACCTTTTCTTTAAGGAGGAGATCAATATTAGCAGTGCCCAGTTCAGACAGTATGCAACCTGAAACCCAATAGCCCCTATGAGGATGTTAACAATATTATCATAATAAACAGAATGAGTTCAATTATTATGTTCAGTATAACAAATATATTTGAAATAATGTCTACAGTTTCCAATGGAGGACAAAGAGGATGCAGAGGGGTGTAGGATGTAGCTGTTAATGGGATAAGAAAAGAAAATATAGAAGTTCCAGATCATAGAAAGAATGAGAGTGTAATTGAAAGAAGTTGGTTGTTAGCATGGGAATAGGGAGCAAGAGGCTCTGAGGGAACAGGTAAACAAAAGGAAAAGAGAGCAAGAAAAGTAAAGAAATAAAAACTTAAAATTTTTCAATAAGGAGAAAAAAGAAAATCTACACTGTAACAGTCATATAGTATTCAAACCTCCCAGTCTTCAGTAGCCTGATACATGAGAGGTACCTGACAATCCTGATTGCCATTTTAAAAGATCAATTTGACACCACAATGATCTGTGATGGGCTGACAGATCTGACTCCATGAGAATGTTCTAGGCTAGACTCTAAGGGAAATGACTAAACAGACTCCATTTTGCTCTGAGACTCCATGTTATGTAGGAAATAAGCTTCTCCCATGGGAACACCCCGCCTCTGTGCCCATCATCAGTTACTTAGTGTGACATGTTTAACAATACAGAATGATAATTCTTATGTAATAAAAAAAATTACTCTTTTTTAATCCACGTTGCTCCTAACCAATGTACCACATGAACGGTAATTGTGTGGTTGTTAGTAACCACTCTTTAGTTTGTACCTAGGTGACCCACTTCCCCCTCTGTTGATGATCTCATGAAGTTAGTTTGTAATTTCAAATCATAGCAACAGACACTTATGATTGATGTGATTTTTGGTATAAAAACCCCTACAACCCTGTGGTCAGTGCTGTTTTCCCAATAGCCATTTTTTGGGGCGTTGTGTGAGATTGTCAGCCGGCCGGCTTAATAAAGACTCTCATATTTGAACTTCTCAGTGGTGATCGTTCTGTTCTTAAGTTGTACCCCATAACAGATCAACCTTTTTTTCCACCAGTACCCTTTAAAACCATTTGAAAAAATTTATCATTATTTTTTTTTGTTTGTTTAATAACAGGGGATGCTGGTCAAGTGCTGTACCAATGAGCTACATTCCAAGTCTTTAAAAAAATATCATTTTGAGCCAGGTGCAGTAATCCCAGTGATTCAGAGGCTAAGGCAGAAGAAACGAGAGTTCAAAGCCAGCCTCAGCATCAGCAAAGTGCTAAGCAACTCATTGAGAACCTGTCTCTAGATAAAGTACAAAATAGAACTGGGGATGTGGCTCAGAGGTTGAGTGCCTGAGTTCAATCCCCAGTACCAAAAATAAATAAATAAAAATTTTAAAAATATATATACATATGTAATTTTGAGACAGATCTAAGTTGCTGAGGCTGTCCTCAAACTTGCTATCCTCCTTCCTCAATCTCCTGACTAGTTGGGATTACAGGTGTGCACCACCATGCCTGATTTATCATTAATTGAAATTTGCAAATGAGGCATTTTGTGGATTGCTCTGTACTGTATATGTTCTTCAAATTTTTTTCACCCAATGTTAAGGCTACAGATTAAGTTCCTTTGATTCCAGAAGCATGCCTGCCACTCTAACGCAGTCAGCCAAGTCTTATTTTCCATTGGAAAACGTCTGGCTTCATTTTAAAAATTCAAATAAGTCTGCATCCGGTGACCACCCTTTCATTTCCGGGTCTTTTCTGGACTAAATAAATGCTGCTCTCGCTGACGTACATCGGGGAACAGAGCTCCTGCCGGAGGGTTTTGTTGGAGGCAGTGCCCATGGAAGACTCGGTGGGGCCCTTCTCATGGATGCAGCAGGAGGAGAGAGGACAAGGGACAGCAGATTGGCAGACCTCAGCCACATGGCTCAGGGCGTGGGCATGGGTAGCTGAAAGGAGAGTTGTGTGGAATCCACACCATGATCTGGGGCCACAGCAGGAACCAGGACACCACTGAGGCCACCTGCTGAGACAGATTGTGGCCTGGACTAGGGTGGTAGCATAACCATGGTCCTCTTTACGCTTTGAGTATAGCCCTTGCTGCTCTGCCACTGCAACTTATTTTTAAAATGAACATGTTTCTTTCTCTTCCTCTCTCCCTGCTCCTCCCTAATCTCTCCCGCTCCCTGATCTCAGGGGAAAAGGATTACCTTTCTTCCCCAGCCTAGACAGAGCTATCTGTCCCTGAGCACACATCCACCATAGGAATGAGGTAATCCAGAATTTGGGGCTGGCACCAGAAGATCTCAGAAATGTCTGTCTCCCAAATTAGCAAGTGAATTACAACTCCAACAGAGAACATGTGGAATGTAGCCTTTGAGTCACATCTTTAAAAGCTGAGGGACAGAATCACAGCCTTCGGGTCAAGAGGGCCCTGTGTTTCTCCTTTGCTAGCAAAGCAATAAACCTTCTTTTTCCTTTTTCTCAAAACCATGTCCTCATTATTGGATTGGCATTGGGAACAAGGACAGAGTTTTGGCAACAGTAGCAGTGGAGGTGATGAGAGGTGAAATATTTGTCTTCTCCCTGTGTTCTGTAGCCTGACACATTTCTTTGAAAAGGTGACTGGTCCCAGGCTTGGTGCCAAGAGCAAAGGTCTAGGAATGTAAGGCCCAATCCTACCCCTAGGGAGCTGTGTGACCTTAATAAGTCACTTATCCTCTCTGGGTTTATTTGTCCAGTAGGAAAAGCTAGCCTAGCCTGACCTGGCCCTTGGGGTGCTATGCATTTGGAGCTGGTGAGGGCATGGGCTTGGGAAGGGTCAACGTGCTGGGCCTTGGGAGGCTCCATCCAGCTAGCCTCAGCCTCAGTGTCCCCAAGCTCTGTGCCTCCAGGTCCTAAAGTCTCAGGAGTCTAAGGATCAAGGACTCAGGAATGGAGAGGTCAGTTGGCCAGCTATTGTTCCTGGGCATTGTTTGAGCTTCCCACAGCTAAAATATCCCACTTCAGGGCATTTCCTTCATTGGTAATATGGCTGGCTATAAGCAGTGGCCCAAGACACCAGGCCAAGGAGAGGCAGAAAGCACAGAGCTGCTGTTGCCCCCGGGAGCCCTCTTTGTCCTGCAGTGATGCCTCTACCTCAGTTTCCCCTTTGGAGGTCATGCTGGGTTCCAGGATGACTTCTGTAGGCAAGGTGATGAGAGTCTTATGGGGTAGGTGTAGACCCACTAGGTGTCTGGAGCCCTACTGTGTGTAGGGTCCATCTGCCCACAGGGGCTCCAGGACATAGAAAGCACGCACACAAACTAGGCCACACACCATGCCAGATGGGAAACCTTTTTCAAAACCCAAGAGTATTTGTGTCTATTAGAGTTTTGTTACTTTAAAATCCTGTCTTATAAGACTTGCATATGCCTGTAATCCCAGTGACTCAGGAGGCTGAGGCAGGGGGAGAGGGATTGCAGGTTCAAGGCCAGCCTTGGCAACTTAGTGAGACCTCTCTTCTCACAATAAAATTTAAAAGGGGGACTGAGGATGTAGCTCAGTAGTAGAATGCCTTTGGACTTGGTCCCTAGCACCAGAAATAACGAACGAACAAACATACAAACAACAGAATGAGTTGAGTTTCTGTACCTATTTAAGTACTGATCTGTGCCAGGTACAGAGGTGCACGCCTGTAATCCCCAGTACTTGGGAGTCTGAGGCAGGAGGATTACAAGTTCAAGGCCAACCTGGGCAATTTAGTGAGATCCTGTCTTTTGGGGTAAACACTGGTCAGTGTCTGGGAAAGCCTATTGTTCTGGCAGTGAGATAAGGACTCTAAGGACTATGAGGGAAATGACAGGGCAAGCTGCCACTGCCCTTGTCTCCAATCCATAGATGAGGAGCAAAACAGAGTGACCATGGGGGCAGGCCCCAGATGACTGTCGGTAGGCTCCCTTGCCGAGACTTCCAGCAGGCTAGGTTATGCTTTTGGTGTGTAGCCAGGGAGTGGAATCGGCTGTTGTGGTTAGTCAAGACCATAACACTCTGATTCAGCGTGGACTCAAGATCATGAATGTAACTTGTGAGCATGCGCCCAGCGATGTGACCTGTTGTTGGCAGTGTGCCTTCCTTGTTTGACCTGCAGATGGAGAAGACTCTGGGACAAAATGGGAACAAAAAGAGGGCTCAAATGGAACTGGCTGGGGTCTGAAGCTGGAGGCTGGAGACTGGAGGCTGAGCTGGAGGCTGGAGGCTGTGGCCACCTCTGAATAAAGCATGTCTACTATCTTAACTGCACCTTGCATCTTCTTCCACCTGCTGGGGCCCTGAATCTGTTTCCTGGGTTTGCACCCTGCACAACAGTGATCTTGGTTGTAAAGCAGAAGAATGTACTCACAGGACATCTAAAGAAGTCCACCTGTGCAGCGGGCACACAATCTACCCTGCATATTCCCCCCACCTGTAGGTGAAGTGCAGTCCTGCATTCTGTCCCAGCCCACCGCCACAGAGGAACACAGGGTGAGTAGTAAAATGTAAAACTTTCCACTGAGTCCTCCAAGACCTTCTTTGGGGTTTGGTAAACAGTATATATGGGGTGTTTGCGGCGCTCAGGCTGAACCAGGGGCATAGCTGGTGGGATCACAAAGGAGTGTGTGGAGTTGACTCTGGAGCTGGTAAAGGACATGGGGTCTGCAGGGGGAAATCCTGGGCTGGCTACAAGTCTCCTTGTGGTTTCAGGTGGCCTCCCCACCAGAGGGGTGGGGACCACTATATGCATACAGGGACACCCCTAAAATGTGAAGAGGGGTACTGCAAGTGTGCAAAGCAGCATCCAAGTTAATTATGGAAAAGAGAAAGGAAACAAAGAGTGCCACTGCAGCGGTGGCCGGGAACCTGCTGTGAGCGCTCAGGTTAGCCACAGGCCAGGAGCCGGCTGCACAGGCTCAGCCCTGCGGAGCACAGGAAGATTAAACTAGGAAGAGAAGCCCACTGAGCGCAGGTTGACAGCCAGGAGGTGCTGCCCTGGCATTTAGAACTCGCCGACACCTACAGGGCCTGGTGCACCATTGTACTAAGTTAAGGGGCCTCTGCAGGCCCAGGACCTGTGTTCGGGCAATGGTGACTGCAGGAAGCCGGCCATGTGCCCTGTGTGGGAACTGAGCGAATTTGGAGCCATTAGGCAGGGAAACCTGGTTCTGGGAACTTCCAGTCAGAACCCACTGGTTCAAGAACGTGGGATTCACATGGAGCTCTGTCCTAGATAACCACTCACGTTCAAGCACAGCCTTGGACATGGAGTGACCCGCTAAGAACCAAGCAGCTGCTTACCCCACCCCATGTCCTGTTTTTTGTGAAGAAGCAAGCACGGAGACAAGACTCCTCCCTCATGGAGCCTTAGACCTACCAATCCCCGTGGGTCTGTATCGCTATAAATAAAGCAAGTGGGGGCTCCATCTTTGTTAGAAGTCATACCTCTGTGGTCGGCTTAACCCATCCCTGTCCCCCCTCTTTAAAATATATTTCTGGTCTTTTTGTCTATTTTGTGGTTCTACTTTGATAGCTTTTATTTCACAGTCAGCCCAGCCCTCTGATGAGAACACTTTCCCTCGCCCGCGTGGCCCGTGAGTGAAAGGTGACCCTCGGTGTGGAGCCCACTCAGGGAATCCACCAGTGCCAGTGACTCAGAAGCTGAGTTGGAGGATGAAGATATAACAGAAGTTACACCGGTAATGGTTCCAAAGTAAAGACCCAGCGGGAGCAGCCTGAGGGAACGGATCCAGATCTGCTCCCTGCCCCAGAGAAACATTTGCACACCACCACAAGCCCCAGACCCCTACAGAGCTGGTGGAACCAGGGTCCAAGTTAAGGCAGAAAATGAAAGGAAGAATCCTGGCATGGCTGCTATGCTGTGGGACACTGGAGCAGATGGGATAATGTTGGTCTAGAATTGTCTAAAATGGCTCCAGCAACTGCTTAGCCTATTTTTACATCAGTGACTTCATGCCACCACCCCTGATGAACGTGCGGCGTCAATACTAACTTGGCTGCTTCTTGCCACTCACAATACATAGCCAAATTCAGGCACCTGGGCCTCTGTGGAAGAACTCTGGAGCTATCTGTGGGGGTTGAAACAAGCTATTTATAAGCAACCTTTCCCAGGACCAGACGGGGCGATTTTTACTGCCCAGATGAGGGACACAGTGGGGAACACAGCTCCTCCATCCTGTGGTGCTCTGATATCAGTGTTGTCCCCATCGGTGGGACTGCCGCAGCACAACTGATAGCAGATCTCAGGAGACAAAAAGGTTGCAGCAGGAAACAGGAGTCCGTAACAACCAGGCTCTTCCAGTCTCCCATGAACAGATGCAGGTGGATTTCGCAGTAGCAGAAGCAGATGAAAGGAGAATAGGTAAACAATCTAATGCTACCCTGGTACAGTTAGGCAGGCATTTGCAGGCATTTGCCACGGGACAAAAGGTTTTGATCATTACTTCTTAATAAGAAAAAGAAAAGGAGCCAGGCATAGTGGTGCACACCTATAATCCCAGCAGCTCAGGAAGCTGAGACAGGAGGATCAGAGGCCAGCCTCAGCAACTTAATGAGACCTGTCTCAAAATAAAAAATAAATAAATAAAAAGGGCTGGGGATGTAGCTCAGTGGTTAAGCATTCCTGGGTTCAATCCCTGGTACCAAAAAAATAGGTAGTATGTAAGTCTTCAAAAAATATTCAGAGTAACAGCATTGGTGGATATGGGTATGTATTGATGCATGGTAATCCTGACAAATTCCCAGGCTGGGTAACTGCTAGTGAGGGATAAAGGGGAGTGCAGGGGACAGTAAGAATTTGAGCTATAATGCTCATGCTGCAGCTTGGATGCCTGCCACCCACCCCCTACCCAGAATTCATAGTCCCCATTCCTGAATACATTAGAGGTGTTGGAATCTCATGGGGTAAATGCCTACAAACTACAGTAGGGAACTCCAGTTGCATAACTGGGAGGTTATCCGTGTGTCAATTGTAAAGCCAACATTAAGGGACCATGCAAAACACCCTCCCGATGGCTAGAGAGTCACCACCAAACAATACTGGCTCCCTGGTGACCATCAAGAGGATGGAGACCACACATGAATTGGCTAAAGTAAACATAGTCCACCCAACCTACACTCCTTTTAACTCCCTGTGTGGCTGATAAGAAAGCAGGGTAGAACTTGGCACATGACAGTGGATCCTAGGGAATTAAATAAGGCCATCCCTCCACGTTGTGCAACTGTTCCCAGCATAGCTACCGTTCTGGAAGAGCTTAGCTCTCCGTTGGTAACTGATCGTGTGTACTAGCCCTTGCTAGCACCTTCTTCAGCATAGATAGAGCTCCTAAGGGTTGAGACCCATTTGCCTTCGTGTGGGAAAGTGGGAAAGGACTTTGACCACGTTATCTGAAGGATATCTCCAATGTCCCATCTTGTGTCACCCTGTAGTGATGAAACTGGTCCCAACTTCTGCAGGTAAAATGTTTACCCAGTGATCACTTCTGATTCTCGCCCAGGTTGCCCCTCTGCTTTTGACTCATGTGCAAGGGAGAGGATGGGCGGGGAACGCTGACAAAGCTCAGGGTTGTGGCTTATCAATGAGATTGTTGGGTGTTATTTTGTTGGGTAAGACAAAGGTTAGGCCTCAGGCTGTGATAAAGTTCAGGCATTTCCACTTCTTGATCTAGTAAAGCAAATACAGTAGTTTGTGGGTTTCTGGGTTATTGAAGGGCTTTCTTCCCTCATCCGGCTCAGTCACTATGGCCTCTAAATAATTTGTGTAGGAGGGATACAGTATGCGGAGGGGCTGACCGCCATATTGAAGATTTAATCAGGTCAAATGGACAATGAAACAGCAACAAGCCCAGGAACACTATGCACGTGGAAACCCCCTGAGTTTACCATCATGTCACTCCAAACGGCTTTGGATATAGCTTGTAATGGTAGCAGATGAAGGGACATAAGACCCCCATTGAGATTTGGTCTCAGTTATGAAACGGGGTGGAGGAACATTACAGGCTGTTGGAAACACAACTGTGTGCCATTTATGTCACCCTTCTTGCCACCGGGGACCGTCACCAAGACGTATCAGTCAAGACTGTACAACGGAGAAACACGAGATGGCTGGAGGAAGCCCCCGTGGAGGAGATCACCACTTGGCTGCACTGGAGATTGAAGTGTGCAGTCTAAATGCCACATGGGCAGCTGGGACATGCTGGGGATGCCCATAAAAGTCTGTGATGCCATTGCTGCCTGGCAGGGCTGTCTTACCTGCTCACAGTGCCACTTAGGACAACGGGATGCCAATAAGCGTTGGATCCAAGGAGGCTATGTCCCTCTTCAGCAATGGCCGGTAGACTCCATTGGGCCTCTCCCGCGATCAGAAGGGGCCAAACACGCTTGACTTGTGTGGACAGGCTTGTTGCAAGCCTTCCCCAGCAAAAGAGCCAACCTAAAGGAACTAGTTTGGTTAAGTGACCCATTTGGCTGAGTGCCATGCACGGTACATCACAGGTAATTGAGAGTGACCAAGAAACCCATTTCACAGGCCATGACCTCCAACAGTGGGCTCCAGACCGGGGCACAGTATGGAATTTCCACCCGCCATGCCATTACAGAAGCTGGATTGATTGAAAGCAAGAAGGGCCTGCTGAAACAAGTCTTAAGAACTGAGAGCAACTCTGCAGGTGGGCTGCTCTTCTGCCTGAGGCTCTGAGGACGCCAAATGAGAAACCCAGACATCAGCAACCTGTAGCTGTTTCTGTTATCTGGCCCATGGCCATCAGTTAAGGTTACAGATACAGGACTCTTCCACTGAGCATTTTTTAAGCCATTCTGGGGCACAAGTAACAACACCTGTGTAGCGGGCTCGAGGACTTCCCTGTACCTTCCTGCTGCTTACAGGTGTGGAGAGGTCCTGTATTGTACTCCCCCCGGCCACCAGCAAGGTGTGCGTGAGGAATAAAATGTCCCAAACTCTCCCTTAAGTCCTCCAAATTCTTTCTTTGGAATTGACAAACTTTATGCTCAGAGCATTTGCAGTCCTAGTTGAATGCTCAAAATAAAAAATAAAAAGAACTGAGGATGTAGCTCAGTGGTAGAACAACCCAGTTCAGTTCCCAGCAACCCCCCACACTTACATACACAGTACCTGTTTTAATGTCTTTTAAATGATCCCTTTATAACTGTAATTAAATGAGCAACTATTAGTTTTAGATCATTATGACACATTTGACACCCTATATTTCTGTGACTAGAGATGTGTATACATCTGAGGGCTAAATATGCAGTGTATCAGAGCTTTGTCTAAATAATATTCTAGAGTTTGTAGGGCTGGGGATATAGCTCAGTTGGCAGAGTGCTTGCCTTGCAAGCATGAGGCCCTGGGTTCAATCCTCAGCACCGCATAAAAAAAAAAAGAGTTTGTAAAGTTAAGGTATTAGGTTTAATACATGCAGGGTAAATGATAAGTACTCTCCTTGATTCAATACAAAGTACTTTGTTATTGTACATGCCAGATGCACTTGTACATCAGGTGATAAGTCTATTTTAGGTCATTAGCACTGTTTCTTAAACTTAGACGAGGTCTAAAGTTATTTTTAAATTTTTGTCACTGCTATTAGCCTTGCAAACCTGTTACAGGCAGACACACATAATCACAGCAGTCATGGATTCAGAATTTTACTTCAAAAGCAAAAGTTAAGGGTACCTCTTGTGTAGCTTTGATGTTAATTATTAGTGGCTTCTCTCTGTTAAATGTCTTTATGTTCCTCAAGTGTATAAATCTTTTAAAATACAAAACTGAGGAAAATGTTTTACTATGCTGGTGTCCTCCAAACTAAAATTTTCTGTGGGGACAGACCGTTTCAGGCTTATGTTTGTGTGTTCCCCTTTGTATCATGACTATCGTCTTTGAGCAAAGATGTGCCCAAAACTTTGGCATTTCAAACTGTGCCACCATGACAATTACAAACCAAATATGTTTTTGCTCTTGTTAATTTCATTTTAGATTTTCCTCGTTAAACTAACTGTTGCCTGTTAGTGTTTTGCCGAAGTAGAACTTCAAACAGAAGAACCTGTGTAAATCTGAGATAGTAAGCTGTCATCTATAGGACAGTTAGGACTCCCAATACCCAAAGATAATACTGAACCCAAGTAAATGGAATTGGTTACAGTAAAACACAAAAGTTAAAATAACTACTCCTTCTTGAAGACTGGTGGAACTGACCTCTGAGTAGTCAACAACCAAGACTTGTAGATCAAGGGCAAGGAAATAAAAGATCTAAGGGAAAAAGAGTCACTATTTTGACCCTTATGCTCTAAGGTCAGCCAGGACTCAGGGAATTATGGGACCCCTTTAAAGTCCTACAACTCTGATGAGTCACCAGACCACCCAAACAGGTGACTTGTGAGGAACCTAGAAAACAGGAAGCCAGCCCATGTGCATTTTGCAAAGAGATGTTCATCAGAGAGGAAAATGCCCCTAATGCTTCCAAGGGAAGCCACATGGTCAGCAAGACCCTGACCCATCCTGGCAGGTGGCACAACTGGTGAAGGAAAAGACTGAAGTAGCCAAGAGGCTTTTCACAAGTTCCTAAAAGTAACCCCTGAAGGGCTGCAGATGACCTTAATAATAGAAAGAAAAGAGGTTATTTTTTTGGCCAACATAGAGGTCACCTACTTGTCTTCAATACCCAACAGAAAAGAATAACCAAAGACAAATGTACTAATGTTAGGATAAAAGAAAAGTCAAAGACTAGTCATGCGTGGACATCTAAAAGGGAAAGACGATGGTTCCTTTAAATGTGATTTGAGATGTTCACTTCTGTCAGCCCTACCAAAAGTAAAATGGGGTCTTATTCATAAGTGCCTGATAATAACCTTTAAAAGAAACTCTGTCAAACCAAAAGGTTCCTTCTTTCTTTCTTTCCTTTTTTTCTTTTTCTTTTTTTTTTTTTTTGCACTGGGTATCAAACCCAAGGGCACCCTGACTCAAAACAAGCAAAAAAAAAGGGCTGGGGATGTGCCTCAGTGGTTATGTGCCCCTGGGTTCAATCACGGGTATCAAAAACAAAAACAAAAAACAAACAAACAAAAAGCCACCTAAAAATAAAAAACAAAAAAGTGTCCTGGTAAGGCCAGTTGTGGTTCAATCCTCAGCACTGGACCAAAAAAAAAAAAAAAAAGGTATCCTGATGAAAAGAATACATTAATAATTAATAAATTAAAGGGTCATCTCCCACCAGGTTGTACCTACAGCTCTATCTCTGAGGGCCCATGGATGCCAGAATCCAGCACATTCTAAATAGAAGGGAAATCACAGAGAGTAATACCAGGTCAGCAGAGGTGTCTGCTGGGCCCTCGGCTGCCCAAAAATCAAACCTTTTCCAGAAATATAAGCCTCCACCTGCCTGGGGTAGGGGTGGGGAAGGTTGGCATACATTAGTTTCCAGCTCTGCTAAGTATCCTTGTCCCTACAACCCACAATAAAGCTTAATAACCATCCCTCCTCTTTCATTGGGCAAAGCTCCTTAGGCCTCTAAGATTAAGTGGAATTCTAAGTTAAATGTTTAAAGCAGATTATCCCTGGGACAAAACTCCAGAACAGTGGAAAAAGTATTGCCCAGGGAGCCAGGAATCTTGCAGTCTGTCCCAGCTCTACCTTCTTGCCAAATGACCTTGGAAGAGTCTCTCGCCTCTCTGAGCCTCAGGTTTCCTTTCTGTAAAAGAAAGCCATTGGATTAAGGGACTCTCTGAGGAATTGTAGCTTGTCTTTTCTTTTTCCTCATTTTATTTTTGGTGGTAGGGATTGAATCCAGAGGCACTTTACTGCTGACCTACCTCCTCAGCCCTTAGTTTTTTTTTTTTCTTTCTTTAAATGTGGTGCTGAGGATCGAACCCACTGCCTCACGCGTGCTAGGCAAGCGCTCTACCACTGAGCTACAACCCAAGTCCCCTCAGCCCTTTTGATTTTTATTTATTTATTTTTTAAATTTTGAGACAGGGTCTCTCTCAGTTGCTTAGGGCCTCACTTAGTTGCTGAGGCTGGCCTTGAACTTCCGATCCTTCTGTCTCAGCCTCCCCAGACTCTGGGATTGCAGGCGTGCACCCCCACACCGGGCTGCAACTTCTGAGTTAGTGGGCGTTCCTGTCTCAGGACCAAGCTCTCCTCAGCTCTGCCCTGTAAGTGTGCCGCCAGGGCTCCAGTCAGGGCCGCAGGAGTCCCTTGCCCATTTTCTAAAAGTAGTGGCATGTGGCTTGGAGGCATTGAGAGCTGTGGCTGGGCACATGATCCTGCTAAGTCACATGGCTCACACAGGGCCAGGAAGTGGCCCAGGAGGTCGGGGAGGGCTGAACCCTGTGGCTGAGCATCAACCCAAGCATATGACCCAGGCAGCTGCAGGCTGTGGCTTCTTCAAGGCTGTGACCCCAGGTGGGGACCTGAAAGCCCTGGGTGAGAGAGAAGGGGAGGCATTTGTGCTGGTGACATCTGCTGCTGGGCCTCTCTGAGGAAGTCTTGCTTCAAGTGAGTGAAGGTCGCCTCTCCTGCCGCCAAGTGCTTTATAAAGTCCAGGAGGGGAAAGACTTGCTACTTTCCTCTCTCTGCTTCTCCCCACCTCCTTGGTTGTTGATGGTGAACATATACTGCTTTGGTAATCAGGAAAGAACAATGCTGTGGTTTTTTAAAATTTTTATTTATTTTCAGTACTGGGGGTTGAACCTGGGGGGGCTCTCACATTGAGCCACATCCCCAGCCCTTTTTTATTTTGCAACAGGGTCTGGCTAAGTTGCTTAGGGCCTCACTATGTTGCTGAGGTTGACCTTGAACTTGACATCCTCCTTCCTCAGCCTCCCGAGTCACTTGGATTATAGGGGCGCACCACCGCACCTGGCTTATTATTTTTTAACACTGTTCCTGAGACCATCAGTATTCCCTGCTTTTCTTCATCAGAATTTTTTATAAGAGCCTGGTACTGAGTAGTGGAAGGAGCAGCAAGTTCAGAGTTAGACAGAGGTGGCATGAAAGCTCAGTCCTACCATTTCCTAGTGGCACAGGACACGCTCTTGGGAAATCTCCTAGCTGCTCTGAGCCCCAGGTTCCTTATAAAATAGGAATAACAATAACAATAAGTCTTATTGTGCACCTCACATGTGCGGGCTGTTATTCTAATCAGTTTATCCGTCATTAATCATTCAAACTCTTAAGGAAGGTACTGTTATTGGCCCCATCTTACAGATGAGGAATTTGAGGCACAGAGAGGTTAGGTATTTTGCCCAGGCTACTCAGCTAGTCCACGGTGGTGCTGGAATATGAACCAGTCTATCTGACCTCAGGGCCTGGAAAATCCTGCCACTTGACTCATCCTTGACTCTTGGGCTCCTGATTAAATGAGATGGAACATGTAGAAGGCACAGAGCCCAGCCCTCGGCTCCTTCCTGCCAGGGTCAGGGAGAGCCAGTGTAAATAAATGCCCAGCAACCTCAGATACTCACTACTCAGGAACACTGAGCTCCAGAGCCCCCTGCCACCTGCAGGTCCAGAGCTGGGTGGGGCCTGGACAATCTGCACCCTGGCCCATCCCAGTCCCATTAGTGAAGGGCCCAGCACAGCTGGAGAGGGCTGTGATGAGCTCAAGTCCCACAGCTCGGTGGTGATGAACAGGAAGCAGAAGCCAGGTCTGAGTCATTTTATTTTGAAACCAGTTCTTGTGAAGTTGCCCAGGTTGGCCTTGAACTTGTGATCCTCCTGCCTTAGCTTCCCCGGTAGTTGGAATTACAGGCGTGCACCATGGTGCCTGGCTTAGGCCTGGGTTTCATCAGAGCCTTTTCTGCAGACCACCTCCTCCTAGACCAGGAAACACCTCCTTGAGGACGCAGGGGACAGGCTCAGCCATCTGAAGACTGATACTGTCAGATGCAGCCTTGACTGCTGCTGGGCAGGTTATGGGAGGCTCTGCAGGTTGCAGGTAGACCAGAGGAAGCAAGAGCCCAGATGGAAAGCAGCACAGTGAACAGGTCAGCCACTGGCATCCGGAGGGTTGGTGACTGTGTTGGGGTCTTTCTCCTTCCCTCAGTGTGGACGTTAATGCCACTGCAGTCACTGCAGACCCCCTCGCCCTGCCTCCAGGCAATGGGACCTTAGCGTAGGTACATCTGGGGGAGTTGTCACACGTGTCTAGGAGGAAGTTCCACTTCATTTCTCTGCTTCCTCTTCTCTCTCTCTCTCTCTCTCTCTCTCCATCTCTCCTTCCTTCCTTCCTTTCTTTTTTTTCCTGGAAACTGAACCCAGGGGCACTTAACCACTGAGCCACATCCCCAGTTCTTTTTACTGTTTTATTTTGAGACAGGACCTCACTAAGTTGCTTTGTGCCTTGCTAAGTTGTGGAGGCTGGCCTCAAATTCACATTCCTCCTGCCTCAGCCTCCCACATCACTGGGATTACAGGCATGTGCCACCATGCCTGGCTCCCCTTTGTAGTAAAAAAAGAGAAACAAATCCCCCACATCATCATGGCCTGTGACCTCCTTCTCCTAGTTCCTGTTTGTGGAGAGCTGACTGGTATGTGGCAGGCCCTCAAGGGTGACCCATATCTACCCTCATCTCATTTTCATAATAGTCCGATGAGCAAGGTGTAATTATTTCCCCATTTTTTGGATGAGGACACTGAGGCTTGGTCATGTGTCTGGGATCTCACAGTTGGTATGGCAAAGGACACAGGTGGGATGTGGGCTCTAATTTAGCCTCTTTCTCCGGACGTTGTACGATGTAGATTGCTTAAGGAAAACATTTCTTGTCTCTTTTTTATATTAAACAGCTTTATTGAGATATAATTCACAAACCTCACAATTCACACATTTATCTTTTTTATTTTCCTTTGAGCGTTGGGGATTAAACCCAAGGTCTCTCACATGCTGGGTAAGTTCTCCACCACTGAGCTACACCCCCAGCCCCACAATCCACCATTTCAAGAGTACAATTCACTGCCTTTTAGGATATTTACATGGTTGCACAGACATCAGCACAATCAACTTTAGAACAATTTTAGATCATTACCCTTAAAAGAAAACCTGTACCCTTTAACTGGCACCCCTAAACTCCCCAGCCCTGCAGCCCTAGGCAACCACTAATCTGCTTCCTGTCTCTAGTGGATTGGCCAGTTCTGGACATCTCATATAAATGGACCCACAGGGGCTGCGGTTGGGGCTCAGTGTAGAGCACTTGCCTAGCTTGTGTGAGGCACTGGTTCGATTCTCAGCACCACATATAAATAAATAAATAAATGTCCATCGACAACTAAAAAATATTTTAAAAAATGAAACCACAGAATAAGTGGCCTTTCATGTCTGACTTCTTTCTTTCTTTTTTTTTTTTTTTTTTTTTTATTCATCTGACAGCATGTTTCTGTACTTAACTCCTTTGGGTCACCGAATAAAATTGCATCGTGTGGATAGATGGCCTTTTGTTTATCCCTTGGTCAGTTGATGGACAGTGGGCTGTTTCCACTTTGGGGCTACTCTGATAACGTTGCTATACACATTCATGATCATGTTTTTGTGTGGACGTATGTTGTCAATTCCCCTGAGTGTATGCCTCAGATAATGTGGCAACTCTGTTCAAGGCATACATACATTTTTATGTTAGGGACTGAACCCAGTGAAACAAGACTTTCCGCCTCTGCTGCTACAGAGTTGCAGAGAAAGATTTATTCAAGTGAGAAGAAGAGAGATGGAGCTCCCACAGGGTAAGAGGGGGCCTGTAGGGGTTGCCACTTAAGTATAATAGTCAAGGGGCTTATATAGCTACAGGGGAGGGGCATTTGTCAATATCTGTGCCAAGCAGGTCTTGGAAAAGTGCTGATGTTATTGGTCAAAAAGGTCCCAAAGTTATTGGTGCTAATCAGGTAATAGCAAGGCTATTGGTCCATTCTGCAACTTCCTGATTGGTGAGACCTTGAGTCTGTGGCATTCACTCACATCTGTCTTTCCTTTCTTTTCCCATTGCCCTGGGACAAAGGAGTTGTCTGGAACTTTGGAATGCTTCCACAGGTTAATGTCATGGAGTGGCCTGTGCATTTAGAGAAGCCATTATGGAACCCATTTCCTTTACCATCTGCCTATTATACTGTCTATCCTACCTTGTTCAGCAGGGTCACTACCACTGAACTACACCCCACACCCTTTTCATTTTTTATTTGGAGGCAGGGTCTTGCTAAATTGTTGAGGCTGGCCTTGAGCCTGTGATCCTCCTGCCTCAGCCTCCTGGGTCACTGGGATTATAGGCGTGTGCCACCACACCTGTCTATGTTCAGCCCTGGAGGAAATGTTTTCCACAGTGGCTACCCCACTTTATACTCCCACCAGCAACAGGCAGGTTCTGACTGCTCCACATCTGTACCGGCATTGACATTTCATTGTTTTTTTTTCTTCTCTAAATTATCTTTTTGGTTGCAGCCTTCCTAGTAGATATGAAGCGGTTTTGATTTGCATTTCCCTGACAACTAATCAAGCTTTTCACAAGCTTCCTGGCTTCTGTTGCTTCTCCCTCCTCCCCCTCCCCCTCCTCCTTCTCTCCTTTTGTGCTGCTGGGGATCGAATCCAGGGCTTCATGCATGCCAGGCAAGCACTCAGCACAAGACACACTCCCAATGCTTGGCTGCTTTCTTTCTTTCTTCCTTCCTTCTTCTTCTTCTTTTTTTCTTTAATGATTTTAATCATCTTTATTTTTTTAAATGGGAAATAACTTCACATGGCTTGACGTCAAGTCTGGGACTGTAACTCAATAGCAGAGAACATGTTCAGCACGCACAAGGTCCCAAGTTCAATAACAAGCACCAAAAGCAACCAACCAACCAAATCAAACCAAACCAAGAATCTTTTGAACTCAAGGAAGTTTGGTAAAAATTGTGAATTTTACCTTGCCCTACATCCTCCCAGGGATATTCAAAGGAAATATGACAAAATAAATAGACCTATAAATGTCCTTTCTTTCTTTGAACACAAGTGAAATGTGTCAAATATCTCTCTTGCGCTCTCTCGCTCTCTCTTTGCCTCTCATTTTTCCCTCTTACCCTGCAGGGAGACACTCTGCCTGTTTGCTTAATAAACTCTCTTATGTGAGTTCCCGTGTCTGGAGTAGTTTCTGGGTTCTTACAAGCTGTACCCCCAGCCCTTTTTATTTTTATTTTGAGAGAGGGGTTCAACTTTATGATCCTCCTGCCTCAGCCTCCTGAGTCACTGGGATTACAGGAGTGAGCCACCACCCCTGATTGTGTGCTGGGGTTTTTCACGGAGATGCCAGCCCTGTTCAAATCATGCTCTGGCTCCGGAAGGGGCAGGAGTCAACTCCAAGGACAGAGGAGTTGATGAGAACCGACGTTGTTGTGTCCTTGGAGAGCCCCTGAAGGAGTCAGGGCTGCATAGGCTCCTTGGTGGAGGACTTGGGTCTCTAGTTCAAAAGTGCTAGCCACATTTGGGAGGCTGCTTGAGCCCAGGAGTTTTGGGCCAACCTGGGCAACATAGTGAAATCCTGTCTCTTAAAAATAAATAAACAGGGGGGCCCAGGGGGATAAGAGAAGAATGGAGGAGCTTTGGATGGTGTAGAGGGACATGGGGCAGGAGGGGCTGGGGGAAGGAAAGAGAGTGAACTGAGACAGACATTGTTACCTTATGTACATGTACGATTACACGAATGGTGTGAATCTACATGGTGAACAACTACAGGAATGAAAAGTTGTACCCCATTTGTGTACAGTGAATCAAAATGCAGTCTGTAAAAATAAAAAATATTTTAAAATTTTAAAAACAAATAAATAAATAAAGCCAGGCATGATGGCACACACCTGTACTCCTGGCATCTCAGGAGGATTAGACAGGGGATCATGAGATCAAGAGCAGCCTGGAAAACCTACCAAGAGCCTGTTTCGAAATAAAAAATAAAAAGGCCTTGGGCCAGGTGCTGTGGCACATGCCTGTAATTCTAGTGACTAAGGAGGCTGAGGCAGGAGAATCTCTAATTCAAGACCAGCCTCAACAACTTAGCAAGACCCTGTCTCAAAATAAAAATGAATCGCCAGTAACACACACACACACACACACACACACACACACTCACACACACACACCACACACAGATCATGCACACAGAGTGCCTGGTGTATTATTAGGCAGTCATTTAATGCTAGTTGTTACTAATTTCAACAATTTAAGGCTCTTAATTGGTTTTATTTCTGATTCTATAACCACACAACACTCATTCTATAAAATATAATCAGTGTTCTAATGGGTTAAGCTGAAGAGTTTGGTTGTATAGACAGAGAAATGTTGAAAAAAGCAGAAAAACTGATTATTTTAAAGTTAGTTTCTTTCTAAGGTGGGGACAGGGAAGCAGAATAGTAGAAAAAATAACTGGTTAAGTTCAGGTTACTTTAGTTTTTGTTTGTTTGTTTGTTTTTTGTTCTTTTTGTGTGTGTGTGTTTTCTTGAGACAGGGTTTTCCTGTGTTGTCCAGTCTCCTTTCAAGATCCTGGATTCAAGTGACCCCCTCTGCTTTGGCCGCCCAAGTGGTTGGGACTGCAGGTGTGCCATTGCACCTGGCCAGGTCACCTCTTTGGTACTGAATTAAAGCAGAAGGAACCTCATTTTCATGTCAATGCAAATTAGCCTGTTGGGGAAATTTTGTCTGTCCTCATTTCTCCTGCTTTCTTGGAAGGTCAGGCAGTGTGGTTTTGATGTTAGCAGGGGTGACTCCATTTTGATTTTCAGTGTGGTCTGTTGGAGCACGGTGCAGGAGCCCAACCACGGGCCTCCGGTAACTTTTCTTTACACGAGAATGCCAGGGCACCTTTTTGATTCTTTCATGACACTTCGACGTTTAGAAGCATGATAAAACAATCGACTGGATACAAACCATTCTTGCTTTCCTTCCTGGCTCAGCAACTACTTGGTCTCTTCTAATGACTGCTATTGTTCACGCTGGGATCCCGGCCAGGAGCCAGGGCTCTGGAAGCAGGGCTTTCTGAAGGCTGGAGGAGGAAGAAAACACCTCAGGCTGGAGGAAGCCCGGAAGCCTCTCAGGACAGAGAGGCCACAGAGTCAGAAGGAGAAGGGATCGATGCCTGAGGTGGAGATGCGAGCTGATTAGTGGGCAGGGCTGGGACCGGGAGAGCTGGGTCTGCTCTGCTCTTCTTTCCTGGGGTGTGAGAGTGGCTGTCACGTCCCCCCTTTGGACTCACCAGGGTTCTCGTTCCGACACACACAGACGGATAGCAGGGGCCTGAGAACTTCCCGAAACCAGCAAACACATTGTGCCTAAGCAATTTTCTGGCAGCGTTCACGGCTTTTTCTAGGCCTCACATGGGCCCTGACCTCACCGGCTTGCGGCCTTTCCCAGGGTGACTCAGCAGGTCCCTGTCTGCCCCCCCTGCCCACTGCAGCTGACTCACTCCCCTGCCCCCAGCTCCTGGGCAAACTCAAGAGTCCCAGTGTCTGGTGGGCTCTGCCAGTCCAGGGCGAGGACCCCGTGGGGAGAGCCCGGCGCGGCCCCAGCCCGGCTCCCACCAGCCTTCAGGAGGCCTGGCCGCTTGGGGTGTGCTTGGTCCTGGCCCAGGGCGCAGAGCCTCAAGGTGCCAATGGGACCTCTGTGCCTGGAACCCTGAAAGAGCCAGGGCCTGTTTGGCACTCTGGCTTCCCAGGAGGGGGTAAGATATCATGGGGCCCTTTGTGTGGCCTTCTACGCAGGCTGTGTCCTCAGTCCCTGATCCAGTGTCTCACATATACTAGGAGATCAATAGATGTACTATAAAGCAATAACGAGACACCATGATAAAAGCCCCTGAGAAGCAAAGTCTAACCGGAAGAGTGAGGAGGGAGATTCCACTATTTCTATTTATTTATGTATTAGTTTATTTATTTGGAACCCAGGGGTGCTCTACCACTGAACTACATCTCACCCCTTTTTATTTTTCTATTTGGAGACAGGGTCTCACTAAATGACCCAGGCTGACCTTGAACTTGCCATCCTCCTGCCTCAGCCTCCTGAGTACCCGGGATCACAGGTGTGTGCACCATATTTGGCCTTTTTTTTTTTTTTTTTAAACAAGGTTTCACTAAGTTGCCCAAGTTAGCCTTGAATTTACCATTCTCCTGCCTCAGCCTCCAGCATTTTCTTTTAATGTTTTTTGGAGGGCTGGGGACGGAGGGGTCGGCAAGTGCTCTACCACTGAGCTACATCTCCAGCTCCCACCGTTTCCTAAAGTGTCAAGCACTTTCCCTTTGATTGTATCATTTTAGCTGGGTATTGAAGATTGAATAGGAGTTCTCCAGGGAAAGAGGTAGGAAGGGAATCTGAATCAGGGGAGCAGGGTATTTACAGGACACATAAATGTGGAACTGCAATCATGGAGCATATGGGACAGAATGAATGCAGGGTAAGGTTGGGAGTTTGAGAGAATAGAGACTGCCAAGTTGGGTTAGTGCCAGGTCTTGTATTCTCAAACCGAATGGCCAGAGAGGCTGGCGGAAAACTGAGAACTGGAATGGTACAGTGGTGTGGTCTTCCGATAGGGGACAGACAGACAGACGTGAGTGGCGGAACATGAGGTGAAGGGAGTAATTCTGCAAATTGGACCCACTGTGGTGACCCCCACACTTTTGGAAAGTAATTTACCTACAACCCTTCCTGACTCGAGTCCCCAGGATGCACCACATTCCCCAGGGAACAGGCTGTTTTCTGCAGGAGAAATGCAGACCCAAGATAATGCCAATAATGGAACACAAGTTACCCTGAAGTGGTGGGAGGGACTTTGTGACCTTTACACAGACCAGATCTCAGAACTCAGGGAGATGAGGATAATTCCTCCTAACCATAAAAGTGGTAAAAACAGGTTCCAGCATGGGTCAAAGTGACCTAGAAAGTCTGATGTCATCTTGTTATTAGTCAAAGTCAAGAGCTGAACCTGGGCAAGATTCTCTGGGAACTTCCCTGGAACCTCCAGTAAAACTGGAGGGCCTGCCAGGCACGATAGCAAATGCCTGTAATCCCAGCAACTCAGGAGGCTGAGGCAGGAGGATCACAAGTTTGAGGCCAGTCTCAGCAATTTAGTAAGGCCCTAAGCAACTTAGTGAGACCCTGTCTCAAAATAAAAAAATAAAAAGGACTGGGGATGTGTCTTAGTAGTAAAGTTCCCCTGTGCTAAATGTCCAGTATCAAAAGTAAGTACATAAATAAATAAGTAAAAATAAAATGGCAGGACAGGAGAGGGGTGAGGTGCCTCTCCTCTCTTAGAAAACCTACTCTCTTTTGACAGGGTCTCCTCTTCCCCTTTTCCCATCCCTTTTAATAAACTCATGCCTGTTACTCTGAGCGACATATCCAAAATCCTTCTGACCTGATTGCAAGAATCAGGGTTTGAAGGAGGAACTTCGTGCTGCCTCAGGTTCCCAGGAGGCCCCCTACCTGGCCTTCGGGGAATGATTGGTGTTTCTGCTGCTGTCATGGGCTACCCCAGCTCTTTTTTGATTGCTTTCTCCATTCAGCCTTTCTTTTTTAAAAATTTTTATTTGTTCTTTTTAGTTATACATGACAGTAGAATGTATTTTTGGCATATTATACATACATGGAGTATAACTTCCTGTTCTTGTGGTTGTACATGATGTGGAGTTTTACTGGTCGTGTAATCACATGTGAACATAGGAAGGTATGTCTGATCCATTCTACCATTTTTCCTACTCCCATCCCCCCCTTCCTTCCCCATTCCCTCCTGTCTGATCCGTGAACTTCCACTCCCCCACCTCCCCCGTTTATTGTGAGTCAACATCTGCATATCAGAGCCAACAATGGGCCTTTGGATTTTGGGACTTGTTTATTTCATTTAGCATGACAGTCTCCAGTTCCATCCATTTACCTGCAAATGCCATAATTGCATTCTTCTTTAAGACTGAGTAATATTCCATTGTGTACATGTATCACATTTTCTTCATCCATTTATCCTTTGTAGGGCACCTAGATTGGTTCCAAAGTTTAGCTACTGTGAATGGAGCTGCTATGAACATTGATGTGGCTGCATAACTGTAGTATGCTGATTTTAAGTCCTTTGGGTATACGCGGAGGAGTGGGATAGTTGGGTCAAATGGTGGTTCCATTCCAAATTTTCTCCTTTAGCCTTTCCTTAACTTCGATTCTCCACCTTGGATTCTTGGTGACTCGTGGGAAAATCTCGAGTTAATCAATTTTAAATTTTATTTTATTTTTTTGATTAGAACACACTCTAGTAAAGACTGAAGATCTTTTGCTTTTAACTTGGATGTCAGAGCCCTTAAGGATAAACAAAACCTCAGGAGACCTCACTCAGTGTCGATCAGTGGGCACTCCATTCAGCTCGGGTGTCCCTCCATCTTGGAGTCAGGTGTCCTGTTTCATACTCTTTGCTTCCCCGACTCAAAACAGCAGCTTTCCTTGCTCCTCAGCTGCCTGATCGCGCTCCCTGCTGGCATCTGGAGTTTGAGACCAGAAAGAAAAAAGTGTTGCTTTGAAATCCCAGCTGCTGTGGGACATAAATGACTGATTTGTCTTTTCTTACACTCTGGGATTCTACTCGCCAGTAAGTGTTTCCTTAAAGCCTAGAGAAAGGGAGAGACAGAGGGAGGGGGAGTGGGAAGGTTGACCTGCCAGGTCCCAGAGCTTTTGAGAATGTTTAAGGGTCTACTTTCTGCTTTGGGGACAACATTACCCAGACCGCTGGGGGAAAGCTTAGGGGTGTCCTGGGATGCCCTGTATCTGCAGAGGTTTCTCTTCTCTCCAGATGGAAATGCAAAGATCCCGCATGACAAGTTTTCTTTCTTTCTTTTTTTAAAAATACTTTTTAATCGTCGGTGGACCTTTATTTTATTTATTTTTATGTGGTGCTAGAATCGAACCCAGTGCCTCATACATGCTAGGCAAGCGCTCTACCATTGAGCCACAACCCCAGCCCCAAGTTTCCTTTTTCTTGAGAATCTTTTCCTGAGGTCTTCCCTCTCTCCAGACCTCGTTGAGCTCACATATTCTTTAAATATTTGGGGTGACACCGATCTGATTCAAAAGTGCACTATCATCTGATATGTACGTTCCATGGGCTCCATTACTAGAGTCATTATGACTGCTTCTTTTTTTTGTTTTGTTTTGTTTTTTTTGAAAAAACTCTTTTTTTGGAGCTCATGGTTTTTCAGGTGAATTCACCTTTGATTCTGCACATCTAAATTTATATATACATACATATATATGTACATTTTTTGGTACTGGGGATTGCAGGGACACTTGACCACTGAGCCACATCCCCAGCCCTATTCTGTATTTTATTTAGAGACAGGGTCTCACTGAGTCACTTAGCACCTTGCTGTTGCTGAGGCTGGCTTTGAACTCACAATCCTCCTGCCTCAGCCTCCCGAGCTGCTAGGATTACAGGCGTGCACTACTGTTTTGTTCTGATAAGTCTTGTTTTGTCTAACTGGAGTTTGTTAGCCCTCTGTCTGTTTTTTTTCTGCTGCCTTTTTCAGAGGCCAATTTCTCAAGGGTTGTCTCACACATTTACTGGAAATGGAAAGAGGTCATCCCCTTTAGAAGGCCCCAAAAGGGAGAATAAACAGTGGTGCCAGTCGCCATGTATCTACTTCACGGATGGACAAGTGGACCTGGCCCCAGCCACTCCAGCTGTAAGACCTCTCCTGGGTCTGTGTCCTCTGTTTCATAATCTATTGCTCACTGTCACAACAGGGACTTCTGTGACAGGCTCTCTTTTAATTTCTAAAGAGTTAAATCTGATAGTGACTATAATAAACATCCAGAACTTTCTTTGTCTCCTACTGTTATGGGGCACAACATAAGAACAGACCGATCACCACTGAGAAGTCCAAATTTGAGAGTCTTTATTAAGCTGGCCGGCTGACTGTCTCACACAACACCCCCAAAAAATGGCTGTTGGGAGAACAACCCCGACCACAGGGTTGCAGGGGTTCTTATACCAAAAATCACATCAATCATAAGTGTCTGTTGCTATGATTCGAAATTACACATTAACATCATGAGATCATCGACAGAGGGGGAAGTGGGTCAAAACGACCCTTACCTAGGTACAGACTAAAGAATGGTTACTAATAACCACACAATTACCATTTACATGGTACATTTGTTAGGAGTAATAGGGATCAAAAGAGAGCAATTTTTTATTACATAAGAATTGTCATTTTGTATTGCTAAACATGTCACACTAAGTAACTGATGATGGGCACAGAGGCGGGGTGTTCCCATGGGAGAAGCTTATTTCCTATATAACATGGAGTCTTGGAGCAAAATGGAGTCTGCTTAGTCATTTTCCTTAGAGTCTGGCCTATAACATTCTCATGGAGTCAGATCTGTCAGCCCATCAGACTACCTGTGGGAATCTAATACTTGGTAAAAAGCTACAAAATCTTTGTTTCCTGTCTGTTTTATGAATATTTGTGCACACCTGTGTATTATATGTTGTATCTATGTATGTACTTGTATCTATATATCATGTACATGGTACCAAAATTGGCTTATAGATACATGAGCATTGGTGAATTTTAAAAAAGGAATGGATCCAAATGCTTTTTTTTTGTTCATATGACTTAAACCTTTAAGAAAAAGTCTGATTTACACTGGTTAAAATAAACAATCAATAACCTGAAGAGAGAGCCTACAGAATGTGAAAAAATCTTTACCACACACACCTCAGATAGAGCACTAATCTTCAGAATATATAGAGAACTCAAAAAACTTAACACCAAAAAAACCAAATAACCCAATTGATAAATGGGCTAAGGAACTGAACAGACACTTCACAGAAGAAGAAATAGGATCGGTCAACAAACACGAAAAAATGTTCATCATCTCTTGCAATTAGAGAAATGCAAATTAAAACTACTCTAAGATTTCATCTCATGCCAGTTAGAATGGCAATTATCAATAATACAAGCAATAATAAGTGTTGGCGAGGATGTGGGGGAAAAGGTACACTCATACATTGATGGTGGGACTGCAGATTGGCGCAACCACTCTGGAAAGCACTACAGAGATTCCTCAGAAAACTTGGAATAGAACCACCATTTGACCCAGCTATTCCACTCCTCAGTTTATACCCTAAGGACTTAAAATCAGCATACTACAGTGACACAGTCACATCAATGTTTACAGTAGCTCAGTTCACAATAGCTAAACTATGGAACCAAACTAGATGACCTTCAACAGATGAATGGATAAAGAAAAGGTGGTACATATACACAATGGAATATTACTCAGCCTTAAAGAAGAATGAAATTATGACATTTGCAGGTAAATAGATGGAACTAGAGACTATCATGCTAAATGAAATAAGCCAATCCCCAAAATTCAAAGGCCGAATGTTTTCTCTGATAAGTGGATGCTGATCCACAGTTGGAAGGAGGGGCAGGGAAGAATGAAGAAACTTTGGGTTGTGCAGAGGGGAGTGAGGGGAAGGGTGGGGTAGTAGGAATGGAAAGATGGTAGAATGAGACAGACATTATTACCTATATACATGTATGAAAAAAATTTCTTAATTAAAAAAAGGAAAAAAATGAAATGGTTAAATAGATAAGCATAAAGAAGTCTTTGAAATGACCAATCCACACATTTTTCTAGGTTGTTAGTCAATCAAGACAGTGTTGATTTCTATAAGATAGTTAGAGTCTAATGTCCATTGCTTTTAGGCGTTTTCTTTGGCAGGAAAAAGACAGCTTAAAATGTTACTAGGCTTGTCTAACATCTTGGTTTTCATGGGTACTCCAAAGTTAACAAAGTGGGTTAACTAGATTTAATAAATGGGATCAGTCTTTATAAATGTATTTGTCAGAAGAGATATCTGGTTAATTTGCAAAGTTAAGCTATTAAAACATCAACTACTAAATATACATTGAAGTACTCTTGACTTCTTAAATTTTATATATATTTGGGTCTATTAAATGTTTTATAAATTATTGGTAAATGGAAACAATTTAAGGTTGCTTTATTTCTGGGTTTTCACTAAAAGTGAGAGTACTAAGAGTTAAAATTCGAACTAACAGATGTAATTCTATATGCAAAAATGTGAAGGACTTAACCTGTGTTTGAATTGGAAGAAAACTATAAAAAGTAAAGTATTTCATCTTATCAAAAAGGAATAATTTGTCTAAATTCAGAAATTTCATAAGGATTGTTTCAAAGTGTAGACTTAAAAAGAGTCAGCATCTAGAAGAAAATTATTAGATATGGAAATATATTTTAGTAAGGAAAAAGAAATGTAGAAATGTTTCTGGATAAGAAAGTATTTTGTATGGTAGCATAATATTTTTGCCCCAAAGTCCAAAATGAAAAACTGAAACAGGACAACACTAAGGACGTAAACAAGTTGTAGAGTGTCTAAAAAAATTACAAAAGGCTTGTGGAAGGTAAATCTCAAAAAAGTTTGTGTGTGAGATTAAATTGGCTATACTTAGCATCATTCATTTAAGATATGTAAGGATTTTTCTTTTTTTAATTTATTTTTATTGTAAACAAATGGGATACATGTTGTTTCTCTGTTTGTACATGAAGTAAAGGCATACCATTTATGTAAAGGTTTTTCTAAGATCAAATTTAATGTTCTGATAAGAACCAGAATCTAATCCTCTATGTCTTTGAACAACAAGTTTTTCTTTGTTTGTTTGGTACCAGGGATTGAACCCACGGGTGCTTAACCACTGAGCCACATCCCCAGCTCTTATTTTTATTTTTATTTATTATTTTTAAAAAAATTTTAGTTGTAGGTGGACACACTATCTTTATTTATTTATTTTTGTGTTGTGCTGAGGATTGAACCCAGTGCCTTGCATGTGCAAGGCAAGCGCTCTATCCCGAGCCACAGACCAAACCTGTTTTATCTTTTATTTTGAAACAGGGTCTCACAAAGTTGCTTAGGGCCTCACTAAGTTTTTGAGGTTGGCTTTGAACATGCAATCCTCCTGCCTCAGCCAAACAAGATTTCTTGGAACATTGATCTGCTCTTATTTATTAACACAATTTCTTGCATCTATTAGGTTTTATTACTTTGGGAAACTAAGTCTTCCAGGAATTAGGGTATGCACCTATTTTTAAATCTTTTAAATGATTGCGTTATAACTGGTTAAATAAACAACCATCATTCTAGGTTATTACAATATAATTAACACCTAAATATATGTGACTCAGATAAGTCTACATCTAAGAACTGAATGTTTGCCTGAGCTTTGTCTGAGTGTTACTTTAAAGGTTGTAAAATGAGAGCTATGTAAGTTTACAGGCAAGGTAACCAATAAGTGTTCTCTTTTATACATTGTATCTGACATAAAAGGTCACACTGCCATTTTAAAACCTGATTTACATATTTGCTTTGAGTCTGTAAATGTTTTGCTATCATATAAATGAAACACATTTATAATCAGATAAGTCTATTTCTGATTCCTCACTGTCACACCAAGGTCATCTCTGACAGGCTCTATTTTAATTTGTAAAGGGTTAAATCTTATAGAGACTGTGTAATAAACATCTGTAACTTTTTTGTCTTCTACTCGTGGGAATCTAATGCCTGGTAAAAAGCTTTAAAATTATTGTTTCCTGTCTGTTTTATGTATATTGATGCACCCTGTGTATTGTATGTCATATTCACTATGTGCTTGTAGCATATATCATGCACTTGGCACCAAAATTAGCTTATAGATGAATGTAACACTGTTTCCAAATTAGAAGAGATTTAAAGTAATCCTTTGATTTTTGCCAGTGCTGCAAACCTAAGCAGACCTGTGATTATAGTTACCCTACATTATGGATTCTACATTTTACTTTAAAAGTTAAGACTAAGTTAATGTATCTCTGTGTAACTATGGTGCTAATTATTACTGGCTTCTTTGTATACTAGGTATATTCATGTTTTGCAAGTATACAAATCTTTTAAAATGTAAAACTTAGGAGGGTGCTTGACCAAGATGGCATTCTCCAAACTGAAGTTGTTGGTAATGATAGCATCTTTCATATTTATACAAAAATAACAAAAATTAGGGCTGGGGAGATAGCTCAGTTGGTAGACTGCTTGCCTTGCAAGCGCAAGGCCCTGGGTTCGATCCCCAGCACTGCAAAAATAATAATAATAATAATAATAATAATAATAATAATAATAATAACAAATTTAGCTGGGAATCTATTTGTCATTTATACATCATAACTGGATAAAGGTTTTGTGTCATCAATATCAATAAGTGATAGAAAAGTTTTATGTTACTCTTTACACTGGGATGGAAATTTAAATGCATTTTTTGAAGATAATAACGAGAACCTGATTCATTTAAAGGTTGACGATGTAGAACATGAAAACATTTTTTCCATTTTTTTCCCACAAAAAGCAAGTTAGGAGCTCTCTTAGCCTTTCTGTTTGATTTCGGTTTCAGATGTAATGTTGTCTTATGTTAATTGATATTTCAACAGACTCAGGAAACAACATGTAAGAACTTTGTTGAACAATATATTTTTAAAATTTTTAGTTGTAGATGGACACAATACATTTTATTTATTTATTTATTTATTTGTTTTATTTATTTATTTTTTTTGTGGTGCTGGGGTTTGAACCCAGAGCCTCACACATGCTAGGCAAGCACTCTATCAGAGTCACAACCCCAGTCCCAGGAGCACTACTTCTAACAGAACAACCTGAATTAAATTAATAAGCATCACCAATAGGACAGATAGGAAATAATGCTGATTTCCAGTACTAATACTGACCCTAATTAAATGGAAAGGGTACCTGTACATTTATAGAAATTAAAGTTAAAACACAGTACTATCACTTCAAGATGGTGAAACTGGCCTGCTGGATATAGAAAACCAAAACCCGGAGACCCAAATCAAGGCAGTAAAAGGGCTAAGGACAAAAACAACCAATATTTTGATCTTTGCCCTCTAAGGTCAGCCAGGGAATGACAGAGCACCTCTAAGGGCCCTGCAACTTTGGTGAGTCACCTGACTCACCAAATCAGGGGATCATGAGGACCCCAGAGAATAGGAAGCCAACCAGTACACATTCTGTAAAGAGGAAGGTCCTTGGACAGGCAGCTGTCTTGGAGGCTTCCAAGGGAAACCACATATGGTCAGTGAGACTTGGACCCATCCTGGCAGATGGCGCAACTGTTAGGAAAAGGCTGAAGGAGACAAGAGGCTTCTCACAAGTTTCCGAGAGTGACCCTGAGGAATCTCAGCCAACCTTAACAGTAGATAGGAACAAGTTAACAAGTTTTTTTTTTTTTTTAACCACAGACTGAAAGCAGATGTGCTTAACCACTGAGTCACATCCCAGTCCTTTTCATGTTTTATTTTGAGAGAGGGTCTCACTAAATTGCTTAGGGCCTTGCTAAGTTGCTGGAACTGGTCATAAACTTGCAATCCTCACACCTCAGCCTCCCAAAGTGCTGGGATCACAGGGGTGCACCACCACACCTGGCAGAACACAGTCTGCCAACTTGACCAACTTGATCTTAAATACCTGGCAGTAAAGTTTAACCAAAACACAGTTATACGTGGACATTTAAAAGGAAAGACAATGTTCTTTTAATACGACTCAAGATGTGCACTTATGTCAGCTCTCCCAAAAGTAAGTAAAGTTGGAGGCTATAAAGAAAGGGTACTCACGTGGGAATGCCTGATAATCATTATCACCAAAGACTTCACCAGAGTCACAAGCTTGTCCTGAGTCAATTTGAGCCTGATCTCACATGCCTACAAATCTTTCTAACCTCCTACATAGGTGGACTTGATTTGTGTTTCTGTGTTTTACTAGTATGATTATCTAGCCCCCCTCCCAATATTTATCCTTCATATTGATCTAAAAAATGTAATGTGCCACTTGGAAGCCCTAAACTAACTTTACCAAGACAGCCCTAAAAGGTAGAGCTAAAGGATCCCTCCACAAACACAGAGGTAGCCAGCATGGTGGTAGACACCTGAAATCCCAGTGGCTTGGGAAGCTGAGACAGGAAGATTGCAAATTTGAGGTCAGCCACAGTAACATATTGAGGCCCTAAGCAACAGAGCAAGACCCTGTCTCTAAATAAAATGTAAAAAGGGCTGGGGATGTAGCTTAGTGATAAAGCACCTCTGGTTTCCTTAGGGAATCACCTGTTATCTGCAGGAGAATTGCAGGTCTGAAACAATGGCAATAAGAGGAACACAAGTCACCCTGAAAGTGGACTTGTCCTTCACTGATTTTGTAACATGTACTTAGGCCAGATCCCAGGAGAAAAAGAATCATTCCCTCTAACCTTTAAATCTGTAAGAACAGGTTCCAATTAGAACCAGTCAGCATGGACCAAAATGACCTAGAGTTGTCATGACAGTGGGGACCACTGGTTTTACTGCTACTACTACTAGTATAAAATAATAAAAAGCAAACACAGAGGTAATGCTAATTGAAACAGTATTTTACAGAAATCAGACGGCGTTAGATATCTTAACTACAGCTCAAAACTACTACCATAAGGGGCTAGGGATATAGCTCGGTTGGTAGAGTGCTTACCTTGTGTGCACAAGGCCCTGGGTTCAATCCCCAGCACCACCACCAAAAAAACCCCACTACAGTCATTAAAAACTGAATTACAGGGTATTTTCAGGGGCTGGCTGATAATACTGATTGCCTTTGTGCCAATTGCAGAAAATAACATTTTGCTATTTTGTCTATTGTCACCTTAGCATGACCCCTGCCCATGTATACCTCATCCAGTCACCAGCCAACTGTCACCACGGACCTCTGGACTGCTCTGATGCTAAATCCCCCTAACTACCCGTGCCCCACCTCCCTCCAACCTCACCATCTCTCAGCAGAAAGCAGAGAGGAGTCAACACTCAAATGCCCTAAAGGAATCTAGGAATCCAAAACCCTTGAGGCGGAATGATAAGGAACAGACGAACATGAGAGGTGGAACCTGAGGTTAAGGGATAATTCTTTCCCTGGGCCCACTGTGCTGACCCCCAAATGCTTTCACTTTTGAAAAGCAATTTACCTGTAGCCCTGCCTGGCTTAAGTCCACAGGACATGTCACATTCCTCAGGAAACCACCTGTTGTCTGCTGGAGAAACACAGGCCTGAAATAACATCGATAAGAGGAACAGAAGTAGCTTGTTTTTCACTGGTGCTGTGACTCTTACACAGACCAGATCCCAGAACTCAGGGAGATAAGGATAATTCCTCTTAATCACAAAATCTGCAAGAACAGGTTCCAATTAGAACTGATCAACATTGGCCAGTGTGACCTAGAGGTGTCAGGCACAGTAGGATCTTGAGAGCCTGATGTCATCCTGCCGTCAGTCAAAAGTCAAGACGTGAACCTGGACAGGAATCTCTGGAAACTTCCCTGGCACCCTCAATGAGACTGGAGCAGAGGAGAGCCGCTGTCCCTTTCCTCTCTGAGAGGACCCACTCTTTCCCTTGAGAGTGTCCCCTCTCCCCCTTTCCATCCCTTCTAATAAACTCACACCTGTTACCCTGAGCGATAAGTCTGAAATCTCTCCAATCTGATTGCAAACATCGGGGTTCCAAGAGGGGCCTTCCTGATGCCTCCGTTTCCAAAAAGCCCCAACCCTGTAACACTACCACCTACTTTATGTTTTCAGGAACATAGGAAGAAGCCACTTGCCCCGCTGGGGAACGACTCCCCACTGAGGGTCTTTCTAGGAATTGTCCCCAGTCAATGAGAGCCTTCACCCAAGCTCATGCCCCTCTGAGGGGCAGCACTATCTGGAGGTTGGAAAGGCCCATTCTCCTTGTTACTCAAGGGAGTGGCTTTTCGGCTCAATGCTCCATCGAAAGAATTAAGGCCAGGCACAGTGGTGCAGGCCTGTAATCCCAGAGACTGAAGAGGACATGAACTTGGGAGGATCCCAAATTCAAGGTCAGTCTGGGCAACTTAGTGAGACCCTGTGAAAAATAAAAAATAAAGACAGCTGATGATGTAGCTCCCTCGTAGAGTGGCCCCTACCATAGCATTGTATTCAGAAGTCAGATGGGCAGAAAAAGTTTTATGCAAAGCCAGCTTTGAGAAAGGGAGAACTTTTTGTCTCCAATTTCAATCTTCAGGTGCTCAACTTGGGGGTGAGGAAAGCTTTTATAAAATAAGCAGCTAAGGCCTGGGGATATAGCTCAGTTGGTAGATTGCTTGCCTGTCAAGCACAAGGCCCTGGGTTCAATCCCCTGCAGCCCCCCTCCCCCGCCACACACACAAAAGCAGCTACACAGCTAGAGCTACAGACATGGGACTGAAAGAAGGAACTAAACAGAGGCAGATTTAGTTAGCTAGAGAACTTGTCCTCTCTGCTTCTGTGGCCTCTGTCCTCAGCACGAGGAAGTTTTCATTTCACTATGAGGAAGTTAAGACATTAAAATAATTTGGAACTTTCAAAGGGTACTGTTTCAAATCCTGCAGAAAAACGATTTATAGGAAGTTACCCTTAATTTCAGAGGGCATAATTTCTTAATTCCTGGTTCCTCTTGTGTGGTTGAGGACTATTCAGCCAGACTGTCCCGTCTGGTGGTGAGGGCCCAGGCGTCTGGTGCAACTGCACTGTGTCCGCCTTCCCCCTCCGCCCTGCCCTGCCACCCTGGCTGCTTCACAAGTGGGACCCGCAGCATGCCCCAGTGAACTGCTGCCCCCCATCCCCACTGCAGAGCGTCCTCCCAGCCACCGCATCAGAAGATGGCAGGTGTGTGCCACACCACAGCCAGTTTTGAAGGGCTGGTGACGGCAGTTGGGGTCCTGGGATGAGAAGGCTGAGAAGGTTCTGTTGGTGATGTCTGCTATGGCCGAGGAAGTGGGCAGCGTGGGCTTGCATGGCACATATTCCCTGTCCCTGCAGTGTCACCGATACCAGAGTTGTGGGAAGGAGGAACAGTGTCAGAGGCTAAAGGGAACCAGGTGCTGGTGAACTTTCTGAGGAGGAGTTTACTACGTACAGTCGGCCCTCCCAATCCATGGGTTTCATATCCATGCATTTGATCAACTGGGGATTGAAAAAAATATTCCAGAAAGTTCCAAAAAACAAAACTTGAATTTGGTATGTGTTCAGAGTACTACACTGAATCCACATGAATGAAGTCATGTGTAGACATCGTATGGGGTATTTTAAGTCATCTGGAGATGATCTGTAGTATACAGAAAGACGTGCAAATGATATGCAAGTCCTACACCATTTTATACAAGGGACTTAAGCACTGGCAGTCTTTGGTATCCACAGGGTTCCTGAAACCAGTTCCCTACAGATACTGAGGGATGACTGTGCTTTCCAAAAGTCATTTGGGGGGGCCTGGGGATGTGGTTCAGTGGTAAAGCACTTACCTGGCATGTGTGAGGGCATGAAGGCTCTGGGTTTGATCCCAAGCACTGCAAAAACAAAAACCATTTGGGCCACACATGGTGGTGCACACCCATAATCCAGTGACTTGGGAGGCTGAAGCAGGAGGATTCCAAGTTTGAGGCCAACTGGGGCAATTTAGGGAGACACCGTCTCTAAATAAAAAGAGGTGGGATGTAGCTCAGTGGTAGAGCACGCCTGGGTTTAGTTCCTATTACTGAAAAAAACAAAGACAAAACAAACAAAACCATTTGGTTAAAAAAGAAAATAAAACAAAGAAAAAAATTTACAAAGTAAGAAAAGAGTCAGGAGCAGGGAGCAAGCCTGTAATCCCAGTGGCTGAGGAGGCTGAGTGAGGCAGGAGGATCACAGGCTCAAGCCAGGCTCAGCAACTTAGCGAGGCCCTGTTTCAAAATAAACAATAAAAAAGGGCTTAGTGGTTAAAAGCCCCTGGGTTCAATGCCCAGTACACCACCCCGCCAAAAAAAAGTAAGGAAAAACAAATAAAAAAGGAAAAAGACACCAAAGAAAAGCCATTTGGTGGAGTGTGAGCTGGGTCAGAGTTAATTGGGAGGGCAGTGTAGATATGGCGAGTGTCGGTGGCATAAGGAGAAGGCCGTGAGGGGAAGGTAAGAGGAAGCTCAGTGGCTTAGGTGCAAGTCAGGGGAGGGGACCGAGTTCCCTTGGGACGGAGACCTGGGACATATTTATGTTCTGAAAAGGAAAGTCTGTGGAGGCAAGACTGAGATTTAGAAAAGGCAAGGGTGATTGACAGAGTCCCAGGGGGGCGGGACATGGGCACTGATCAATCAAATGCACAGAAGATCAGCGCAGTCCTAGAGGTCACAGGAGCTGATTTGCAAGGGCATGTGAGGGCTGAGCTGTTAAATTCCCTAAGAGGAGAAAAGACAGTAAAGATGATACCCAGGGGCCTGAGAATTGCCGAGATGCACTGGGATGTAATAGAAAACCCAAGATAATGAAAACTTAAGATCTGGGGAGGCAGATTGTCTAGAGCCAGTGTGATCGTCAGGGATCCAGGCACATATTTGGATTTATTTTTTCCTCCTGCAGTCCTAGGGATTGAACACTGGGCCTCAGGCATGCTAGGCAAAAGTTTTAGCACTGAGCAACACCCCGAGTCCTTTCCCCAAATTTTGTTCTGAGACAGGATCTCACTACCTTGTCTGGGGGCAGATGGATTTTCCTGCCTCTGTCTCATGAAAAGCTGGAATTATAGGCATGCACCATATGTCCAGCATTTCTTGAGGTAGTGTCTCTTTATGTTGCCCAGGCTGGCCTGGAATTCCTGGGCTCAAACCACCCTCCTGCTTCTGCCTCCTGAATAACTGGGACAGTTAGTCTATCTTCTTGCTTTCATCCTCAACAAAGCTTCTCCCTCTTGGTGCAGGATGGATGCTTGTGCTCCTGCCATTATGTCTGCAATCCAGGCAACATGAAGCAGAAATGAGGTTGTAGCCAGGGCTGATATTTAGATTTAGCTGGTGCACATCAGTAGAACTTTACCAGTAGTTAAGATTATGAAATTCTTCTGGGCTGGGGATATAGCTCAGTGCTAGAGTGCCTAGTATGTACCAGGTGTGATTCCCAGGACTGGAAAAAAAAAAAACAAAAACCAAAAAACCAAATTCTAAACCAGGTGGTGAACAGCTTAGCTGCTGGTCCCCTGATGCCACCCTAGCCTCCCTGTTCTTCCCCCCTTCTCCACTCATCCCTAGGAACCATTCACTCTTCCAAGATGGCTACCTGGCTAGTTGAAGACGTCTAGGACCCTCCCCCAGTACTAGGGCCTATGTCCTGTCAGTACTGGTTGTTAAATACTTGAATATTTGCATAAGATATATCCCTTCTTTTTAAGAATAGTACCTGGAAGTCATAAAATGGACAAATTTTCTTTTATGTCATTGACCAGAATGAAGTCCTGTGGCTTGGACGGAGGTTAGGAAATATTGCCTTTATTCAAGGTGGTCCTGTACCAGGCTAGAAGTAGGAATTTGATTACTATCACGGTCAAGGGTGGGGGTGAAGGATATTAGGAGAAAGTAGCAGCCCCCACCACAATCCAGTGCTAAACAGGTGCTGGGGAGAACAGAGACCCGAGAGCCGGGCTGCACTGCTGACTTGCCAGCAACCCAGGGGAATAGGAGGAGAAATCAGAGGCTGGGGATTGGTTTGATCAGGAGAAGTGATCTTGGGAGACTGCCTGAAGTGACACCTGAGGGTCCCCAGACTGCAAAAAAAGAGAAAGGCAGGAATGAGAAGCTAAAGTTTTCTTTTTTTCTTTCTTTCTTTTTTTTTTTTTTTTAACAGGACATTTACCACTGAGCCACATCCTCAGCCCTTTCTATTTTTAAATTTTGAGACAGGGTCTTGCTGAGTTGCTTTGGGCCTCACTAAATTGCTGAGGCTGGTCTTGAACTCGAGACCCTCTGGCCTCAAACTCCGGAGTTGATGGGATTACAGGTGCATCTTGATAAGACAGGTCTCCGTAAGGGATGCCGGAGGGAGACAGCCCATCCTTGTTTGAGACACGCTGGGGCTGGGCTTTCAGGACAGGAGGAGGCTCCAGGTGGCTGTTTGTGAGCCTGAGTGGAGCTGTGGGGCCCGGCATGCACCACTGTGGCCTGCGCTGTCCTGGCTCAGATGCTTCAGGTGTAGCAACAGTAGCAGGTGAGACTCCTCTGGGGCCCTGGGGGAATTATGCAAAGGACCTGGCAGGCACTAACCTTGGGGCCTCAAGTGGAACTGGGACCCAGAACTGAAGAGTCATCAGGAAACCTGCCTGCAGCCTGGCTCACATTTCTGAGGAAAAACAACTTTTCAGTTCCTTGAAAACTTGAGCTCACAGTGAGGTGGAGGTGGAGGTGGAGGTGGAGGGGATTTTCTTTTCTAGTTTCCATTTTCCTATATTATGTATAAAAATTTTTTTTTAGTAATCATAAAGTAATGTGGACATTTGAATCTGAAAGAGTGCAAGGTGAGTGAACAGTCAGTAGCTCCCGCCTCCCACTCTGTTCCCCTCCTCACCCCAAAATGCCCAGCTTGAGCGAGGCCTGGGCAGGGGTGGGCACCTTCCCCCGTGCGGCCCCTTTTGTGGAGCTACAGGACTGCGGTCCCCTCTGGGAAGTCTGGCAGGCCTGAACTGGAAGATGGGACTCCCACTCTGCCCAGATTTCCTGGAACCCACTTGCTGTGTGAGTTCCATGCCCACGGGCCCTGCTGCTTCCCCTCCTACTTCAAAGCTGTTCCAGCAATACCGTTTTTTTTTTTTTTTTTTTTTTTTTTTAGTTGTAGATGGGCACAATACCTTTATTTATTTATTTATTTTTATGTGGTGCTGAGGATCCCACCCAGGGCCTCACACGAGCTAGGCGAGTGCTCTACCACTGAGCCACAACCCCGACCCAGCACCAATGCTGTTGTATCCGCCCGGTTTCCTTAGTCATCCACCATTGTTCAGCATTTGGGATCCTTCCAGTTTCCATTCACTGTTATAAAGGACCCTTCTGTGAACACTTTGGATAAAATACTTCTCCGAGGGTACATGGCTGGGAACAGTATTACAGGCTAAAGGATCTGAATACTTCACAGCTCTTGTTGCCTGTGCACAAATGTAAGAGGGTATTTTAAGAGGATTTTACTGACTTGGTAAAATATTGTAATAATCCACTTACTACCTTTTTTTTTTTTTTTTTTTTTTTTTTGTACCAGGGATTGAATCCAGGGGTGCTTAACCACTGAGCCACATTCCACCCCTTTTTAGATATTTTATTTAGAGACAGGGTCTCTCTAACTTGCATTATAGCCTGGCTAAGTTGCTGAGGCTGGCCTCAAACTTGTGATCCTTCTGCCTCAGCCTCCCAAACAGCTGGGATTTTAGGGGTGTGTAATCACACCTGGCTCCACTTACTGTTTTTATATTCTTTATTGAAATTCTGTCCTCACAGGGTTCAGAAAGATGAGGGTGAAGGAACATATTATTGTAGAATTACAGGTGGGCAAATGAAGGGCAGCAAAAGTTCATCTTAAACACCCTGACATATTCCTCTACTTATGCAGGAAGGCTGTTCGAAAAGAGGCCTGGGGCTGCGTGATGGCCCATGCCTGTAACACCCGTGACTCAGGTGACTAAGGTAAGTTTGAGACCAGCCTCAGCAACTTAACAAGGCCCTATCTCAAAAGGAAAAGTAAAGGACTGGGAATGTAGCTCAGTAGTAAAGTGCCCCTGGGTTCAATCCCTGGTAGCAGAAAAGAAAAAAAGAAAAAGACTTAGGCTGGGATGTAGGTCAGGGGCAGAACATTTGCTTAGCACGTGCAGGGCCCTGATTAGTACCCCCAGTTCTCCCTGCCCCCACGACACACAAAAAATAGAAGAAAAAGAAAGCCTGGTTGGTTCAGGCTCTGTTATCTCTGCATCTCCATTTAAGTGACAGGGTTGCAGCTGTAGGTCCCTAAACCTCCTATGAGCTTGGGATCTTGCAGCTTCAATGGAACATGGAAAGGCTTTCCTGCTCCAGCAGCAAGGAGCTGAGGGAGGGGATTTGTCCCTGAGCCCCACCTCGCTGCCATTTAGCCAGCTGTTGGAGCGCTCTGCCTCACACTTGAGTTCGGCTTGGGGAAGCCCAAAGCAGAGGCAGTCCAGAAATCTTGATCTGGCCACTGAGGCATGCAGCTGAGACCAACGCTTGTTCCGGCTGCTTCCTATGGCTCCCCGTGTACACACTTCCCTACCTGCTCTCCAGGGGAAGTGGCAGCTCTGGGTGCGGGTGGCGTGGGGTGCAGACAGAGGAGGAGAAGGGATGGCTCAGTGGCCTGTTCCTCAGAGCATACAGGTTGCAGGATGTGGGAGGAACACAGGGCTTCCTCTCCTGGGTCGAAGAAGAGATTCTGTCCCAATCTGCTGTGTGACCTTGGATAAGTGTCTCTCCAGGACTCAGCTTCCCCACTGGGATAATAAGGTCTGAGACTGACTGATCTCTAAAGGCCTGCCAGAAGGGACTGAGATCGCCCTCACTCTTCTCTTGGGGTTGGCAGATGCTTGGTTCCTGGGGCAGGGAGTGTCACTCCTCTGCTGAGAATTGGAGCGGGTCAGGGGCAATCCAGACTTTCCCTTCTTATTCTGGAATAAGGTGAGGACTGGGAGCTGGGCAGGGTGGGGCTGCTTCCTCCTCCAGCAAGGCTGATTTTTAGCTGCATTCTCAAAATCAGGCTTTGTTTCTAGTTCCTTCTCCAGTGGCTGCATTACTTCCTGTTCTCCCCTATCTTACTCCTCAGTCCCCTTCTTTCACTTGCTCCACCTCAACATACAAATGAGGATGGAACCTTGGGAAAGACTTCATTTAGCAGTAAAAAAAAAAAAAAAAAAAAAAAAAAAATCTATCTGTGGGTCATGGGGAGACCCAAAGTCTCACATGAGTGAGTATGTATATGAAATGTTAAGAGGGAAAAGCAGAAAACAGAAGAGCCCAGTCAAGCAAGATCTACAAACCCAGATCTGGAGACAGAGTGGATGGAGCAGTGACTTTGAATCCTGACTGGGAGAACTTGGATAAGTCACTGACCTTCTTGATATTCTGCGAGAATAAAATTATGATAAAACAATGAAAGAGCTTTTCAAATGGAGTGGTGGGGGCATGAAGGGAAAAGGCCTTCCTGACAGATTCCAGATGCTGCCTAGCAATAGGCGCTTCCATTACCTTCTGACCGTAGGCAGTTACAACAGCAAATTACACTGTGCCCAGAGATGCCAGGTACATATCAAGAGAAGATCAGAGTCCTGTGTCATATACCTTCTTGTCTTAATCGTCTATCAGTCATGCACTCCCATTATACAGCACCTGTCCTTTCTCCATTTCAATAGAAGTTTCCTGAAAAGAAATTTTTACTGCTTTTTACTGCTTGCCCACTTAAGCTCCCACTTTCTCAGTCTCCTTTGGAACACTGATTCAGACATATCTGAACCTGTGTCCCACAAATTGCAATGCCTAAATTCCCAAATAAATCCCCGTTCCTTCTGCAGTTTCTGAGTTTGAATTGATTGGCAGAGACTGTGTGGGTGGGGGGCGAGTCTGACTCTTGGAAACATAACTGTAAGAACTTGGATAAGTAGTTAATCTGTTTGCTATTGATTCTCATCTGTAAAATGGGACCTCATAGAAAAAAAATGTAGGCCGAGAGGCAGCGTCCTGGATCCAAAAAGTTGTGGCTCCACTGGCAAGCTGGAAAAGGCAAAGGCTAAAGAACACACCACTAAACTGGGTTAAATGTGCACTGTACTTTTCTGTACATAAAAGTAGTAAAGTTATGTTAGGGGACGCGTTTGTACCTCTGTGGTGGAGCTCTTGCCCAGCATGTGAGAGCCCCTGACTTTGATTACTGGAAGGGCTTGGGTGGGTATGCTACATACAGTGTATGACAACTAGTCTTAACCAATCGTTGGGACTTTTCTTTTACAACTGCCCCCTTCCCTTCCTCCTCCACCTCTGGCCCTTGCCTCTCCTTCTCCTCTTCCACCATGCACTCACCCCCACCCCGCCCCCAATCCATTCCTTCCCTTCCCTCCCGCAGGCGCCCTGCGCCTCGCTGAGTCAGGCTGCGCCTGGCCGGGGCGGAGCTTGCGCCTGCGCACTGCGCAGCGTCGGGGTGGGGAGCCGGTTTATATCCGAGCGGTCAGCTGACGCTCCGCATTGCAGACTGCGGAGTCAAGCGGCGCCATGTACGCGGTCCTGTTCCTGGCCAGCCTCCTGGGCACTGGTAAGCCTGGAGCCTCAGCCTGGGGACAGGGTCCCCCGCAATGCCTGCTCTCCCGGGAGTGGACCGTCCGGGGCTCGCTCCTCCGCTCCCCAGCTCCGGGCTGGCGAGGAGCGCGCACTGCGCAGGCGCCTGCCTGGGCCGGTACCTTCTAGGGCAGCTCCCGAGGCTGTGAAGGAGTCTGGGTGGGGGCGAGTGGGCGAGGCGGGAGGGGCGGGGAAGTAGTGTCTCCCTCGGGGCTCCTGTGGGTGCCTGCGCAGCTGGGGCCGCTGCGGGCCTCTCCTTAGGCTGCGCTTCCTGCTGTAGGGTGGGTCTTACAGGGTGGCCCCTCCCGCAGCAGTGTTGTCCCTGCGCTGGGCGCGCGTGATCCACATGGACTCGATCCCTATTCTGCAGGACGCAACATTGCCCTTAGCCTTGCCCCAGTTTATATGGGCATTGAAATTACAGGAAGCACATTGTCATCCACGTTGATGTCTATCTTTGCGTCTGCATTCACTCTGGGTTCCCCATCTTGAAGGCTATATAGGGGGTTTTGTGGTCTCGACTGTTTTGAGATGGAGTCCTTATTTCACCACCTTTAAAATGTCTTCTATGGCCATTGACCACTTTTAGTAGTGGCCTTTGGTTTGGGGAAGATGTTAGCATGTGAGAAGTTGTGCACAGAGACTGTTGTACCTGTTTATTGTCCCAAAATAGTATTCAGGTTTGTAAAATCACTGCAGGTTATGAAGGCAGCCCCTGGGAATCAGCTACACTTTTTATGGTATTAGGAAGGACTCCGCTGCTCACCCTTTATCACTGACTCTTCTTTTTGTTTCATAACTCTTGCCTTCACGTCTTTACCTAATTTAAATCATCATGGTAAAGAGAAATGCTTAAGGTGACTATGAAATTCTAGTTTATTGGGTGTGGTGGCCCATACCTGGAATCCCAGCTGCTCCAGAGGTGGAGGCAGAGCAAGTTCGTGGCCAGCCTGGACAATTTATCTTTTGGTACTGGGGATTGAACCCAGGAGCACTTAACCACTAAGCCTCATGCCCAGTCCTTTTTAATATTTTATTTAGACACAGGGTCTTGCTGAGTTGCTTAGGGCCTCGCTTAAGTTCCTGAGGCTGACTTTGGACCTGCAATTCTCCTGCCTCTGCCTCCTGAGCCACTGTGATTACAGGCCTGCATCACCACACCCAATGCTCAGACTGGGTGATTTAGCAAGACCTTGTCTCAAAAGAAAAAATAAAAAAGGCTGGAGGTGAAACTCAGTGGCAGAGTTCTTGCCTAGCCTGTGGGAAACCTTCATTTGATCCCCAGTATCACATTTAAAAAAAGAGAAAGGCAGAAGAAGAAATTCTGTAGTTTGTTTGGGAGCCAGATTTTAATCTCTGTACAAAGGATCTCAAGTCTGAGTGTTTTCAGGTCACATCCTGAAGGACCAGAAAATAAACTTGATCTTCAGCTTCCCCAGCCTCTCTTTCTGTTTCTTGGTAACTGTATAATTTAGGAGCTGGTTTCTATTCTAACAATCATTCAGCCACTCAGATTTTAATAAATAATAATAAAGTGGATGACAGGCGCTGGAAAACTAAAGAAATGAATTTAATTATGGATTAGCATGTGTGAGATGTTTTCCTCACAGTAGCTTTCAGCAACTCTGAAGACTGTCTTGGCCTTATACCAGGCTCTTAAATTTGTTTTATTTGTAGACTATCAAAGCTGAGCTTGCTTATAAAGAAAGATGTTGGGTTTTATAGCTACTGAAGATTTATTTCTCAATGAGGCTTATATAGCTGTTATTCTATGGTCTGTATAGTTAGTAAACTAATGTTAGTCTCTAAATATTTCTTTTATTTTTACAGTATTAACATCATTGTTCCTGTTTGCATTGAGCCACTTCACGAGGCCCCTAAGAATTCTGATTCCCTGAGATCTGCCAAAAGGGACTTGTTTCTTTGGAAATGTGAAGTTCATTTCTAATATATGTGGGAATGTCTAACCAGCTTATGTGGTTAATCAAGGGACCCTTTTACCTGAGCACTTGGGTAAATGGGGAGTGTATCGTAATGGCCTTGGCCTGGCCTTGCTGTCCGGCCCTTAGGATTGTGCCAAGGTCACACTTGATAGCACAGTGTAGAAAGCTGGCTTGCCTCCACCACTCTGTCCCATTATGGCTTTCTGGAAATGTTTATTCCAAAATCTCTAAAAACATTGAGACTGAGTGAAGGTGCATGGTGACTGCCATTGTGTGCTCCCTGGGAGTTTCACCATGGCACTACTATAGGCCTGGGGTTGAGCCCAGGGTCTTGTGCATGCAAGGCAAGCACTCTGCTAACTGAGCTATTGGGGTGCTGTTTTGACTCTGGAAAGGCTTTGTTTTGTTTCAGTGATGTCTTAGGTAGCTGGGGGTTTAGCTCACTGATAGCGTGCTTGCCTAGCATGCTCCAGGCCTTGGGTTTGACCTCCAGAGTGACCAAAAAAAGGATGTTCTGGGGTTGGAGATATTTGGTTTTTGGGTTACTTTTCCATCAGTTGTCCCTGCCTTTTTTCCCAGTTGAAAAGAAAGTGAAGCATGGCATAACAAGGCAGTTGGGGAGCTTGTGACCTAACATTTTTATAAGGAATGAAGACACACAGGTGCCCTGGGCTGGCTCCAGCATCACAGGTTGTTTACTGGGGATGCCAGGCCTAGAGCCCAGGACTCTTCACAGGACTTGCTCTTTCCACGTTCCTCTTAATTTTTAAAAACTGCAATGGGTAGGATTTATGTACATGCACAGGGAAGTTGGGGCAGCCTGGTGAGCTGCGACAGGGTGACCCCAGGAAGAAGCCCAGGGTCCAGAGTGAAGCGTTGGCAGCATCCAGCAGCCCCTGCTTCCCCTTCACTGTCTTGTTCCACCTGCTAGAGGAAACATTCTGTGAACTTCCAACACTAGCTGTAAAAGCTGCCATTTTGAACTTTTGACACAGAAAGTTGAATTGCGGAGGTTACAGGTGTATGTCACCTGCCCTGTTGGAATCTGGGTCAGGACATGCTGGTGGGTGATTGCTGTAGCAGGGAGAGTGAGCCCAGAGTGATGAGCTGGTGGAAAGCATGCGTGGCGCCCAGCTTTCCTTGGTGCGGTCAGTTGTCTCGAGGCTCCTTACCTGAGAGGGGTCTGCCCGCACCAAGGCAGTGTGTTCTCTAGGGATGCTACAGCACGCCGTGTGTAAATGCCGTTCATTTCATTGATTTTTTTATTAAATATTTTTAATTAATTTTTTGAATTTATAGCATATCCTGACTGAACATCAATGAGAACTCAGCTAGCAATTTTGGGCAAATCACCTGTTTAACAATAGTAAATCAGTTGTATTCTGTAAAAACATTGATATACCTCATGGGGGAAGGGTTTGTTTTAACCAGTAATTTGTCAGGTTCTTTTGTTTTGTTTTTAAATTTTTTGTTCTAGATGTTGATTGACCTTTATTTTATTCATTTATTTATATGTGGTGCTAGGAATTGTACACTGAGCCAGTTCTTTTTTTTTTTTTTTTAAAGAACATGAATGTTGCATTTGTTTTTCACCTTTTAAAGGTATGTTTTATTATTTTTTTAAATATTTTTTTAGTGGTCAGTGGATCTTTTATTTATTTACATACGGTGCTGAGGGTTGAACCCAGGGCTTCACACATGCCAGGAAAGTGCTCAATCATTGAGCCACAAACTCCAGCCACATTTGTCAGGTTCTTTCAGTATATTTGACAGATTGTTTTGAATACCCGCTATGAGAATTGAAGTGTGTTAGATTGAGTGGTATGGAATTTTCTAGATCAGGGGAAAGAAAACCTAGTCCTCCATTTTCTTCTGTGAAAATGTAATGTCCGGGTTGCTGGGGGGCTTGAATGGATGGGGAATTTGAAGGGCAAGTTGCTGGCTGGAGACAGCCCCTAATGAAGCATGCTCGGGAAACTTTGAAGGCCAAGGCCAAGATACTTGGACAAGTGTGAGATGGTGGCTTTTCTTTTTTTGCGTACTATAAATTGGTGATGGAACCCAGGGCCTTGTGCGTGCTAGGGAAAGTCTTCTGCCACTCAGCTACATCCCCAGGCCAGTGAGGCAGCTGCTTTTGAGGAATCCTCTTAGTGTGAATCCTGGAGTCCTGGCCTTCCTGCTCCCTTTTGGTCTTGCCCCCTGGGAAAGAGGGCTTAGACATTCTTTATTCAACAGAAGGGAGCACTGGTTACCACTTGCTTTTTTCCCCTTTGGTACTGGGGATTGAACCCAGGGGTGCTTTACCACTGAGCTATCTCCCCAGCCCCTATTTTTTTATTTTGAGACAGGGTCTCAGTGGCTGAGGCTGAGACAGTCCTGCCTCAGGCTCCAGAATTTTTGGGATTACAGGCCTGGGCCACTGAGCATGACTGACTACTTGTTTTTAAAAAACAAAATGAAACAATTTTGGGTGTGTGTGTGTGCGCGTGCGCTGGGAATTAAATTGAGCTTGCAGGGCCTGTGTTCTACCACCGAGCTATGCCCCCAAATTTCAAATAATTTAAAAAGCATGATTATAAATACAGTGCTTGGGATGAAGAATTTGGTTGTTATAAAAATACTAATTGCTTTTTTTTTTTTTTCTTAATTCTATGAAGTTCCAAAAGATAATCCCGTAATTCTTTTCTTACTTCTTTTCTTTTGGCAGTACTGGGGATTGAACCCAGGAGTGCTCTACCACTGGGCTCCATCCCCAACTCTTTGCGTTTCTTATTTTGAGACAGGGTCTCTCTAAGTTGAACTTTGCATTGTCTTGCCTCAGCCTCTGTGGGTGGCTGGGATTACAGCATGTCACCTGCCCTGATGGAATCTATAATTCTTTTACGTCGGGACTGAGATGATACTGCAGAGTAGAGGTTTAACATTACCTCATTGCTGACAGTAGCTGTGTGACCTTGGGCAAATTACTTAACCTGATTTCCTCATCTGTAAAATAGCATTAATTGTTCCTCTGTCATTGGGTTGTTGTGAGGCCTGAAGAAACCAAGTCCATCTGGGCAAAGGCTTAGTCAAGTACTGTTTGTCACTGCCCCGCTGCTAAATACAGGGTCGTGTCAACACTCTTGTCCCACCAGCACAGATTTCCCTGACTTCTTTCATTTCGAAGGATGTTGTGAGTTCAACAGCAACGTTAAATGACTTATTAAAGGTGTATGTCCGAGGCATGATTACTGACTCAGGAAAACGAGTAAGGGTCGGGAGCCACGTGTTTACTCCAGGGGCCTAAACCAGGTTTGGCTGTTAGGTCAGTGTTGGTGTAGCAGCCCTGTGGATCCCAGCTGGTTCCTGGTAACCTGAATACCAGGGTGTAGACCTGTTATCACTAACTCTGGGACCTGGCCTAAGTCAAGCCCGCATCCTGGTTCCCCCATCCACAGATGGGGGTGAACTGTTTGGAGTAGGTAATACATGCACACTGTAAACAGGTTCAGTCAGTTTAACAGTGGAGAGTAAAAAGCATGTCTCCTCACACTGCTGTCTCCCAGGCCTTCCCTTCCCCAGACCACCTTGAACCTGTATGCACTGTGCCATTTCCTCCTCTTGCTTTTCTTTTGGGGGGTGCTGGGGATCAAGCCCAGGACCTCACATCTGCTAGGCAAGTGCTTGATCACTGAGCTCCACCCTAGCTCCACCATCTTCTTAAATATAAATTGTAGCATATTATATGGACTGTTTTGCATTTTGCTTTTTTTAAAGTAATAAAACAGGAGCTGGGCATGGTGACACACATCTATAATCCCAGCAACTCTGGAGGCGGAGGCAGGTGGATTGGATTGTGTGTTTGAGGCCAGCCTTGGCAATTTAACAAGACCCTGGCTCCAAATGGAAAGTGCCCCTGGGTTCAATGCCTGTTACCAGAAAAAAAGAAAAAAGGAGAAAAAAAAAAAAAAAAAAAAAGAAAGAAAAGAAAAGAAAAAGGTGAAACAGTTTAGACATTCAGAGATGTAGAAGACTAATATAATGAACCCCCAGGTTAAGAAATGGATCGCAGACACTTGCCTTCCTTGTAGATAACCACCTTCCTAGACTTGGTGTTTATCATTCCCCTGCAGGTCTTTGTTCGTGTGTGATCTTCAACAGTTTGTACAGTATTGTTTTGAATATTTTAAAAAACTGGGGGCAGGGGTTATAGGTAGGTGGTAGAGTGCTTGCCTAGCGTGTGAGAGGCACTGGGTTCCATCCTCAGCACCACATAAAAATAAGTGAATAAAATAAATTTACTGTGTCCGTCTACAACTAAAAATGTCAAAAAAAAAAAAGCTTAGATACTGTATATATTCCTGGGTTAGTTTTTGTCTTGTCAGTGAAGTTTGTGCCTGTTGCTAGTGTGTAGATGTTTCATTCATTTTCACAATAGTATCGCATCCTGTTTGTATCTTTCCTATTCTCCATTACCTGGAGCAACATTTACATTATTTCTTTATTTTTGTTTTTCTGTTCAAACTGCTACAAACATTCTCATACACATCTCCTTGTGCACATAAACAACATTTCTCCAGGGGACATACCCAGGAGCACAGTTGCCAAGTGGTAAAGTATAGGGAGACATTTCCCCTTAACTAGAAATGGCTGGATTATTCTCCAAAGTGATTTTGGCAGTTTATATTCTCACACTATATTCAGTCTCAGCTTTTGGCATATCCTCACTAATATTTGATGTTTTTGAATTTAAATTTTGTCGATTTGATAGGAATAAAGCTGAAGTGGTTTCATTTGCGTTTCTTTTGTTTTTGTAAGCAGTTTATCCGAGAGGTCATTTCATACTTGTCAGAGATCTTTAAAAAAATATTTTCAGAATTCCATTTGTGATAATTTTTCATTTAAAGAGAAGTTCCGAAGATAGTACAGTGAGTTCTTATATACTCTTTACCTTATTTATTTATTTTATTGTGGTATTGGGGATGGAATCTAGGGCCTTAAGTTCCGCCACTAAGCTAAATTTCCAACCCATTTTACATATTTGTTTATTTGTTTGAAACAGTGTCATTAGTTTCCTGGTCTGGCATTGAACTTGTGACCCTCCTGCCTCAGCCTTCAGTGCTACTGGGAGACTGAGGCATCTGTGCCCCTGTACCTGGCTTCCTTAATTGCTAATATTTTTTATATGGCACATTTGTCGAAGCAAGGCATTAGTATCAGAACAAGGTTTTAGGTAGACTGTAAACTTTGTTGATTTTTAAAAAAATTTTAATTTCAAGACCGGGTCTCACACTACGTTGTCCAAGCTGTCTTCAAACTCAAGGTCCTCTTGCCTTGGCCTTCCTGGAGCTGGGATTATGGGCATGTACCACTGTGCGCAGCTCTTTATGCAGATTTTTACCAATTTTTCCACTAATCTCATTTTTCTGCTTTGGTATCCATTCACTACATCACTTGGCTGGTTCTTAGCTGTCCCATCTCCTTAATCTCTTCTTAACTCTTAGCTCTTCGAAAAATGATCACGGCCTGGCGTGGTGGTGCCTGTAGTCCAGCTGCTCGGGAGGCTGAAGTAGAGGATCCTGAGTTAGGCCAGCCTGTGCAGCTTCCTGAGACAGCTTCCACATTCAAAACCAAACACCAAAACAAACAAAAAACAGGGAAGAGAAGCAACTGAGTGTTAAGTAACACCAGCACGGTGTTACAGATGTTGGCAGAAAAAACCCAACCAGACCAGAAAACCCAGCAGGACTGGGGCGTGACTCAGCATTGCAAGACCCTGGGTTTATTTCCCACCACCTCCGTCACCGCAAAAAAATTTGCAAAAATGTGAAACAAACCATTCTTCTCATTCAGTGTTTTTATTTAGGGAACAGTTTTTTTTTTCATTAAAAGTACGCCGTGTTTCACATATATTGGGTTTATCAATATTCCAAAGTGATTAATTTTAAAATTGTGTCAGTTTAATTTATAAAGTGATAAATATTGATAGCTACAACCCACATGAACAAAAGCTCTTTGGGATCCTCAATTGCATCCGAGTGTAACAGGAATCCTGAGACGAAAACATTTGGAAACCACCTGGCTAAACGTTTAGAGAACAACCAACTTCTTTCTGGAACCATAAGAGGGAAATCACTTCCTCAAATTATAGCTGGTTCCCTTTTTGAATTTACCTCAAATCAGAGCCACCAGGGACATCCAACATGTTAGCATCTTTGTTCCTTCTACCCACAGAAAACCTCCAGCATGTTGGGGGTGGCTTTCCTTTAACCTGGACACAAACCATTGTGTAGGTCAACTCTTTGCTGGAGCCAAAGTCACTCTTGATTTGTCAACTTCTCAAGATAACTTTTTGTGTGTGTGTGGGTACTAGGAATTAAACCGGGATGTGCCTTCACTGAGCCAGGTACCCGGCCTTTTTATTTTTTGAGGCAGCGTCTTGCTAAGTTGCTGAAGCTTCAGAGTTGCGATCCTCCACCCCAGCCTCCTGGGGAGCTGGGATTTCAGGTGTGCACCTCTGGGCCTGACTTCTTCCTACTTTATTCTTAACGTAAGTGAGTTTACTCAGGACAGCCCTCTGAAATGAGGGCAACTAATCAGAATGCCGGGAGGCATCCCATTGGCCTCTCTTAACCCGTACTGTGGTCTCAAAGTGTTGTGAAATATTCTTATTAAATATTAACTAAAGGAAACCAAAAGTGGCATTTATAGTAAACATACTTGTATCTGCAACTTCAGTTAATGAGCAATCATGCACAGCAAGTTCAGAATACTGAATTTCCTTATTAGTGTGGTTTGCACGAAATCTTTTTTGGCATATTGTTGTCTTCACCAGGTGTGCAGGGACCACAGCCTGTCAGCAGGGGTAGGTGTTGAGAGCCAGTGCTCCCTGTCTTTGTTTTTTTGAACTGGGGTTGAACCCTGGGGCTCTTTACCACCGATATGCAGCCCCAGTCTTTTTTTTTTTTTTTTTTTTTTTTAAGACAGGCTCTCCCTAAGTTGCTCAGGGTCTCCCCCAGTTGCTGAAGCTGTCCTTGAATTTGTGATCCTCCTACCTCAGCCTCCTGAATTACTGGAATTACAGGCATGTGCCACCACGCCTGGCACCAGTGCCCCCTTGCATGTTTGATTGAATCAGCCCCTGTGAGGCACGCGGGGTCTGCAGAGAACACTTCGGCTCCTGCCCGTGTCACCTCTGACCCCTGCTCATCATCTAGAACCTGGGCAGTCCTGCCAGTGGCTGGCTCCCTTTCCTGGTCAGGGATCACAGCATAGTCTTGTGTGAGTTCATCTCCGAGCACCATCTGAGAGCTGAGGGTTTGGAAGGAGAGCTTTGCTGGCAGGAGTTTTTGTTAGACTGGAGGACCCTCGAATGAACCAGTTGGGGATTTCCATCCCCAAATTGCACCACTCTTGTATGATTTAAGAACAGTGTGTCCTGTCCCCTCTCTCAGTCATCACTGAACAAGGTAATTCACCTGAGGACTGTTGCCTTATTTATGCGGATAGATTTCTTCTCCTGGGATGACCTGGCTTGTGAGAAAATTGAAAAAGGCAGCAGTAGTGGAAGAGGAGAAAGAAGCAGGGAAGAAAGAACCTTTGTCTAACCTGGCGATGGGACAGATTGGGGCCAGAAGGGGTGGGATGTCACCCTTGCAAGCTCGCAGGTTTTCTTGCCACTGATTTCTTATGTGCTCAAAGGAATATTTGGACCTTACTTTTTCAAAATCAAGGCAGGCTCTCCCTGAGTGTACATTATTCTGAAAGATTAAATGAGCACAGTTTTCTTTCTGCCATGCGGAATGTTTTCTAGAAGCGGGAGTCTATAAAGAAGAGATAAGTGCTCTTTGCCGTCAGAGTTATTTGACACCAGCTGTTTGGTGGAGCAGTCAGTGTTGAGTGCTTTGCATCACCTCCTGCTCTTAGGGGATCAAGTGCATGGAGTCCCTGGAGAAAGGGCTAAATGCAGGGTGAGAATGGGGAATGAGTTAGGTTCTGCCTCTCCTGGGTTTATCCTCTCTTAGTTTCTTAGCAACCTGCCTGTTGCTATGGCAACTCGTTACCCAGGCAGCAGAGGCAGTGTGCTGTGGAATGTTTGCTCTGTCGCAGGTGCTGGGAGGCTAGGGGCATTTTGCTAGCTTTCTTTGGGTAGCTAGACTCAAGCAGGATTTAGCACGTGTTACCTAAAATATTTAAAAGGAAGAGCACAGATAATGAGACCGGTCTAAGGAATAAGGTCCACAGTCCAGGAAAGGTGGTCCCCTTCATTTTGAGGTGGTTTTTGAACAACTTTGGTGATTACATAGAGTTCGTGGCTTTTCAGTGCCCTCAGTGGAGTTCAGCTGTGTAAAGACTTGGTATTTGGAGAGTCTTCTGGTGAATGAAGTAGTTGATCAAGATGTGCGGTAGCTGGGCTTAGGCTTGACGGCAGACAACAGAGACCTGGAATCCTAATGCCTTAATTCTGATAGAACTGAAGATATAGCCCAGTGCTGGAGAGCTTGTGAGAGCTCGCCTTGCATACGTGTGGCCCTGGGTTCAAACCCATACCCCCCTCCAAAAACGAGAGAAAAGAGGACAGCCTCAGTTAAGCTGTTGTGGAGCCCCCTGTTCGTGGATCATGGTAGGGTCCTGCCATTGCCACTGTGGATGATGATAAATGATGCTTGATGAAATAATGGCACTTAATGTACTTCTGTGGTACACCAGCATAGTACCACGAATCTGAGCGACATTAGTGAAGTCTTACAAATCCTGTGGAGGGGTTCTAGTAGTAGACCCAGTTTGCAAATTTTGGAAGGCTGAGGTCTCAAGGACACACAGGTGGAGGTGGCAGAGCCAGGAACTGAATGAACTCAGGATGACTTTCAGAGCCAGTTGGGTGGGGTGGGGTGGGGACAGATTACCACCCTAGAGGAGATGGTGGGGCGGGTTGGTTGGGAGTGTTTACATGTGATTATATCATCTCAATTCTTTCTGCCACCAGTGCCTTCATCTTCATTTTGCAGGTGAAAAAACAGACTCAGAAGTACACATGCTTGCCTAAGGCGTTTGGATGGGAAGTAGCAGAGCTAGAATGGGAGGTGGCGGGTCATGTGTTGTGTTCCCTCTGCCAGGTCTCATCAAAACACCCGAAGGCACAGGTGCTGTGGCACACGCCTATAATCCCATCAACTGGGGAGGCCAAGGCAGGAGGATTGTGAGTTTGAGGCCAGCCTTGGCAATTTAGTGAGAGCCTGACTCAAAAAGGGCTACGGATGCGGGTCAGTGGTAGAGTGCCCCTGGGTTGTCTCCAGGGCCAGAAAACAAATGGAATGCCTAGATGGTGGTGATTAGCCTTAGAAATCTTAGTTTAAGGTTTTATTTCTTGCAGGAAGTCTTAGGGGCACCCGATTGACAGAGTTGCACTGAGCTTTCCTGTCTCCCAGCCTCATTAGGGTTTTTTTGTTTGTTTGGTTTTTGCTGTCTGGGTGTTGAACCCAGGACCTCATGCATGCTAGGCAAGTCCTCTACACTAAGCTTCACCTCCAGCCCCTTTCATGTTTTGAGTCGGGGTCTTGCAAAGGTTGCTGAGAACTAGTGGTCCTCCTGCCTCAGCCTCCGAGTTGCTGGGATCACAGGCGTTGCCAAGCCTGGCTGGAATCTGCCTCTTGCTACAATCACTGCAGGTCGAGTGGTTTAGAACATGCCTGTTACTTTATTCTAGGATACTTCATGTACTTCTAAACTTGGAGTTAAAAGACACTGAGCATCCATCCCTTTTCGAAGGAAATCCCGCTGATATCTGGACCTTAAAAAAAATAAAGGCCTGTGTCTCTTGGCTCATGTTCCAGGCCCTCGAACTGAGAAGTGGAGTGCTTGATTTGCCCAGTGCTGTGCCTGTGACATGTTTAACTAGAAACCTCGAGGGGGTCAGGCAGACATTCTAAGAACTTTCCTAGAGTTCACATACAGCCTCAGAGAAGGAAGTTGGTATTTGGGGGTAGGGTGTGTTAAGGTTAGAACAGACACTGAAGCTGTGCTGGGATTGTGTTTTGAGAAATAACTCACCAGAAGTGGTTTTGGGTAGTTCTTACATATTGGTCATATCTGTAAACACTGAAGGGGCCGTCTGCCCCGGGAGGTCTTCCTGTCCGGCTCCCTCCTCTAAGGGGCCTCTCCTCAGACCCGCTCCACCCCGCAGGTTGGGCTCAGTTTCTGCCTGGTGCACCACCTCTGTTGGAGAGGTCACCACCTAACGAGGCAGCCCTTTCCCTTCTGTACCCCTGTGGGTGTCGGGTACATTCCTTGCCTTGATGTGGTCTGGGTCACAGCTTCTGCTCAGGGTTCTGAGGCCTGGGGTCTGGAACCACCCAGAACAGCTCCACTCCATGCCAAAGGCAGACGGCATCATACTTATTTGAAGACCACAGTGTGTGTCTCCCAAAAGTTCTTTTTCCTGCTTAGGCCTCCCGAGCCCCCGAGGGGACCCTCTGGAGTGGCGGCATGTGCATTCGCCCTCTAGGCATCTCACCGGTTCCCGCTGGGTCTGCCGCTCCTGCACTGGAGCCCTGCCCTCCATGCTTGCTGGCCCTGGCCGTGACCGTGACAGCAGTCCACCGATGCCGCCCCGTCCTCAGTCACTGCAGCCTACCGTTCTGTTCGCTCTTTCAGCCAGCATGCTTCTTGAAGCTGCTGCTTGTCTCCCATCCACCGCCTCCTGTTGGATTCCTCTTGAGCCTCTCGCCCCTGCTGCACCTGGCCTTGCTGGGTGTTTCTTCATCAGCCTTCCAGTCGGGCGTCCCGCCGTCTGCATCTCCCTGAGTAGTTAAGACACAGACGTGAGCTGGATGTCAGGCCCTTACCTGTAAGCCCATCAGCTCGGAGGCCGAGGCAGGAGGACCACAAGTTCAGGGTCAGATTGAGCCACTTACTTAGCAAGACTCTGTCTCAAAATAAAGGGCAGGGTACATAGCTCACTGGCAGAGCACCCCAGGGTTCAGTTGCCAGTATTGCAAGAAAAGGGAAAGAAAGACCAACAGATGGGAGCTCTCCCACCCTGTGTCCTCTGAGAAATCCCTCATGGTTTCTGTGACATTGCTCACAGGACGGACCCCTTGCTTAGGGATGTGTGACAGGTAGACCTTCACCAAGTACCTGGGATTCTTTTGTAGCCCGGCTCCTTCCCTCTGCACCAGTTCTGGAAAAAACGAAATGGTTTTTGCTCTTTACCAAAGAGAACTGCTCTCTTCTGGAAGGGTCTGGACAGCCCCACCCCAGTCTGTCTTTTGTATCACTGTCCTTCAGGGGCTTGTCCAGTGTTGTCTTGAAGGTTCCTGTGGTCATTCCCTTTGTTCCCGCATGTGGTTCCGGCGTAGAACACATGGACCACATCCCCAGGCCTTAGGTGTGTGTCCACGTTGGTCTCCTGCCTCAGGACACCAGGCTTGGCCCGGTCAGTGCAGCTAGCCATCCTCGCCTGCTGAGCTTTGTGATTAAACCCACAGCTGGGGGCCCGCAGAGCCTCCTGCAAAGTCAATGAAGTGAGGTTTTTTTTTAATGAGGTGCTGGGAGTAAGCCCAGGGCTTCACGCATGCTGGGGAGCTCTCTGCCTCCTCCCCACCCCTTTCTGTTTTGAGATGGAGTCTCACTGAGTTGCCCAGACTGGCCTGGAACGTGGCAGTCCTCTTGCTTCAACCTCCCGGGTAGCTGGGATTACAGGTGTCAGCCACCGCACCTGACTTGGCATGAGAATTTTGTGTGTAAGTAATTTTCTGAGAAAGGGATCCATTTCCCAGTCCGATCCACTGTTGATTCCCTCGGGACAGCACTCCTGAGGAGTGAGCCCAGTAGCTTTGAATAGCAGGCCCTGAGCCATGGCTTCAGCCTACGCTGCCATCCCGAGCCCCAGCAGTCACCTGTTCCCGTGTGTCAGCTCATCTTGGAAACGTCTATTGTGAGCCACAGGCCGTTGCCCTGGGTGCAGTCTGGCGTTAGGCTGGAGGTAGGCAAGTCTTGCTAAGAACTGGGTTTCGAGGAGCTGGGATTTAAACCTGTCCTCCGGTGTCCGTGGGATCTGTTTCAGGCTGGAATCCCATGGACTCCAGTTGTCCAAACCTCCATGCATCCTCTACCTCTAATTTGGAGGTAGAGGCTTAACTGCTGTTCAGAAGGTCATTGAACCATTGGGATGGAACGTGACAGTGGGTTTGTGTTAACTGGACCAGGGTCAGATAAAAGGGGCTACCTAAGATGAGTTTCAGTCCAGAATGTCCTGTCCGAAGCAAATAACAAAGCTACAAAGCTATGATTGAAAGTGATTACTGTGTCAAGTTCCTAGAAAAGATAACTTACAAAGCATTCGCTTCTTTGTTTCTTTGATGTTTCTGGGAATGAATCCTTTGGTGCCCTACCAATGAGCTACATTCATGTTCCTTTTGTTATTATTTTTTTGAGACCCATCTTGCAAAGTTACCCAGACTGGCCTTGAATTTGCAATCTTCCTGATTCAGCCTCCTGAATACCTACAAAGTATTTTTGTGACTTGGGCCTTTGATAGTTTTTTCTTTTTCTTTTTTTGTCCCAGGGGATTGAACCCCAGTGGTGCTTAACCACTGAGCCACATCCCCAGCCTTTAAAAAAAAATCTTTATTTAGGGACAGGGTCTGACTGAGTTACTTAGGACCTTATAAATTGAGGCTAGCTTTTCACTCATGATTCTCCTGACTTAGCCTCCTGAGTCACTGGGATTACAGGCCTGTGCCACCGTGCTCAGTTGATAGTGAGTTTTGTTCCTGAAAAGCTGAAAGATTTTGGTCACTTGTAGCCAGTTCCAGGCTGAGATGCTTGGGAACAGCCGGGTCAGAGTTGTACTTGCCCAAGCACTGGTGAGCGTGGAGAATGGCGGCCCTTCCCCAGCCCTGTCCTTGGCAGTCCCACTCCTGTCTGCTGGTGTCTTGACCCCCATCTGCTTGCTGGTTCCCTCTGCCACTGCACACTTGTTTGCCTGGAGACCCATTTTGGTAGCTTCCTGTCTGTCACTGGGGCAGAACCAGGCAGTGTCTCCTGTCGGTGATTTTCAGGTCCTGGGAGCTGGTGTCTGGGATGGCCTGAGGGGAGCTCCTGGGTCTTGGGCTCCTGTTGTGCAGTCTCCTACCCTGCACTCCCCAGAGCCCGGAGACCTCGTGGCTCACCCCCACCCGCTTCCCTGCACCTGGCATCAGCCTCATTTGACAGCATTACTGGTTACCCAGACGTCTGTGAGCCACCCGGGGAGCCTGCTGCTGTTTGGAATCCAGCACTTACCCACAGAAACCGGAATCCAAACCAACAGCTTTTGGAGTGAGACTGGTTCAGTTGAGGTTGTCACCTGCTTGTGTTTGCTTTTTGGCTCCCAGGGGACAGGGAGGGCTGTAACCTGGGCAGCAGGTTTGCAACTCAGTTGCTGACTTTCACAGGGGTGCAGGTGATCTGACTTGAATTTTGGGGGGAACCTCAGTATTTGCACAAGTAGCTTATATAAATAGTAATGGAGCATTTCTTCCCTTTTGTCTCTTGGAGGAAGAGCCTGCCACACACTCTTGTGTCAGTGCCACGTGTGCGTCACACGTATGTAGCATTGCCCACCCTCTCACTGGGCTTGCAAGGCCAAGCTTCATGCATATGGCTCAGTGTCTTTCTCTTAGGTGGCTCCGGGGCTTTCCTCTTAGACTCAGGCCAGGTGTCTTCTATTTGCAACAGAAGTTGGTTCAAGCCTGCTCTGAAGATGCCTGCTGGACTTTGTCCTCTGCCACCCCATCATCCTCTAGTGTAGTCTGATGGCATCTGTTCTTGTCTGCCTGAGGAGATGGCTTAGGGGGAGAGGTGAATCTGGGCATTTTCCCACAGTCTGTGGTTCTGAAATCAAGGGGATTCTGGGTCTGTGTTAGCACAATCTCTCGAGGCAGTTTATAAAATATCTTTAAAAAAAATATTCTACATTGTGTGCCTAGTGTGCGTGAAGCCCTGGGTTCAATACCCAGTGCCCCCAAAACAAACCCACAAACAGTGCAACGTTGGGAGTTGACAACATGATTCAGCCAGACAGCCTGCTTTATTTTCTTATCTTTATGCAACTCATGCGTAATGACATATTTTTAATTTTTTTCTCTTTCACATATTTCATTTTTATAATTGCATTTATCAGTTATGTGATTGTTTAGTAATAAGCACTGTTAGCTACCCCTTCCCCCATTTTTAGCCTTTTCGGTTACATCTGCATGTTTTTAGCAATGTAAATGGCACTCATATTTATGCATGTCATATTTTGCCTCAAATTATCATTCTAAATTTGTGTGTGTGCTGGGGATTGGACTCGCTCACACAGGCGAGGCAACTGCTCCCCTATTTGCTTTTTCATGAGGGACCATCCCTGCCCCAGTAAATCTTGATGTACATTAAGCAGTCATACTGCTGTTGGCCCTAGAGAAACTACAAGTCTCTTCTGCAGACTTCTCACTCACTGTTCTGTAACAGGTTTTGCCCCCGCTTGGCTAGCTTAGCTTTAAAAGGTAGCCCTACCCTGCATTCTTTGGTCCCAGGTGATGTCGGACCTTATGTCTCTTTTTCCTGTCCTCTGTGCCTGGGCTCTGCGGGAGGCTTTCCTGGGCACAGCAACAGGTGACACTCCATGCCCCTGGTTTTGGGGGGACTTGTGGATTTTGTGATACCCAGGTGGTTTGCGCAGCCTTATTTCCTGCCAGTAAACTTGTTCATGTGCAATGACTCAGTAGGAGATTTATGAAAGTGCTCTTGAACTTCAACAACTTCAAGAATCCTTATTTGATATAATAAAATGAATCTGTGCTCTCAGTGCACTTTTTTTTTTTTTTAGACTTTTCATTTTATAGTTTTTCATTCTGCAGAAGTTAGGATTTGTCCGCTTCAGTTTTTCTGCTGCAGTAGCTTTCATTACTTATGGGAACTTACTAAGATTGGAAGGTGGAAAGGCCTGATACTCCCTGATACTGTTGAAATGTTTGGAGAGGATTAACTGGGTGCAGCCCTCCCACCTGGCGACCCGTGACAGCCCCAGCCCCGTTTCTTGGCTGGGACAGCCATGCAGCAGTGTTTTGTGTTTAGTAGGCTTGTGTCCTCCTGCAGGCTGGGTCTGGTCCTGCCCTGGGGAAACAAGCCGGGTGGACCCATTTTGTGGGAGCACGGCCCCTCCTCACGTTGGTTTTCCTTTCAGCTCTAGCCGGCCCTGTCCCCGTTCTGAGAAAATGCTCCGGGGGCTCAGCAATGCTGTGCCAGGACTTGAAGACCGCGGTGGACTGCAGGGCCCTCAGGCACTGTCAGCAGACCGTCTGGAGCAAGCCCACAGTGGTGAGCGCCCCTCGCCCCAGGCTCCCCTTCCCTGCCGTCCCTGCTCTGTGTCCTCCGAGTGCTGTGCTTGCGCTTTGTTGTGACCCTGTGTGGGAGGCCGGGCCCATTAAGGTCTGTTGCTGGTTGTGCCCAATTCACTGCATAGGAAGTAGACGGGGTTCTGCTCCCCCAAGGTCACGCTGTCTTTTGGCCACCCTGTGCTGCTTTCTGGCCACTCTGCAGGTCCCACTTCCCACGTTAGATAAGGGTCCTCTGGGCACATGGGCACAGCTCATTCTTTGTCACTCACTTCACAAATATATGCTAAGCTTTAGAAATTATTCTCCCCGTTTCTTATTTCCCCTAAACTCACTCAAACAGGCAAACCACTGGGTGAGATCCTAGGCTTAGTAGCAATTTAAAATTTTATTTCCAGCTACAGGCACACTGGGGAAGATACCCTGGTTTTTCATTTAAATGATGTTAAATATCATGTTTTAACGTGGACTCAGACAGCGTGAGACCACAAACCTCGTGTGTGTTCTTCGCGCGGCCTGAGCACTCTGAGACCCAGCCCTGCTGGCCGCGCCAGTAGAACGCGGATGCTGCTCCCGGCCCACTCTGGGATGTGCTGGGTGTCGCATGGTACTGGCAGTGTGTGACAAGTGGGTTTTGAATTCTGAACTTCTCAGTGGCCACTGGTCTTTCTTCAGTGAAAGCAGAATATCTGACTAAACAACACTGTTCTTTTAGAAGTAGTTTCTGAATTTTTATTGCAAAATTGCTTTCTATGGGCAAAACTACTTTTTGATTTGGTTTCTAATTTGCTTTCAATCTTGTTTTTGAATACTGCTCTCTGTTTTTCTGAGTTCGTGTGTATTAAGTGTGGACTTCAGAGCGTTCTTGACTGGATAGTCTCAGGCTGCCTGGCTCTCTTTTGTTACAGCCCCGTATACAGTATTAGCCTGACTAGGTCTAAAGTGGTTTCTCTGAATGCGGCGGAACTTTCAGGTGTCCATGATCTCATCCAGACATGTTGGCTGCTTCTGCTAGGGTTGATAGCGGTTGACATCAAGAAGGGTCTATGCGTGCCTCCTCCAGAGCTGCAAGAAGCAACTAGAATTTCCATGTTTGCTGGCACCCAGGCTTGTTAGGAGGTTGGGTTTGCACACAGAGCTCCAGGGAGCAGAAGGTGGATCAGGCGCCAGTGGAATGTGCAGCCGCACGTGACTGGCTGGTGTTGGCATCCCTGCGCCACCCACTGTGCAGTCCAGTCAGAACCCATCATTTTATCTTTCTGAGCTGTTCCTCAGAGCAGTATGAGCATTCATCTGAAATTGACTTGTAGCACCTGTATCGAGCAGGGTGCTAAAGGGGAGAGGGGACAGGAGAGGGTTTCTGACCCATAGAAGTGCAGAGTGTTTTCCTAAGTCACACCTGTCCTTCCCTGTGTTGTCCCAGGTCCCCTTGCATGGACGGGCACCAGGATTGACTGTGGAACGTGGCCTTGATCAGAGGCCTGGTTATTAGGTAGAGTAGGAAAAAGGCCATGAGGGTTTTCAGCTGTGGCAGTATGTTCTGTGACCCGCAAATGGCCTCATGTTCTTCCTTTTAGAAATCCCTTCCATGTGACATATGCAAGCAGGTCATCACTGCGGCTGGCGACATGCTGAAGAACAATGCCACTGAGGTGAGCCGCGGTGACTGGGAGCGGGGTTGGAGTGGGCCTGGCCACGTGCCTCGGCTCCTCAGGGGGGCTGTGACTCTGGGGATCCCAAGACAACTGTCAAGGGCCAGTGGGAAATATTTTAAGCCTTACGGGCCACATACTGTTTCTGTCACATAATCTTTTATAAAATACTTTAAAAATGTAAATCTGATTTTGCTTGAGGCTGACACTGTAGGTGAAGGGCCCAGCTTGCTGAGCCTGGACTTCATAGTAATACCCGAGGCTGGTTGGGGTTTATGTGCATGCTGTCTGCATCCAGCTTAGCCTGGGCTCACTGTCACCGTCTTCTACTCAGAATTTCCTGTGCCTGCAGGACCACAGGTCAGAGGATCTTTGCTTTGAGGGTCTTTTTTAAAAATATTTTTTAGTTGTCGGTGGATTTGTGTTTTATTTATTTATTTATATGCAGTGTTGAGAATTGAACCCAGTTCCTCCCACATGTGAGGCCAGCGCTCTACCACTGAGCCACAGCCCTGGCCCTTTGCTTTGAATTTTGATGAGGTGGCTTGCTGGTGAACTGATGGACCCGTGGGCCACCACCAACTCTTCTCCCGTCCTTTCCCCCAAGGCCTGGCTGATCTGCAGGCTTGCTTTTCCTGGGCGTCACAGAGGGCCTCTTGCCTTCAGCCAAGGAAGGCAAGGAAGAGGCCCTTCCTGATTCACACTCTTGCCATTGTCCCCTGATAGGAGGAGATCCTCACTTACCTGGAGAAGACCTGCGACTGGCTTCCTAACGAGAACCTGTCGGCCTCCTGCAAGGAGATTGTCGACTCTTACCTCCCTGTCATCCTGGACTTGATCAAAGGGGAAATGGTAGGTGATGGGGACATAGGTTCTTTCTAGGTACTCCCAGGGTCCAGAGGAGACAGCAGCCCAGAGCGGTGATTAAAACAGCAAGTCTGCTTATGGCTTCCTTTCTTCAGGAGCCCATTTGGGTTCTGCCATGCAGAAGCACTGTGGCCCGGCAGCCCTCTGTCACGTGCGGGGTTGGTGCGGGGCAGCAGGTGGGCTGGTGGACCAGCAGTTGAGGAGCTCCTGTCATCTCTGAGTGTATTTCTGTGCATTTGTAACGTAAGGGAGTTCAGCTGCAGGAAGGCGCCTCCTCCACTCCTCGAGTCTGTGCTGGAGGCCGTGCTTTGGCAGGGGACAAGGAGCTGGCTTTGTGGGATGTGGAAAGGCTCTGAGAAGGGCAGGTGCTTAAGACACTGGGGGGCCAGCAGGGCAGGAGTGTCCTGAGACAGGACCGTGGTTTGGGGGAGGAAGGCAGAGGTCGCATCGTGGAGGGCCTTCCGAGCCACGTCCCAGGCCTCTGAGTGGGAGTAGAAAGCACGGTCACAGTACATGACCCAGAGGGCTTGACTGAGCGCCCATTGCTGGGAGCTGCAGCAGGGGACTCAGGCCAGACGCTGGGAAGGTCCTGGCAGTGTGAGAGAGTGGGGATGGGTGGGTGCACGTTCTGGTCCACAGGGAGAATGGGCTGGCCATGCCCTGGAGGGGGCGGGGTGCGTGGAGAGGAGCGTTAGGAGTGTCTTCAAGTCTCTGGGAAGATGGGGTGGAGTCACTTGCTGAAGTGGAGATGGGGGAGGGGCGGGGAGAGTCAGGTGAGTTGGAGATGTCCCCTTGGTGGGCGTGTGTGTACCTCATGGTGAGAGGTGTGAACCTGGGATCATGTGGAAGGTGTTAGAAGCAGTGCGTGGCATTAGCGTGTTGGGGGTGTGGCTCAGAACTGCCCATCTTCCTCTAAGGAAGAGCTGACAGCGAATGGAGGTCACAGGAACCGGGGGCTGCTGTGTGCTTGGGCACGCGGGTTGGAATTTGTTTTTTTTCTTCCATCCATCCGTTCCGCCCTCCTTTCCTCTTTTCTTAATTTTTCTTTCTTTCTTTCTCTTTCTTCCTTTCATGCAGTGCTGGGGATCAAATTCCAGACCCCGTGAGTGTTAGGCAGGGGTTGTAGTTCTGTGGCCTCCCCAGGTATACTGAGCAGTTAGAACTTGCACAGCAAAATCATGTGTTTCTTCCTTTTCTTCTTTAGTTTTTGTGGTGCTGGGGCTGCAGCCCAGGGCCTTGGCCGTGCTGGCAAGTGCTCTGCCACGAGCCACACCTCTGGCCCCTGATGTTTCTGTGAAAGGGATTTGAGGAGAGGGGCTGATGCGAGGGCGCTGGGTGGCCCGTGTTGTCCTCCTCGGGGGCGGGAGCTTCACCAGGCTTTCCTTCCCGCCAGAGCCATCCGGGAGAGGTGTGCTCGTCTCTCAACCTCTGCAAGTCTCTTCAGAAGCATCTGGCAGAGCTGAACCACCAGAAGCAGCTGGAGGCCAATAAGATCCCGGAAGTGGACATGACCGAGGTGGTGGCTCCCTTTATGGCCAACATCCCCCTCCTCTTGTACCCTCAGGATGGCCCCCAGAGCAAGCCCCAGCCAAAGGTAAGGCGGGTGGGGGCTGGCCACTGAGGACCCTTTGGAGGCAAGGTAGAGTCAGGGACGAGTGAGCTGTGTGTGTGTGTGTGTGTGTGTGTGTGTGAGAGAGACAGAGAGAGAGATGAGCTAGGGGAGGGACAGTGCATAATGTTCTTAAACTGAAGCTGTCCTTTCTCACATGATTCTGCAGGTGCCCAGGCAGCCCTTGGGTGGGGTACTGTGCAGTTTCTACAGAATGGGGTGCAGAAGTGTCCCCCATTTTTCTAGTGGTGCTGGGTTGGAGTCCAGGGTTCTGTATGTGCCAAGCATGTGCTCGACCTCTGGGCTGCGCCAGCCCCTCCCCGAGTTGATTTTAAACCTATTGGTAGTTTTAGAGCCTCTCAAAAACCCATGAGGAACTGCTCGGTGAGCAGCCCCCAGCGCTGTGGCCTGGGCGGGTGGGGAGACTCCTCCAGGATCTGAGTCCTCTCTGCCACAGAGCTGCAGGCCTGACCGCCCTTCTCTGCAGGCCAGTGGAGACGTCTGCCAGGACTGCGTGCAGATGGTGACCGACATCCAGACTGCGGTGAGGACCAACTCCACCTTCGTCGAGGGCTTGGTGGAGCACGCCAAGGAGCAGTGTGACCGCCTGGGGCCTGGCATGGCCGACATGGTGAGCGCCCCTCCCGCGTGAGGATGAGGAGTTGGGCTCTGGAGACGGGAGTGGGGAACCGAGAAGCCCCGTGTTACTGCTGCCGTCCTGTTGTAAGTTCCAGCCTGACAGCTCTGAGGAGAGGTGGTTAACAATCCCTCCCTGCTTTTCCCAGCTGCTTGAAGTGGGGACCTTGGATTTTCTTTGGGTAGTGAATCTGGATTATGTAACAAAGTGGTGGAAGAATACTGCTTTTGTCCAGCTTGTTTTCTCCGTGTCGTCGTATATACACAGAAGCTGGCTGTCGTGGGAGGCTGTGATGAAGCACACCCCCACGGGAGCCTTGGGAGCTGGCCTGCATGGTGCTCGCCCGGAGCCCTGTGGGCTTAGCACCCCATTGGGTTAGCTCCTTCAGTGGTCCCATTTCTTGGACCTGATTCCCATTATTAACCATGTTCATGAAATTGATGTGGAAAACCAAAATCCATCCTAGTACCTGACCACCTGACACCTGTTAAGGGGAGAGGAAGTTGTGATACTCAGGGCTCTGGGTTCCAGAGAGGCCTTCCTGGGTGGAGTGGCCAGCTCCAGTTGCGGGCTCTTCTGTGGCCTGGCTCTCCTTAGGGCTGTCGGTCAGGACAGCAGTCATTTTGTCTCGTATTATGGAAGCCTGGGAATCTTGTCTTCCTGGAAGTGTCTTTGTAATTGGTTTCCAGTTAAACCCTCTCCGAGGGCTGTTGGCGTCACCCTTGGTTTTCTCAGTGAGGAAGCACTAGATTATTTGGCAGGAGCGGGTCTGGGGGGCTGCTGGAAATACCTGGATTTGTATGAAAACAGGCTATTGAAAATCGTTCTAATTCGACTTCATGGAATTTAGATTTTATAACCCTGTCTAAGAATGTGTAAATGGTTTTGAAAAATAACCTTGGATTCCTAATCAGTGGATCCTGTAGCTACATTCTCTCCATACTGCTACTGAGTACCTCTTGAACAACCTTGGTGCAAGTTTGGCCTTAAACAGAGGACAAAAATCTCTTCAGTTCTCTTGGTAAACAGTTTCAAAACACCTTCTGTATATTTTCTGTAAGTTGTAGAATAACTCGTCACTTTTATCTCATCAAAATTTGTTCTGAGCAGATTATAAAATTCTATAGGATTTTTTTTTTTTTTTTTTTGGTACTGGGAATTGAACCCAGGGGCACTTAACCACTGAACCACGTCCCCAGCCCTTTTAAAATATTTCATTTAGAGACAGGGTCTCTCTCAGTTGCTTAGGGCCTTGCTAAGTTGCTGAGGCTGGCTTTGAACTCACGATCCTCCTGCCTCAGCCTCCCAAGCCACTGGGATTACAGGTGTGCACCACCACACCTGACTCTAGGAATTTTGATAGTCAGCAGTTGACAATGTTGAAAATGCTACTTTGGGGTTTTGGGGGTGCATTGCTACAGTAATTAATTTAAGTAAAGATGTGTTTCTCTCTCTCCAGTGCAAGAACTATATCAACCAGTACTCTGAAATTGCTATCCAGATGATGATGCATATGGTAGGTGGCAGGGGAACCCCTTGTTAGCTGTTTTGTTCTAAATGTTGCTGATTCCAGATATGGTTTAGTTTCTTGTTCTTATTTTTGTTTTAAACCTCAAAGTCATGAATTCAGACCAGAAAGAACCCTGGTCCAGCAGGCTGTCCACTGCAATCTCAGTCCCTCCCCTGTAGGAAGGGCTGAAGGAAGCAGCTTGATCCCAGGACTGTCTTGCTGGTGGCCTGCCTGCCTGTGCACATGTGAGCTGGCTGTCAGATTGCTAGTGTCTGGCGTTTGCCCTGGGATCTGTAGCAGTTTGTTCTTCACCCCAGCCCAGAGAATTGCTGTGGTGCAGCCTGAGTTTGGGGCTTGGGAGGGGAGGAATCCCGCCTGGTGGAGTTGGTCCTTTGCCTTGGAGCAGGGTCAGCTAGTGGCTGCTCAGGCCCTGTCTCCTGCAACGCTGTCCCAGTGACAGGAACGTTCATTCCCTGTGAGACGTGAGAAGTGGGTTGTCTCCTCCTCTCGAGGAGCTGGTTAGCCTGAAGCATGAGAACTGGGAGCAGGATGGGCCTTCTTAGATCTATTCTGCAGGGCCAGAGCGGGTGGGGTGTACTGTTTTCCTCTTATGCTGCTTTTCTGCATCGAGATTGGTAATCTGTCCTCGAGTTTGTTCCTAAAGCAGGGGTCCCCCAACTCTGGCCCTTTAGAGTAGATCAGTTCTGTTGGAGCCCAGTGATGCCCTTTGTGGTTGAGTCATTGCAGTCAAGACCCATGACCCATGAAGCCTGACCAGGTGACCGTTGGGCCTGCTCTGCCCACTTGAGTCATCTGCCAAGTGAACCAGGCACAGTGGTTTATTTGGGATATTGCTCACACCCTGCCTTGTAAAAATGTTTAAAGGCAAACGTTACAAAGACAGGCAGCTGATGCAGGTGAAAATAAACCTTTGATGTGACTTGACCTAGTGAAGTACTCCCTCAGAGCTAACATAAATATTTTTTCCTTATAAATACTATGTGGAATTTTTTTTGAAAATACAGGTAATACTTCTCACAGCAAAAAATAATTTGCCATTTCAAAAAAGTCTGTGGGGTCATATTTTATATACTTCTTTGTATTTTGTAGTTTGCAACCCCCCCAAATGTATTGATCACTAAGTTATCTTTGTACAGGTGATTTTCACATGGCTGTGTGTTAATCGACAGTGTGGATCAAACACAATTTGTGTGACCAGTCCCCTGTGGCTGGGTGTCTAGATTGTTTTCAGGTTTGCCCTTGGAGTGCAAACATCCTCAGAGCCAAATATCTATGCCTGTCCCCATTTTTTCCCTTCGTGGGTAACCAAAGCTGGAATTGCTGACTCAAAGCCCAAGGCTTTTGGTATGTAGTCAGATCTGCTGCCCAGGCCGTCGCTGGCCACAGGGTAGAATGCCCCGAGGCCAGGCGTATTATGACACACACCCCTATCTGGCAGCCCTGTGTCCAGTTCCATTGTGCTGCTTTTAACTGACTCTTGGGGAGGGCCGGGTGGCGTCAGACTCTGGGGGTGGAGACCTTTCCAGGGGACCTTGCTGCACAGCATGATTTAGTACTGGCTGTAGGGACAGCACACACCACCTGGACAGTGTGATCTGTCCCTGGGTCAGAGTATGTTTGGGGTCCATTAGGCCAGTGGGAGCAAGGTAGGTAGCAATACAGGCTGCTAGAGTGTTACCCGAGCTTCAGTGATGTCCTTACCCCTGTGACTGCTTTATTATTGTTTTAATTTTTCTTAACTGTTGTATCCTTTCCTTTCCCTTATTTTCATCTCCGATTTCCTGTTTTTTTGTTCAACAGCAGGATCAGGTATGTGATGGAGAATTTGCTTGTAGTAGATCTGCTGCTGCTCCTAGTTACTTTGCTTTGTTTATTTATTACTTATTTACTTCTGTTCAGCGTGGTCAGCTCTGACAGATACAAGGATGGGTTGTAAAAAGGCAAGGGTCCCCCACTTCCATGTGGTCTTCCCCCGAGTCCAGCACTTGAGGCACTGGGGTCTCCTCCTCCTTCAAGGGGTCTGGAAAACAACAGAGCCTTGTCCTCTGATCAGAATCAACACGTGGTGCACGTGTGTAGGCCACCAGAGTGCAGAGGGAGAACGGGGTGGCCCCAGGGGCGCCGGGCTTCCTTCACTGGAGGCCAGGCTTCCGGCAGGACACCTTGTGTCTGTCACAATGTGAGTGGGCACTGCATGACTTTAGTGCTGTTTTCATAATCCCAGGATGCTGCTGCTGCATGAGCTAATCAGTCTTGCAAACAACACTGTCCCGTTTGTTGGATCAAGAGAATTGGCAACAATCTCTTGATTGTGGCTTCTGCCCTTCCAGGTGATGGGGTCCTTTGGGTCTGGAGATAAGTCAGATGGCATACTGTAGGAGCTGCATCCTCAGTCTACACTGACTGAGCCAGGGCCCTCTGGGGCCGTGCCAAGCTTGGCCTCTTCCGAGCGCCGGCATCTGTCTGTAGGATTAGCTGTTGCAAAGGCCTTTGGAAGTCTAATGGGCGAGCGTGTGGGTTGGAATGCCTGGATTTCTACCTCAGCTGCCTCGAGTCCGAACAAAGCCGATTCTGAGACAAGAGCAGCCACCCCCCCCCACCTCCCGCCTAAATCTTGGCATCTTTTTTCCTAAAAATCCTGTTTTATCTTCAGCCTCACTCTGACTATCTCCCCCATTTTTAAGGTGTGCCAAAGAGAAAGGGCCTGGGATATCCTGCACAGAGCCTTTTCAGTAGCACTAGCATGGGCCACAGCCAGGGTCTATTGCTCTTCCTCAGCAGGCCTTGGTTCTGGCAGCCGGGGCTAACGGGTTTTGTGTGTGGTGGTGGTAGGCAGATGCCCGCTGGCCGGGGGCTGGCTGATGGCTGCATCTGATTCCAGTTCCCGGGGCCTGAATTCTCACTTGTGTGTGCTTGGTCTTGGCGGTGAAATGGTCAGGGCCTCCAAACTCTTTCCTTCTCTGTGGTGTGGTGTCTAGATATTGTCTGAAGACCTTGTGGTTTGAAACGATTCACCAGCTTAGGGGTGGATGGGCTCTTGTGTACTGTGTGCAGTTGTGAACACAGAATGTGGTTTTTAGAAAAGCCAGCATTTCCCTTTCACTTGTCATTTTAAATGGTCCCACCCCTGGAGATCTGGTGTGCTTTTATTCCAGCACATTAAGCGTTCTGTTAGCCGTGGGCATTGTAGTGTCCCTCTGGGAAAAACACAGAGCTGACCTCTACTGAGAGTGAGTCCTTGGGGCTGCTGAAGGATGTGGGGAGTCTCCGTTCCTTGGTGGCCCTGGCTGCAGCAGCCGAGGCCTCAGCTGGTGATGGCCTCCTCTGGGCATAATTGGTTCATGTGTCTGCTCTTGGACACAAGTCCTTTTGAGTTGAAGTTGAGGCTGGAATCCTGCCAGTCAGGGTGGGGGTAGGCAGCCTTGACACTTGGGCCAGGGTGCTGAGGAGCTCCCTGGCCCCTGTGTCTGGAGAGAGCTGAGGGGTGGGCGCGGGCTCTGTCTGACCGCTGGTTCTGTGCCTTTTCAGCAACCCAAGGAGATTTGTGTGCTGGTCGGGTTCTGTGACGAGGTCAAGGAAGTGCCTCTGCAGACCCTGATTCCCGCCAGAGTGACCTCTGAGAATGTCCTCCCTGCCCTGGAGCTGGTGGAGCCTCTTGAGGTACCCGGTGTTGTATGTCGGCCTTGGCTGCCTCACACTGTGTCACGCACACTGTGTCACATCTGAGTTGTGTGCTTTCTGTTCCCTGCCTGGCTCCTCGGCATTTGAGACTGCTGCATGTGGTGGCTGTCCCTCCTCCACCCTGTGCTGTTCTGAAGGTGTGTTATACCCCAGTGTTCCTGGACCACGGTCGTGTACTGGTTTTCCCAGCACACCATTCAAGGTGGTGTTTCATGCCAGCTCCAGCCCTGAGCTTTTCAGGTGTGCTTCCCGGCCCTTCCCCACACGGTAGCCGCAGGACCAAGTCTAGGACGCCCTCCCAGGGCTGGCACAGCAGCCTCACTGGGCCTACTGCTCGTACGTGCCGGTGTAGGGTTGGTTTGCCCAGACCTCTCCCTCGGTAAAGGGCCTTCTGCTCCATCCTGGAGTGAACTTGAACCCAGCGCTTTTAGTGGTCAGGTAATATTCTAGGGTCCCGGTGCCCCTGCCCTCTCTTTCTTCTCTGTATGGCCACAGAAAGGGTTGAGGTGTCAATCTTTAGCCTCTTGACCCCCAGAGGTGCTCCTAGCCCTCACCCATCCTGTCCACCAAGTTCATGACCAGAGGACATGGAGGAGCATCACAGCGTTTACTCTGACGTGTGACTACTTAAATGTCCAAACAAAAGTTAAGCAAAATTCAACTTCAGGTCCTTGGTTAGACCAGCTCCGTTGAGGTGTTCAGGAGACACCAGGAGCCGGTGCCTCTGCACTGGACAGAGAGCACCTGGGTTGTCACGAGGTTTCTTTCCAGCAGTACTGTTACTTTATTAAAGGTAGATTCTAGAAAAGCAGTCTAATGAGATTGCTAATGAGATTTGGGAAAGTCAAAAGCAAACCTGAAATGTGTCTACAGTTCTGACCTCTAAATAGCAGATGGCCTGAATCTCTCATTCTGTTCCTGCTGTGCCATCCATCTCCCCAAAATGACCATGTTGTGATGAAAGGATTAGCACCAGACAGCAGCATATACGTAGCTCTTTGGGGTGAGGGAGAGGGACTGCTTCTGCCTCCTGAAATACGCATTCCTGGATTTTCGGGAGGCGTGGTGGGAGTAGGGGAAGGGGTGGTGGTAGAGGCCTGGGAAGGGGCTGGATCACCTGCTGTATGACAAGCAGCAGGAACCTGGTCGTGGAGGAAGCCATACATCCTTTTGAATTCGGTAGGCAGTGGCCCGTGTGTGATACCCTGCCCTGGTCCCCGAATCCCTCTGCAGCCAGGGCAGAGCACGAACAAGTCCTCTCTCCAACAGGAGGAGCTGATCCTGGCCCATGCGAATGTTTTCTGCAAGGCATGCGAATACGTGGTGAAGAAGGTGGCCGACCTGATCAAGAACAACAGTTCTATGGTGTGTGGCCCTCTTTGAAGAATGCCCCAGTGGGAGAAATCAGGAGGAGAGGGATCTCGTCCTTCCTTTTTTAATAACCCCCACTGTCTCAAGGGTGAACCCCAGGGCCTGGCATGGGCCATGCAAGCACTCCGCCACCGAGCCATCGCCCATCTCCCCTTTCTGCAAGGGCTGTTCCTCCAGTGGGTCCCTCTGGGCTACAGGTGGGCAGGCCACCTTTGCTCTGCTCCTAGCTTGCTGTGTGGACTCCCGGGAGGGAGCAGTGCCTCCCCATGGGCTGGTCTTGTGTTTTCAGTCTTGCCACCTAACGTGATGCACTCCTTGTGTTTCAGGAGAAAATCATCCATGACTTGGACGTGGCATGCTCGATGTTGCCCCAGTCTGTGTCGGCCGTGTGCCAGGAGGTGGTGGACACGTATGGCGGCTACATCCTGTCAGTCCTTCAGCAGGAGATGAGCCCTGAGCTGGTGTGCAGTGAGCTCCATCTCTGCTCCTCCGGCAAGGGCCAGATTGGGAGGATCGGCCGAATCGGACTGCCTGAGCTGCCCCCGCTGCCCAAGCTGCCTGTGCTGCCCAAGTCGCCCGCGTTGCCCGGTGAGCCCAGGGCACCGGAGGCAGAGGATGGCTCCTCTCCAGTCTGGAAGACTCTGCCAACATTAAGCCCTGTGTTCTCTTGTGTAGCACGGGTGACTCCCCTGAAGGACGGCCCCTTCTGTGAGGTGTGCAAGAAGCTGGTCAGCTACTTGGAGCACAACCTGGAGAAAAACAGCACCAAGCAAGAGATCTTGTCCGCGCTCGAGAAGGGCTGCAGCTTCCTGCCCGAGCCCTACCAGAAGCAGGTAGCAGAGGCTGCGGCGGCTCACTGCTCTGTCCCTTTTGAGTGGTGAGGGAAGCAGACTGTGGCTGTCCCTGGGCTGGAGTCGGCAAGGCTTTGCTTAGAGATGATCGGTCGATTTTCGCGGAGCCACAGGGGAAGAATCTCTGCTAGTGAGGCGGATGTGGGCGGGTGGGGCATTCCGGGAGGGAGGTCCCAGGGCCCACTGGACTCAGAGTGTCAGAGACCTGTAGAAGAGTGTGTCCATTCTGTGTGGACGTGCCCAGACTGGTCCTGTGTCCCCTTCTTACTTGGCAGTGTGACGAGTTTGTGACCGAGTATGAGCCAGTGCTGGTAGAGGTCCTGGTGGAGGTGATGGACCCGTCCTTCGTGTGCTCGGTAAGCTTCGCTGGGCGGCCCGGCTGCTGCAGGCAGCCGTGTGCAGGGCCGGTGTGGACTGGAAGGTTCCTCTGTGACTTCGGCCATCAGGTGGAGTCCGGGAGAGCGGGGGATGCAGAGCCCCAGCCTCTAGGCTCTGTCGCCCTCTTCAGCAGCCCTGGTGGTCTGAGAGCCTGTCCCATTCCAGCTGCATCCTGGGAGCCTTTAGTCTTGATTCTGGAAGGGCTGGGCGGGCAGCTCCTGATTCTTCCCTCTGCCTCTTTTCACTGTGTAGAAAATTGGAGCCTGTGCCTCTGCCCGTAAGATTCTCTTGGGAACTGAGAAGTGTGTCTGGGGCCCCAGCTACTGGTGCCGGAGCATGGAGACAGCAGCTCAGTGTAACGTGAGTAGCTTGGCTGGCCGCCTTCCAGCGGGGTGGCCCCCGGGAGTCCTCTCCGATAGGAGCCTCGGTGGTCAGCTTTCCACCGTGCTTCTGTAGGTGGAAAGTGCAGCCAGAGGCAGTGAGGCTCGTGCCCAGTTGCCCAGCGAAGGCCGGCCTCACTGCACTCTCGTCTTCTGGGGTGAAGGGTGAGCTGGGTGTTCTCGGTGTTTGGCGTCTGCTTTCCTGCTTGTCTTCAGTTCTCTCCTGCTAGTGTCGGGTCTTCATGGGGTCACTCTGGGAATTGCTCAGGCCTCTGGGACTCATTGCCCAGACCTGCCTGGGCCCACACCCCAGCACAAGTGTCCCTCAAGGCCAGCTGGAGGTCTTCTTGAGTGGCCCCAGGACTCCGTGAGCACCATCCTGGCTGGCAGCCAACTGGGTGACCCGTGCCACTTTCCTGGGTGGGGATGTTTGGTCGGCCCTGTTACTTAATGTTCCTTTGTGTAACTTTCTCTTCCTCACTGGGGTTCCTTTTGACCATTTTGGGAGATTACTTATCATGGGTCCCTGCAGGGAGAGGCCCACCCTGGCCACATCCAGCTCCTTCCTCCAGCTGGCCCCAGCCTCTGTTCACCATCACCCCTGCCATCAGTGGGGGAACTGGCTTCTGCTGCCTGGGGTTCGAGGCCTGAGCTGCGATGTGCCGTGGCTGTGGATGAGCTGGATTTGCCCCTGTGCAGCTGTGAAGCAGGTCCTTAGGGACAGGCGTCAGTGGATGGAGGGCCCTCGGGCCCTTCCTGCATGGGTGCTCATCTGCTGAACTGAACTCTTGCCTCAGGAGGCTCCAAAGCTCCGCTAGCCACATGCTCCTTGATTTTAAGTGGGGTCTCAGCATCTGGCACCAGCCACCTAACCAAGATGCCAGATCCCATTTGGGTGACGTGTGCTGTACTAATGGGCCAGGAATTGAGCTTGTCACCTGAAACCTAAACCCTGTTTCCTTTTTCCTACCAGGCTGTCGAACATTGCAAGCGTCACGTGTGGAACTAGGATTCCATCTTGGAGAAACCGTAGCCTCCTTTCCTCCTCGTGTGTCTGGGGTAACGAACGCGCAGACCTGTTGTAAGACTAGGCCCCTCCTTTTGACCACCCCCCCGGTGTCTCCCTTATTGTAGCATTGCTGTCACGGGGGAGGTGTTATCCCCCCACCAACATAGCTGCTTCAGTGTCCCCTCTGCTGGGAGGATGAGGACATACTGGCCCTGAAGTCTTAGCCACCCTTGCGTCACTCTGGAGTGCCCAGTGCCTGCAGGACATGCAGCCTCTGGGCGGGGTCCTTGTCCTGAGTGCTGATGGGTTTGTGCTTCTGAGGCCACTTCCTATCCTAAGGAGGGACCGTCCCCTTTCCTGCTGTACAGAGCAGCCAAAGGCAGTTCAGAAGCTTCAAAAAATGGTGTTTAAAATCATTCCCCTGGTGATAGTGCAGAGACTTTGGAAGCAGCTGCTGGTGGCGAGTGGGTGCGGTGGCCCTGGGTTAACCCTTGTTTTTTGCTTTCTCGTCTTTTCCTGTTGATGCCTTGTTGGGGTTCTGTGGGTTTGGGTTGGGAGGGGAGGTTCCGCCTGAGTGTAACCTGCTAGCTGTGCCTGGAGGTCCCGCTGAGGCCTGTGCACGGTAGCGACTGCTTGCTCGTGTCTGCCGGGGCCCTGCCTCGCGCCCCTGCCCATGCTGTGGATGTTTTACCTTCTCTTTCGAATAAATGTGGATGACAAGCTCCTGAGCCCCTGCGTGTAGAGGGTGGCGGGCGGGGTCTGCTGGGCATGGAGTGGGTGTTCGTCCAGGCTCAGCTGTGCCTGTTTGGCAGCCAAAGCTTCTGCTGTACCACTGGTTGCCAGGAGCCAAGCAGGCAGAGCCAGCAAGATGAGCAGATGCTATGAAATGAACTGAGTGGTTTTCATTTGTTTTGCACTAAAATTTCTGTGATTTAACAATAAAGTTCTGTTAACCAGATCTGGGCCTGCGTGTGGTACCTCGCTAGGAGTTTGGTCTCTTATGAGCTCCACACCTGTGGTCCCTTTAGCACCCTTGGCCAGGAAAAGAAAGCAAAGTGGGTTTTAAAAAATAAAGCCACTTGGTCATCCCCAAGTCCCAGGGCCAGCAGTGGGTTGGGGAGCCCTTGAAGCCCAGGCCGGCCCCCGCCACCCCTGACCCCCCCACCAGGCAGCACACGGGAGGTTACCAGAGCCAGTGTATTGCCAGTTCTCGTGAGGTGCTTTTCTCTTTAAACAGACCATTCCAGAAACTTTCCAGTGAGTTCCAGTTAAACAAAACCAAGGGGAAAAATACTGAGGGAATAAATTAAAAAAAGGAATTCACACAAACACTCTACATTCAAAACCCAGGGAAATGGCAGTCATTTCTCTTTTTATGCTGGGCACATTGGGGAAGCCAGTGAAATGGAGAATGCTCATTGGTTGAACTTGACCTCGTCTGTTGAAGGCCAGGGGTCACCACTGCCTCCACCTGGATGTCCAGTAGTGCAGTGGGACTTGAACTGAAGTCACTGTGGCAGCCCCAGGCTGCCAGCCCATCTCCTCCTGGTGCTGGACTCTTGCTGTGGCAGCCTGGCAGATGGCCAGGGGTAGAGCGGAAAGGGGGGGCCCGGGTGGCCTCTGCTGAGCTGGTCCCCGGACTCCTGGGGGCCCCAGTGGCCCTTCTTACCTTGTCCTTAGATACTTAGCACTTTTGTTTGGTTTTCTTAAAAAAATAACAAATTTTATGAAGGTAGAGATCAGATGCTGAATGAGTGTCTGGCCAAAGTGGAATCTGAGCAGCTGTGAGGGCCGCCAGGGGCAGCCCGAGGCTGTCCACAGGCGCTGGCCCGGGAAGGGCCTTGTGCTTGCTCTGCTGCCCTGTAGGGAGCAGTCGGGGTGCTGCTCACACCAGCAAGTCCTCCGAATTGGTCACAGCTCCGTAATCTCCAGGGGACTCTCCATGATCACATCGCGGAGCTTGTGCAGGGGTGTGGATTTGGCGGATTCCGTGCGGGCGTTGCGCTCAAAGGCAGTGGCCCGGCGGTGGTCAGCGTCTCCAGCGAGCGGCCCAGGCCCTTCTGGTCGTCTTCTGGCAGGCTGTTGAGGTCCGTGGCCAGCAGGGTGCCCGTGCTGCCGTGCACCACGTGGATCCCGTCGGGCCCTTTGAGCTCCACGGGTGGCTTGTGGCGGAAGCGCAGGCTGCCCTGGCCTGGGCTGCGGTCCCCGGGCTCCTCCTCCAGCTCCGTCTGGATCAGCTGTAAGAGGCCAGGACCCCCAATGGCTCAAACTTCCACACGCTCAGGGCCATGCTCTGGCCCCAGTGGCTGCAGCACAGCTCCCTCCCTGCCTCACACAAGGAGACTCCGCAGCAGGCCTGTAACAAGCTCCAAACCAGTTACAGAGGGGAACCGTGGGCGTTTAAATGTGTCCTCAGGGACACGGGCTCCCTGAGGAAGTCTTTAAATGTCTGTCCTCACTTTAAACATCCTGTGACACGGGTGTGGTATCTGGGCTTCTTATCAAGTTGGTTCAAGCGTACCCAGCTCTGATTGTGAGCAGGTAGAATGTGTCACAGGAGAAGTGGGAGGGGACGAACGGGGGACCCAAAGGGCGCTTCAGCCCTTTGTCGGGTTATTCCAACGGGCAGTGCGCACTCAGCTGGAAAGCAGTGTTTAGGTCTAGTCTGAATTCATGGGTGTTGCCATAGTCACTGCAGGTAGGCGCAGGGGCCTATTGACCGATGACCAGTTTCCTAAAGTGACATCACCCCCTCAAGGGTGTCTTGGGGTTCACTGCCTTTGAGCACCACCATCCCTGGGAAAGCCTCCCCCCTGCAAGAGCCCAGAAGGCAGAACCTCCTAATGACTACATGGAGACCCGCACCCTGGCTGAGGAGGTCCAGAGACGTCAAGAAGGGTGGCAGGAGAGAGCACCCCCAGGAGTGGGGCACGGCACACAGCTCCCTGCCCGCCCGTCCCCCGCCCAGCTACCTCGGAGATGGAGGAGTGGCAGGAAGAGGCTTTTTGCACCATCCGCTGTGCAAAGAGCTTTTTGAGCCGCAGGTAATCCTCCAGGACCACCTTCAGCAGCGAGCCCTGGGGGAGGGAGAGGGTTAACCCCCCACCAAGCCCCTCCGCCTGGCCCACCCTGCTCGCTCCATGTGGGGGTCGTGGGTGCACAGGTGGAGGTTCAGGAGCAGGACCCCGAGATGTGGGTCATGGTCAAGGCCACTGCAGGCTAGCGCGGCTCCCGGTCAGCCCCAGTGCCGAGGCCTTTTTGTGTCCGGCCCCCGTGGCAGGCAGGACTAGCAGATCCTGAGGCTGTCTTTCCTCTGGAGTGAGGTCCAGGTTCAGCCAGGGCCTGGGTACAGGGGGGCTCACCTTGATGGGCCCCTCACGAATGATCTGGCCCAGCTTGGCGATGTTGTCATACTCCTGGATGGCAGCACGCAGGTACCCGTCGTCATCGGGCTTGGCTGCTGCTGGCTCACGCCCGAATGTGCCCTGGGGGGGAACCTCAGCTGGAGCAGAGGTAGACGCCACGCAGGCACCGGGCACCCCTCAGAGAACCCGGGTCTCCTGCCAGAGGTGGTGCGGAAGGCTGCCTCTCCACCCCGGCCCCGCACTGCTGCCCGCCTGCCCTGGCTCACGTGGGTGCGGGCGGGGCTGTTCCACAGGTCAGCGATCTCACTCAGGTTCTCGGGAAGGTCATCCTCATGCTCCGCCTGGGTGGCCAGCTCCAGGTTCCGGCAGAAGGGGTCAAGCCACACGGGGTTGGCTCTACAGTGGCGGAGTGGAGGGGGTGGGGCAAGGAGAGACGGCTCTAAGCAGGTGCCCGCCCCACCTAACCTCTGCCCATTTCCCGGCCACTCACTCCATTCCTTCACAGAACTGGATGTGCAGGGCCATGGGGCGAGGGTGGCCCCTGGCACCCGTGGGTGCGTCCTCCCCCCCGGGATCCTACAGAACCACACTGGTATCAGTCAGACTCAGCTTTGGCAAGGAGATCTCCCCCTTTACCCAGGGCCCAAAGTCAATGTCCCTGGAACTCGGGGGGCCGTTGGGTGGGTGTCCCAGTTCAGCTATGCAGTTACTGTGGGTGGAGAGAGGGGGTGGCCAGCCCAGCAGGGGGCGCCCACACCCCAGGCTTCAGCCGGCACTTGGGAGGCTGCAGGGAGTTCCCAGCAGGCTCAGGGTGCCAGCTCCTGCTCACCCGTCGAACGAGTACTTGTTGGTGTTGGGCATGTCCATGATGTCGATGAAGCCACGATTCCCTGCAGGGAGAAGCCTTGGGCATGGAGGGGCTGGGGCATCTGGACACCCACAGGCCCCCTCCTCCCCCGACTCACCTGCGGAGCCAGCCACAATGGCCTTGAGCTTCCTCTTGTGCCTGGAGAGAAGCAGAGAGAAGTCCCCATGCAGGAGGCTGGACTCACACCTGGAGCCCACGGCCCTGCCTGTCTCCCTGCTGCCCGGCAGGGACACTCACACGGTGCGGTAGTACCAGTTCATGAGGATGAAGAGCATGGCTGCCAGGAAGAGGAGGATGGCCAGGACGATGATCGCCATCTGTGAGGGACAAGAGGCCAGGCGTGAGCCGTGAGTCGTGGGCAGAGCCCAGCCCCAGGAGGGGCGGCCCCTGTGCTACCTGCAGGGCCGACATGTCATCAGGCAGCCGGACAGAGATGGCGGGCTGCACATCCAGGACGTTGTAATTCCGGAAGAGATTCCGCAGCTGTTCCTTGTTCTCATCAATCATCTGGATCACCCTGGATCAGGGGCAAAGGCCTCAGTCCCGTCTCAGCCACCCTCCAAGACCAGCCCCCTGCCCCAGACTCCTCTGCTGCTGCCGGGAGCCCCCAGAGATCACGCTCTGCACTGAAGCCCTGTGAGACGAAAGCCCACCTGGCTGGGAGCCTGGCTTCTCACAGGGTTCCCCGTGACTTCCTACGGGGTTCTGTTGGGTCTTCCTAATAGACAGATGCTCCCATTTTACAGACAGGAGAGTAAGGCTTGGAGGGAAGGAGCTCTGCTCACCCCTCAAACTGTCCTCTCTCCCTGCCTTGTCCATGCCCGGGGAGAGTCCCACGCAGCAGCAGGCCTGACGGTGGAGTCTGTGCCTCCTTTAGTGAGTCCCCTCCCCAGCTCCAGGGCAGGCAGACCACCCCAGCCCTGGCCTCCACCCACCGGTCCACGTCCAGGATGCGGTTGGTATCTCGGTTCACCACGTGGATGAGCAGCTCCGTCTGCGCGAAGTTCACCCGCCCCTTCTTGTCCACATGGAACTAGGGGAGAAGGAGCGTGGCTGGGGGGACCCCAACAAGGAGAGGAGAGGGATGGGCAGGCTTCTCGCAGGAGTCTCTCCGGCCCTACCCTACAATGGACCTGTCACTGCTGAGTGCGGAGGACCAGCTCGGTGCCTATCAGGTCACCGACACGGGGGCAGGTCCTGTTTATTGGCCCCGAGGTACAGATAAGGAAACAGGCCCGGAGACCTGGGAGAACTTCCCCCCAACATCCCGGCCACGCCAGGAAACGACTGAGGCGGCACACGTACCCCTTCTCAGGCCCCTGACCTGGCCCCGCTCCGTGTGGCCTGCCCCCAGCCCCAAGGGGGGTCCCATGGACCACCTGCACGTCATCAGTGTTGACGATGGCGCCAGTGATGTTGGCGAGCAGGCGGATGAACTCCTCCTGGAAACCGCGCACCCGGTCAGGGATCTCATTAATGACGATCTTGACCCGCTGGTCGTCCCTCAGGATGTAGATGCCGATGATGGCCGTGTCGTTGTGGCCTGCCAGGTCTCGGGCCACAATGTCCACCACGAAGTAGCCAGGGCTGTAGGCCATGAAGAGGTCGAAGGTGCGCAGGATGCCGTCCACACTCCCTGTGGAAAGCCCGGCGGGTGGCACGGCTCAGGGACCACCCAGGTCCGAGTCCCCTGGGAAGGGTCAAGAGCCCTGGGAGGGGCCACACCTGGGGAGGCAGCTCGAGGGCTCAGCTCGGGCTGTGAGCGATGCCCACGTGAAGGGGACCTCGGCTCCACTGACAAGGACACGGGGCGTGCAGCCGCGCTGCCACGACTGGCACTTTTTCTAGAGAAACTGGGCATTTCTCTCCTTAATGTGACAGACCCTTATTTTCAACTATTCCCTAAGTTTTTATTTAAACTCTACATATTAAATCATCTGCCGGCCGGGCGTGGTGGCACACACCTAAAATCCCAGGGATGTGGGAAGCTGAGGCAAGAGGGTCGTGAGTTCAAAGCCAGCCTCGCCAAAAGCATGGCACTAAGCAACTCTAAATAAAATTCAAAATAGGGCTGGGGAGGTGGTTCAGTGGCCCAGTGAGACCAATCTCAGTACCTCCCCCACAGAAAAAAAGGGGTCAGGGCTGTGGGTCAGAGGTTAAGCATCCCTGGGTTCACTCCCCAGTACCAAAAAAAAAAAAAAATTCAAAACATCTGCAGGCTGTGCTGGTCTAAAGATAACAAGTATGTGACTCTGATGTTCCTTGCTGGGGTGCTGTGGCCACTTGGGGCTCCCCATTTGTCTAACTGGAGGAGGTGGCATGTGAACTAGGCCCGGGAGGGTTGGGGAGGCGCAATTGAAGGCAGACATGGGGTCAGGAGGCATTCCAGGAAACAGAGGGGCCAAAGGCCCACAGGAAGTCTACAGTTGGCTCAGGGGATCGTAGGCAGCTGGGTTTGGCTGGACCCAGGCCCTTAAGGACCGCAGGGGACTGTGGAGCCAGAAGGAGACACAACAAGGAAGATGGGCTGGTCCTGTGGCATGCCAAGGAAGTTTCCTGGCAGTCAGGCCTGGCATCCAGATGAGTCTGCCAAGATAGGGAAAGGAAGCGGCCACCACGGGTGCCTTCTCAACCTGCCCAGAGTCTCAGCGTCCACAGGCAAGTGCACAAGGGAACACGCACATTCCTTAGCGTGTCCTTGAGCTCCAGCTCCCCGGTGCCCAGCGCAATGCCAGACATGCATTTCAGATGCAGGGATGGCAAGACAGCCGGGAGGATGTGGAAACAGGAATCGGAAGAGGGTGGACTGGTAGATGCAAGAATCGATGAGAAAAGCAGCAAGCGCAAGCAGGTGGGCAGATGCGGAGGTGAACAGGTGGAGGGATTGGAGGAGAGTAGGGCCGAGTGACAGGCTGGAGCTGCACGTCCTCAGCTGGTCACAGGGGCCCCATTTTCTCCAGACTCCAGTCCATGCAGCGACCAAGAGGTCCTGGCTGGAGGGCCACCCACGTGCACCCAGGCTCCTACCCATGGTGAAGACCTGACCCACGTCCTCGGAGTCGTTGGCCAGGGCCCGGAAGTAGTGGATGGCCAGGATGCCGTAGAAGACGAGGCTGTTGTTGCCGATGTCTGCGTCCAGGGCCAGCACCTGGATCAGCTCCGAACCCACCTTGGCATCCGTGGCCACCCCTGTAGGGACCGGCAGGCAGCGTAAGTGTCAGGAAGGCGCCAGCGGCGACCCGAGCCCAGGCTGCGGCCCCTGCACCTGCAGTGTACTCGGCCTTGGTGAAACGCGGCGGCTGGTCGTTGATGTCCTCTAGCACGACGCGCACCTCCTGCAGGGTGAGGTCGGCAACCAGGTCGAGGTCCGGGGCGGGCCCGCGGGGAGGCGTCCAGCTGCGGTTGCTGGAGGCCTTGACGATGAAGGAGAAGACCGCTTCTCGCTCCCGGTCCAGGTCCCGCAGCACCAACAGGCGCCCGTCGGGCTGCAGCCGGAAGTTCTTCTCCTCGTTGCCAGCTGAGGGTGCACACGGCCTGGGGTGAGGGCGGGCGCTTTGGGGTCATGCAGCCCAGGTAGGTGGGACGCCGGCTGGCTCAGGCCCCACCTGCTATGAAGTAGTACACGATGGCGTTGGGGCCCTCGTCGGCGTCCACGGCGCCTGTCACATTGCCCACGAGGGTGCCGCGCGGCGAGTGCTCGGGCACCGTCAGCAGCTGGTACTGGGGGCGGCCTTTCTGCAGGGGGAAGAAGACGTCATCGTAGGAGCCAAAGGAGCTGCCAGCCCCAGACGGAGGGCCCTGGGCAGAGGCTGGGTGCTGAGGGATCTTGCCACGCAGGCCTCACGGGGTGAGTGGCACTGTCGTAAAGGAGTCCTGCTCTCAGGGAGCCACCTGGTGGCATCCTCTGTGAGGACAGTGCTGGGTGTGGCACGTTCTCTGAAGCATCCCTGGCACCTGAGTGTTTGATGAGGGGACAGTCTCCAGGGGACGGCTCCTCTCCCTGTGCGCATCATGGAGTTGACACCAGGGCCCTCAGTCCTGGTCCCAGCTAACTCGGAGCTGGTTTTCATGCTTCCTGTGTGTGCACAGGCGTGGGTTCACACCCACAAGAACAGCTCCGTGATCAGGTGTGTCTGCCTGACCTGCTTTTTTATTGTAGTGCTGGGGATGGAACCCAGGGTCTCGATCGTGCTAGGCAAGCACTCTACCACTGAGCTACCCCCCCAGCCTTTTTTCATTTTTAATGGAGGCAGGGTCTCGCTAAGTTGCTGAGGTTGGCCTCCAACTTGTGATCCTCCTGCCTCAGCCTCCCAAGTCTCTGGGAAGATAGGCGTGCTCCACTATGCCTGTTTTTTTGTCCCAGATTGTGCCCTGAAACGTACACAGCTCAATCCGGCATTGCACAGCTGCTCAATGTGGAATTATTCCTGTATTGAGGCGTGCAGACAGGCATTGTGTGTGTGTAACCAAATGTGTATTAGGACAGTGGGTACCCGAGAGTGTGTGTGTCTGCAACCAGCGAGTCCCTGTGTGCGTGTGACTGGTGCTAGGGACAGGCAAGCTCACTGGAGGCCTCACGAAGAGCGGCTCGTTGTCGTCAATGTCCTCCAGGGCCACTTGCAGCGGCTGCATGGTCTCATACGGCACCGGCTGGCCCAGGTCGCTGGCTACCAAGATGAGCTGGGGGCAGAGGAGCACCGTCAGAGGGGAGGCTGGCTTAGCACGCCAAGGTGCCCTCCCCGAACAGGTCCCCAGACATCGCGGGAGGAAGGCCCGCCCGGGCACTGCATCGTACGCTGTACACCGCCTGCTTCTCGCGGTCCAGGCGCCGGGCCGTCTGGATGAGGCCGCTGACAGGGTCAATGGAGAAGTACTCCCAGTCGCGGTTGCCCGCAGTCTTCAGCAAGCTGTAGCGCACCGCCCCGTTGAGGCCCTCGTCCTTGTCTGTGGCGTAGACCTCGTACACGTTGGAGTGCAGCGGGATCTCCTACAGGGGACACGGCAGGGAGGCGCCTAGACACAGAGAACCCCACTCCCAGGCCCGACGGAGCTCTTGCTCCGATCCTGTCATAGCCAAAGTTCACTGCCACCTTTCAGCGTCCTTGGGGAGTGCCTGACCTCTCCTGGATTCTGAGCACCTGCCAGTTATTTTAGTTATTTCTCTCCCGTGTCCCCAAGCCAAGCCCACGGTGCATTAGCATCTAGCCTGGGACCCGCCTGCTCCAAGCTTTCTCAAGGTGACCCTGTCTAGAAGCTTCCACCACCCTCCCCCGACCACCTGCCAAGGTTTAGCAGATGGGCAATCCAAAGGCACAGGCCATGGTCACTGTCCCTTGCCGCTCGTTCTCTGTGCTACCCCAATCACAGGAACTCTGGGCGGCCCCAAGAAGCAGCATTCATCCAATGTGGTACTGGAAGTGGGGGACACGTAGGTAGGGCAACATGGCGGCTAGAGATTGGCCACATGCTACCAGTTCAGGGTGGAACCTAGACATGCCACTTCGCCTCTTTGAGCCTCAGGCTCCCCTGAATTTCCTTGAGGTGGGTCTAGCTTAGCAGAAACCTAACTGAAAGTGTACACCGGCCCACCGGAAGACTGCCCAAGGCCAAAGAAAAAGGTGCCTCTCTCCACTTTTAACGGAAAAATTCTCAACTCAGGAAGGTTTCACCATTCTTATCAGTCATGACAATCAGAGGTTCCAAGTGGCAGGTGCATCAAATTAATAAAAAGCGGGGTGACTGATAATTACATTACAAATGTGTGTTGTTCAGCCTGCTCAGGGGGCATAAATCTTCCCAAATACAGAACCCTTGAAGGGAACACCTTAGTAAATAGGGTCTTTAGTGTGGGAAAGAACTAGATTATTATTAATTTATATCCTGAATTATTCCCTATATACACACACACTTGAAGCAGCTGACAAGAATGTACAAGATGGAACAAATTTTTTTAAAATTAGGTTTAAAAAAACTGGTCTGGGGCTGGGGTTGTGGCTCAGTGGTAGAGCACTCGCCTAGCATGTGTGCACTGGGTTCCATCCTCAGCACCAGATAAAAATAAAGGTATTGTGTCCACCTACAACTAATAAAAAGAAATTAAAAAAAAAATGGTCTGGGCACGGTGGTGCACACCTGTAATCCCAGCTACTCGGGAGGCTGAGGCAGGAGGATCTCAAGTTCAAGAACAGCCTGGGCAACTTAGTGAGACCTCGTCTCAAAAACATTAAAAAGGGCTAGAGATGTAGCTCAGTGCAGAGTGGGCGTGGGTTCAATCCCTAAGTACCCCCCTCAAAAAAAAAAAAAAGCAGGAAGGAGCAGCTGAGGATGACGTATGCCCCAAGTCTCTGTAGTGTCAGTCAAGGTGGGTCAACTACTCCAAGCTCCCCAGTGGGCAAAGCAAAGGGGACCATTCAACCACTGTAGAAGTAACACCAGAGGCAATGGAAAAGCAAATCACAAGGTGAAAGTACACATTTTCTGAAAGCTCGTCCCTGGGATTATTTTCTTCCGTGGGATCTCAAAGAGAAGACGGTAACAACGTGGTCTTAGCACTGACATTGGGAGGTGGAGGCTTGAAGTTTGGGGGGCAGAGATCAAATCAGAGATAACCAGCTGTACCACCCAACTGGAATATTTGGGGCGTGGGTGCTTAGGAGTTAACAGGAACGACAAGAGCCGAAGGACGATGTCCCTGCCTTTCCATGGCAATTTAGACCACAGAATGGAAGCAGAATTGGAGATTCCAGAACCTTGGCCGTCTCCCTGTGTCTTAGTTGGGTGCTCGGTGCTCAGCCCCAACCCCAGCCGCCTGCACTGGGCTATCAGCAGGACCACTTGCCAGCCGGAAGGGGCGTGCGTATTGATTCTGAGACAAGACTGGGGGAAGCGGGGGCAGGGGAGACTGTCCTTGGTAGACAGAGGAGCAAGAATGGGCATGTGCTATTATTAGTCCCATTTGCAGAACAAAAAGATGCAGAGGAGCCACTTGCTCAAGGTCATCTGGCTGGTAAACAACAGAATTACACTGGAACCCAAGATCTGCTAGCACAGCCCACATGACCGACTGACCGTTGTTCCATACGGGGCCACGTGGCCCGTGTCTGGCCTGCATTTCCCACCCTAACGATGAGGGCCCCTCCACTGACCCAGGCCTTGACCACAGGATGTGGGAAGGGGGCTGGGAGTACCTCTCTGATGTGCAGGATGGTGCCATTGGGTGGGCGCACGAAGACAGGGCGGTTGTCATTGACATCGATGACCTCCACCAGGAGCATGGTGGTGCCCCAGAGTGGGGGCTGCCCGCCATCCGTGGCCACCACGGTCAGGTTGAACCTCTCATAGGACTGCAGTGGGCGCTGTGTGGTCACCAGGCCCGAGTCCATGTCCACGTGGAAGGCCTCTGGTAGACAGGGCAGGAGAACAGGGGCGTGACCTGCCCACAGCCTTCCTGTCCCTCCTCCTCCCGGCCTGGGGTTACAGCCACAGCAGCCTGCCCCTTCCGCCCCCACGTGTGTCCAGGGCGGGCTCCGTACCCATGCCGGGGCCCTCAAGTGAGTAGGCCAGCTGCCCATTGGAGCCCTCGTCCTGGTCAGTGGCCATCATGGTGATGACGGAGGTGCCCGCGGGCTCATTCTCATACACGCTGGTGCTGAACTGGGGCTTGGAGAACTGTGGCCGGCAGTCGTTGACATCCAGCACTTGGATCATCACCTGGGGGAGGGGCAAGGTCAAAGATCAGGGGCATCCCGGGCAGCCTCAGGGGACCGTCACCCAGGAGTAAGGCAGGCGGCGGAGCACATGTGCCACCCTGGAAGGGAGGCAGTCTTCTAGTGTGTCGAGTCTGGGCAACGTACTGAACCCCGAGTCTCAGTTTTCTTAGCTGTGCAAGGGGGACAATGGCTTCTTCTCTCTGAGTCCTTGCCGGGCTCATCCCAAGCTGTCTGCTAGATCCACAGTGCAGGGCCTGGCTCAAGTGAGTCCTCGGCCACAGAACTCAAACAGCCTGTCATGGGCCCTAAAGCAGGGACCCCCTCACCCTTCCTCCTTCATCCTCGCTACTCCCTACAGTTGCCCTGAGTCTGGCTCTACTCTCTGGGCCTTCATGCCAGGTTTCTAGGATTCCTCCACTCCCTAGAACACTTTTTTTTTGGTACTGGGGACCGAACCAGGGGACACTTAACCATGAGCCACATCCCCAGCCCTTTTTTATATTTTATTTAGAGACAGGGTCTCGCCTAGGTGCTTAGGGCCTCACTAAGTGGCTGAGATTGGCTTTGAATGCTCGATCCTCCTACCTCAGCCTCCAGAGCTGCTGGGATTACAGGGGTGCAACACGGTGCCCGGCTCCTAGGGCCCCTCTTGACTGGGATTTGCACCTGGCCTTGGCTTCCCCTGCAGAACCCACAGCCCAGGGCAGATCCTATGGACATGTCAGACGAGAGCCCTCTTCCCCAGTGCTGGGACCCTGCCCGACTGCACCGGCAGGAGAGTCCTGCACTGCAGGGATTTTGAAGATCCACCTTCATGCACAAAGCCCTTTCAAACCACCCTATCTCCCGGATTCCTGGTTGCCACATCTGCTGCCTCCTTTGCAGATGTGACAACTAAAGGTCAGGTGCATGAACAAATGCAGTGTGCTCAGCCAGCAAGACCTCAGTCTCCCCCAAGCTTGTGCCTTTCTCTACATGGTACATGTGTGTGACATAGGGACAAGATCCAGCCATGTGTGAGTGCTCCCAGCTGCCCCTCTACCTGCAAGAAGAATTCACCTCTGCCCATTCAGCATCTCCCCTCCCAACCCCTTGTGAACAATTTCCTTTGCATAATTAGGTTAGTAGGAGGGAGAAGAAAAACAAATACAGAAAGACAGGCCTGTAGCTCAGCATGGACCTGTAATCCCAGCCATTCAGGAGGCTGAGGCAGGAGGATCACGAGTTTGAGGCCAGCCTGGGCAACTTAGTGAGATCCTATCTCAAATTAAAATGGGCTGGAGGTGTAGCTCAGTGGTAGGGCATTGGGTTCTATCTGCAAAAACGATAAACAAAAGGCCTGCAGAAGGCAGAAGAAAAGAAGAAAGATGAAGCAAAGCCTCATGCTGGAGACTCTGGGTACTAAAGGAAGGAATGTGCTTCAGAGTGAGAAACGCCCCAGAGCCACCCTGTGGGCACCAGAACTAGAATGGGAATGGGGCCTTTTTGTTTTGTTTTGTTTTGAGGCGGGTTCTCACTGTACTTCCCAGGTTGGCCTCAAACCCCTGGGCTCAAGTGATCCTCCTGCCTCAGCCTCCTCAGTGCTGGGACAACAGGTGCATGCCACCATGCCCAGTGGGGTTGTGCATTTGACTTCCTCATTAAAGGAGTCATTCTCCTTATGAGTCACTTGGTAAAGCTCTCTGAAAGGAGTCATTTACAAGTCACTGATAAAGGTGACGACTTTATGATTATTTTTGGCTGCTGGACAGCGTTTCTTTCAATAGGACACTGTGGAGACACTGGACCGCACTCAGGCATGTTTAGCTACCTAAGCAGCCAGCCTGGCACAAGGGATTTCTCTCAGAGTCCCCAAAGCCATAGTTATTGTACCCACCCAGCTGACCCCTTTTCTTTCTGTCACCATGTCTGAGGGCATAGTTGTTTCCTTCTGCAAGCTGTCACTCTATAGTTTTTCTTGGTGCCTCCACAATCCCAGCCTCTGGCATACCTGGCTCAGGTTGGCGCCCCTCACCTGCACGGAATTTTCTCGACGGTTGCTGGCTACATCCCCAGGGTTATCTTTGGCCAAGGCAGTCAGGATATAGTGGTCCTTCTTCTCCCGGTCCAGAGAGGACAGCACATAGATGTCACCCTAGCAGGGGGAGGGCGACTTCAGGTCCTTTATCCATTTAGCAGATATTTATTGAGCATCTACTATGGCCGGATGCTGTTTTGGGCTCTGGTGATAAAGCATTGACTCCCCTCCTGGGCAGTCTCATTTTAGTGGCTCTTTTTGCCCTTGCTACCCAAATCCACCTGAAATAGGATGACCCACCCAGGGTGGAGCCAACTGCCTGGCCAGGTCCTGGCATAGAGTAGGATTCCCAAAGTAGTCGCATTCTTAGTGCCGGGCCAGAGGACAGTCTGTACGATGGTCTGCTCATACGAGGCAGGAGTAAACCCAAGGGAAAGGCAGCACATGGGGGAGGCAGAAGCAGTGTTGGGGAAGCCAGCTCTAGCTCCGGCATCTGCGGACGGTCCTGCTGACCAGCCATCCCCGGGTCACAGGGGTCTCTCCCCATATTGAAAATAGCAGCTTTTGAATCAATGTGCACACATTCAACTCCATCACCCATCTTTTCTCCTGAGTTCTGGCTCGCCCACAGGTCTCAGACTCAGGGAACATGGGGGAATCCACCCTTGGCAGCATCTTCCCTACCTCTGCACTGAGTATAGGGCCATACACACAGTAGGTGCTCAAACAGTGCCTGCTCTCCCATGCCTATCTTTTGACAGTCCCCAAAAGCAGTCCCATGGACTTTCATAGGTTTCTCTTTCTGGTGAGGACACATCTCAGAAGTTCCTGACCCCTGAAGGGTAAGTTCCTACAGACTATGGCCACTTCCTTCCACCTCTGCTGGGACAGGAAGGCCAGTCTACAGGATGTCTGGCGCTGGAAGAAGAGTTTGCTGACTTGGCTAAAGAACCTCTGAGGCTCCAGAGGTCCAGGCGGCAGTCTCTACCACAGGGGGTGCCTGCAGTCCTTTTGGTGGCTTCTCAGCCCAGGATGCCGGTCCTGCCCACCCCAGAGCCCAGGACCCCACCATCCACTCACCGTGGTGGGGTTGATAGCAAACGTGCCCTCTCCGTCCCCAAGGCTGTACTCGATGAGGGCAAAGTTGCCCGAGTCCGCGTCAGTAGCAGTGACCGTCAGGATGACGGTGCCCACAGGCACATCCTCCAAGACAGCCTCCTGGAGAAAGCAGACCAAGGTCAGCTCAGAGCCCACGTCCTGTCTTAGGGACTCACTGGTGCAGGGAACCCTGGGTATCCAGCTGCTCATGTACTGAGCACCCCAGGGACCTTAGAAGCCAGTGGGGTGGGAGTGGAAGGTGCACAAAGACCCCTAGGAACTGGCCCAGGCCAGCCCGATGGCCTGGCCACCAACCTGGTAGGAGGGCTGGTCGAAGATGGGGTTGTTGTCATTGATGTCCACAATCTCCAGGTAGACGGGAATCTCAGCTGCCCGGGGCGGGGACCCATTGTCTGAGGCCCTCACGGTGAAGTTCAGCCAGTGCACTTCCTCATAGTCCACTGTCCGGTTGGCAATGACCTTCCCTGAGAAACAGGCATCTGCTGCCATTTTGGCCGCTCCTCACTCAGCCACTCTCTAAAGTATGAGGAGAAGGATCTGCAACTCTGAGGGCCAGATGTGGCCCCATGAGGAGGGTGGGCAGGCAACACTGCCCATGGTGGCCCAGAAGGCTGAGAGGGCCTGGTGTCAATGGAGAGGTGAGAAAGGACCTCGCAAGCAATGGGCTGCACATCGCTGATCCCAGGGCCTCCTCGGAAACACTCCTCTCGGCTTTCCTGCTCCCAGCTGATACCACTAGCAGGAGGCTGGGGTTGCCAGGCTTCCCGCAGACTCCAGGGAACTTCCATCCCGACCCAGGACTGGCACCGTCCTTTACTTTGGGCATCTGGGAGTGAATGAACATTGGCCTCCTTGGGTCTGGCCCAGGCCCGAGAGGCCAGGATGGGGTCCCAACTGGAGGGTGAGAAGCAGGTCACTGTCCCTCTGGGAGGCTAAGCAGGCACAGACATGTGTCCCCAGCCCTCCGCTGGCAGATCTCCCACCTACCAGCTGAGGAGTCTTCCAGCTGGACGTAGCCTGGGGGTGTGAGGTCCAGCAGGCTGTAGGTGATCAGTCCATTGAGGCCCTTGTCAGGGTCCACGGCTGCCACGGCAATGAGCGTGGAGCCGGGAGCGTTCCCCTCCAGGATCCGCTCTGTGTAGTAGGCGATCCCAAAGGGCTTGAACTGGGGAGTGTTGTCATTGACGTCCAGGATGTTGACCGTCAGCTTGGCTGGGGTGCAGGCAGGGGGTGACGGTCAGGGGAAGGGGCACCCACGTGGCTGGGCCAGGCTTCCTAAGCCTCAGCCAAGCTCAGAGAAGATGGCGGCAAGTCCTCTGAGGACTCCCTGAGGACTGACTCAAACCTCAGGCTGTGACATGTGACCCTGTCCTCTGGTCTGGTTGCTCGCCCTTCCATAAGGGAAAGGGGCTTGTGTTCTGCTAACTGGCCGGATGGCCTTGGTGCAGCCCTGGGCCCCTGCGGAGCCTCAGTGTCCTAACCTGGTCGGTGAGGCAGGACTAAGGTGAGCTTCGAGACCCTTCCCACGATTCAGACTTCGCCATCCCCTGTGAGTCGCGCCCTCTCTATCACCAGCCTGCTCCAGTAACCCCGCCAGCTTGGGACTCCTAAGAGATGACCAAGTCTGCCCGTCCTTCCAGAAAAGGTGGACTTCTGGGCTGGGAGGACAAGCAGCCAATATCCACCAGGCCTAACTCCTTCCCCTGATGTCCTTGACTTGTGGCAGAGGCCACCTGAGGCCACCCCTTTCCACTCTTCCCTATGCCACCCTCCGGCAGCCCCTCCCAGCCATGCCTCAGGCTGCAGATGACAGCAGCCCCTGCCTGTTCTTCTCTATCCAGGTGCCTGCAGCCCCGGTGCAGCCTGTGTGGCTTCAGTCACCTTCCTGTGCTCTTGGCTCCCTCTGTGCGGACCCCACAGCTCCCTATCAGAGCCTGAGCTTCCTGTCTGGCATCCTAGCCGCACCCTGGTGACCAGTACTCACACCTACCCGCCCTTTCTTGGTCCCCTTCCAGGCTCCGCCCAGCATCCTCCCACCTAGAGCTGGGGACTCAGATCCCGCAGCCAGTTCCACCTCACCGTGGCCGCCACCTTCCACGGATCAGCATTGCACGCCATGCAGCCCCGATGGCCGAGTCCTGTTGCTCCCCTCTTGGGGCCCCACCTGTGCCTCTTCCTGCCCCACCCCAGCCCTGAACGACTCTGAGCAACCTTGGCGAGATCCCAGCCGGCAAAGCTTACCATTGGGCACGCTGACAGAGCGCTCAGGTAGGTCGCTGGCATTGTCGGTCACTGAGAGAGTGACCTCGTAGGTGGCAACCAGCTCCCGGTTGAGGGGGGATTTTACCATTACAGACCCTGTGGACCAGAACAGGTCAGGTTCAGTTGCAGGGGAACCCCCTAAACCTGGGCCTCCCGGGGTGCTCCTGGTCAACTCCTCCAGTCCCTACAGAGGGCAGTAGTCCCCGATAGACTCAAGACTTGTGGCTGGGACAGCCCACACGTGGAGACATGTCCCTCACTTAATGCTTACTAGCCAGGTGGCCTCGGTAGGTTACTTAACCTCTCTGCACTTCTGTTTCCTCACATGTAAAGGGGGGAATTCCAGTACCTACCATACAGGGTTATGTTGAAGATGGGAAAAGTTAAATTTCCATTTACAAAGTACTTAGGGCAGTGCCTAGCGTATAGAATGTGCTGGGAAATTTTGTTTAAAAATACTTATAATCCACAACGATGTGAATGTCCTTAACACTGTTGAACAGTATACTTGAAAACGGCTAAGGTGGTAAATTTTGTGGTTTGTCACAATTTTAAAAATGCGTATATTCCAGGGAGACCAAGTATAAAGGAAGATCATGGCAGCTGAAAAGTCCTAAGGAGGGTACTGAAAGTGTCCGCCATGGTGGGAGGGGCTGGATGCCATACCCCTTTGTCTTAATGATTAAGGGGGTGTGAACTGGGCTGATTATAGGACAAGGATGTTGGTTTCACATTAGTATCAGCAAGTGAGCTGGGCATGGTGGTACACGCCTGAAATTCCAGCAGCTCGGGAGGCTGAGGCAGGAGGATCGCCAGTTCAAAGGCAACCTCAGAAACTTAGTGAGGCCCTGAGCAACTCAGTGAGATCCTGTCTCTACATAAATTACAAAATGAGCTGGGGATGTGGCTCAGTGGTTAAGTGCCCCTGGGTTCAACCCCCAGTACCACAGAAAAATAAAATGAAAGTCAGTAAGCAGTTCCCTTCTCTTCTACCAACTGCCTCCCAGAGTCCCTGTCTACTCTCTGAACCAGAGAAGAACCTTCCAGAAACGTGGGCTTGTCTGGACAGACCTATTTTGGCAGACCTCTGCCTGCTGTGGGCCTGCTCCTCCCTCATCCATCCTAGGTTGAGGACTCCTCTCCTCAGCCTCTGGGGTCTCAGGCCTCCCTTCCCCCATTGGCAGACCCCCTGCTGGGCTTCTGTCCTCCACGGGTCCCCAGCCATGGGGCAGTCACTTACCCTGGGCTGCCGCCTCCTCCTCCTCCTCCTCTTCCTACTCTCGCTCCCCGTCCCAGGGGAGCGAGGATGGGGAGAGGGCAGCTGCATTCAGTCTGCAAAGGCTGGGCCACGGCCTGGCCTGGCCCCCCAGGGCAGGAAGGGTGGTGGGGTGCGGTGGGCATGGAGGAAGACAATGGGTGAAGCAGAGAAGAGATGAGGTGGGAAGTGACAGAGAAACAGAGCTCAAACCTGCAGGCCTGCCAGCCGTGAGGGAGAGAGAAGAGGGTTAATTCAGTTAGTTCAGAGGACAGCGGGAGGGAGCAGAGAAGTCTGAGGGGCACAGTGGGGTTCAGAGCCAACGGGACAAGAGGGCCAAGGACAGGGAGGCTGTGGGGAGAGGGAGAGGGGAAGGGAGGCGAGCGCAGGGCTGAGGCTCTGGCAAGAAAGGGGGAGAGAAGCCAGTGAGGTGGAGGAGCCCGAGGAAGAGGGCAGAGAAGACACTGGAACGAAAAATAGAGAGAAGAGTCAGTAGGAGGGAGGGAGAACAGAAAGCAGCGGTAGAGGCTTCCTGCAGCGTCAAGTAAAGCAGAACACAGGCAGCTCTCCATGGTCCTGACTGAGCCGGCGGACAGGGACTCTGCTACCTGGACCTGGCCAGCTCCCAGCACTGAGGGTTTTCCTTCTTTTATATTTTGGGCCCCAAATTCAGATGGAGGTAACTGCACTCTGGTTTGTGGCAGGCTGTGATCTCTGGTACGAACCCCATTCCCTTAGTCCCCTTCCGTGATCAGAGCAAAGTACTCCTGAAAACCATGTGTCTGAAACACTTAGGCAAATGCTACTGTGGTGCGGACCTCATCCGAGCGCTTGCTCGTTTCGTGAGTTCGTAAGAGCCACCCACATTGCTGTGTGTCTGCTAACGGCATGGTAACCCACGGACCCCCTGCTTTTTGCTATCCAGTCCCCCAAGGATGGACACTGGCATGGCCTCCAAGCCCCGCTGCCCCCACTAACACTGCTGTGGACATCTGCAGGCAGTCTCACGATCACCCCGAGTGTTTCTTGGGACATATAGTAGGTCCTGGGGTCTCAGTGTACCTCACGCTGGATTGTCGTCCTGATGGTGGAATCAGTCCCAACTACTACAGCAGTGCATGAGGGTCCCCAGGCTCCCGTGCTAGCACCAACATCCACACTGCCCAGCATCCTGAGGTCAGCTCGTCACACAGGGAGAATATCTCACTGCTGATTTCCTGCACATTTCTCTGAATAATGATGTTTATTAGCCTTCCATCACAGCCATATTAATTTTTCTGTCACTCCTGTGGCCCTTCTGAGAAGGACGCTTTTGAAGACCCAAACCCCTTCTCTAACTTGCTAGAGAAGCCAAAACACCCAGCTGTTGGGGAAATGGCACCATCCAATTGTGCTAAGCTGCATCGATTGTGAAAGAGAAGCCGCGGTTCTCTTTGTTTTGTGATAGTACAAGAAAATCGGTAACGGTCCAAATCAATGCAACTTACGAATTTAAATGGCCAGCATATGCAGGAAGGAAGTATTTGTTTGAACCTAGTTATTAAAGAAATGCGTATTAAAACAAAGTGCCATTTTCCTCTAAAACACACACATTCTATAACATGGAGTGCTGGCACAGACGCGGTGAGACGGTCACCCTCGTGCAATTATGCAGAGCAAAAGAGCCAGAAGGCCAGAAGAGCCAATTAAGGGAGGAGGAAGAGAGAGGAGAGAGGGAGGGAGAAAAGGAGAGAAGAACACAAGATTAACGGGGGAGAAGAGAGTATAGAAGGAACAGCATAGAAAGAATTAAGAAGGGAGGGAGCAGAGAGCAAGAGCCTGGGCAGGAGTAGGCGGGGAGGAGCAGGGTCCTGTACCTGTGTTGATGTTCACAGCAAAGGCGTCCTCCTGGTCGGGCACCAGGCGGTCAGTGTCATCCTTGGCCACAATACCAATGATGTGGTACTCCAGCTTTGGGTTGAGGTCCAGGTCAATGGCGGTGACGTTGGCAATGACAGTTCCTGGCTCTGCTGACTCCAACACGCTCACCGTCTGGATGGGGTTGAGGAACTCAGGGCGGGAGTCATTGATGTCATCAATCAGGATGGTGACGATGGCCGTTCCCGAGAGAGGGATGGTGCCCCGGTCACTGGCCACCACCGTCAGCCTGTAGGATTCCTGTTCCTCCCTGTCGATGGTGGCATTGCCAACCCGGATGACTCCGGTGGCTGGATGGATGAGGAAGCGGTCCTGAGCTCCAGCTTCTATTCGGTAGACGAGCTCTCCATTGAGGCCACTGTCCTCATCTGTGGCTGTGACTTGAAGGACTGAGAATCCTGTGGGGGAAGGAGTAGCTGAGCACCAGACTCTTCCAGCAAGATCATACCAAGACACCTTTACCTGTGGTGCACGAGGGACACTTTCTCACCACGGTCTGCCAGCATTTAAAAAAAAATTTCATCTTTGCAATTTTATAGAAAAAAAATATTTTTTTGTACTGGGGGTTGAACCCAGGGTGCTCTACCACTGGGCCACATCCCAGCCCTTTACATTTTTTATTTTGAGACAGGGTCTCGCTAAGTTGCTGAGGCTGGCTTTGAACTTGTGATCCTCCTGCCTCTGTCTCCAGACAAAGGATTGGGATTACAGGTGTGCACCATACCTGGCTCTTACATTCTTTGATTAGACAATATTTTAGAATTTAATGTCAGTTGTATCTTCTGAAAAGTGTCTGTTTTGGCCTTTTGCCCATTTCTGTCAATTTATACAAATTACATAGTTATGAAAACCACCATGACTTGTATACAAGTCCCCTAGAGTCCATGAGCGGAAAGGCTTGGTTCTTGTCCCGTGGCACTATTGGGAGGTGGAGCCTACCTGGAGGTCTTCCAGTCACAAGGCAGTGTGCCCTAGAAGACAATATTGGGACCCCGGACACCACATCCTCGTTTCTTGGATACCATGAGGTGACTGGTCTGCTCTGCCTTACCTCAGGACCAAAAGCAACGGGGTTAACTGGCCATGAACTGAAACCTCTGAAACTCTTAGCCCAGATCAGTCTTCCCTCTAAGTTGATTATCTCAGGCATTTTGTTACAGTAATTGAAAGCTTGACTAACACAGTAACTTGGGACAAACATCTTTCTCAGTTTGTTACTCATGACAAATATCTTTTTCTCAGTCACTTGCCTTTCAGTGTTGGTCATAATTGTGTAAATAGAAAAAAATTTATTTTTTGTGGGGCTGGGAATGGAATCCAGGACTTTGCACATGCTAAGCATGTGCTCTACCACTGAGCTAAACCCCCAGGCCCCAGAAGTTTTTTTTTTTTTTTTTTTTAAATGCATTGAATTAAATATTTTCTTTGAGTTCTTCTGCTTCTTTAATGCTTTGTACCCACAAACCTGATAAATATTCACTCAACTTTCTTCTTTTAGTTTTTAGCATTTTCTACTCTTCTATATAGTTTTTAGAATGCCTAAGTTTCATTCTGGTGTCTGATATGGTGTGAGATTCTCTACCATTAGATTATTATGCAATCTATATGTGATCTAATTACATAATCTAATATACTAGCTAGTAAGTAGATTTTTTTTTTTGCTCTCTAAATAGCTTTCTCCATTGGTCTCATTTTCTGTTTTTTTTTTTTTTTTTTTTTTTAATTACATAATACTATATTCTTTAATGTACCACTATCTGTTTCTGGGCTACTTCACCGCAGTCTTGTGCTCCTACCACAGGGTTTTAAATATGTAGCTCTGTAATATGTCAGATCTGGTATAGCGAATCTGGCTTTATTATATTTTGAAAATTTCTTATTCTTCCAGATAAACTTTAGAACAAAATTTGTCCCCCAGAATCAAATCTTGATTATAAAGGAAATCACGTTGATCCTATTTTGACTTCAAAATCCCCAGACTTTCCAAGACTGAGCACAGATGGAACACACCGAGTGTCTCGTTTGGAACGCAGTATGGACTACGGGCTGGGGGTGCAGCTCAGTGGTGGCGCCGTGCTCAGGGTGTGCGAGGTCTGGGTGTGTCCCCAGCAACGGAAACAAAACCAACGTCAGCCAGGTCAGAGAAGGCGGTGGGGGTCCTGGTCTCTCAACTGCCCACCTGTGGCAGCCCATCTCTCCCCCACTGGGGGTAGATTCTGCGTCCACCTGGACCTCCAAGCCACCTGGACCACCAACCCGCTCCTGGCAGGGGTCAGGGGGTGGGGTCTGTCTTCTGCTCACCTGGTGGGCAGTTCTCCAGCAGGTGGGCAGTGAGGGTGGCAGGGCTGAAGGTGGGCCAGTTGTCATTGTCATCCAGGATGGTGACGAGCAGGCTGGCCGTGCCATTGAGCAGTCCTATGTCCTCAGCCAGCAGCAGCAGCTCCAGCACGGGGGGCGAGAAGGCCTCCCGGTCAATGACGACACCCGACCTCACGGTCACCACGCCTGGCGCAGGGAAGGGAGCGCAGTGGGGAGACAGGAAGACGGGGGCACAGTGGGCACAGAGATGGCGAGAGCGGGGAAAACGCCAGCCACTCTCTTCCCCAGACGCAGCCACGGGGTTTAGGAGGCCTGCGTCCTACACGTAGCTCGCGGTATCCTCGGAGGCCCTTGAGCGTCCTGCCTGGAAGACTGACCCAGGCCGGGATGGACCCGCTCCACTGAGAGATGGATACCTGTCACCAATTGACCTTCAGTCCCAGAGGGGACTGAGGGGACGGGGTCTGGGAGCTGCTGGTCTGGCTGAGGACGGGAAAGCTGCTTAGGCTGCTTCCGTCTGACTAAGGCCTGAGGCGCTGTCCTGGGCTGGGGCTCTCCACTTAGCTGAGAGTCTGGGCATCAGGAGGCTCAAGCTCCCTCCTGGGTCCTTCTGCCTGGCCCTTGGTGGCCTCAACCAGCTGCACTATGGGATGTGGGCTGTGAGGCAGGGGGTCTCTGTGGACAACCTGGGTCCGGCTCTGAGCAGGAGGCCCTGGGTCTAGTAGTGGCACCCCAGAGCCAGAGCAGGGAGGGCCGGGCAGCGCAGAGGCCTCACCGGTACTGTTGTCGATGTCAAAGAGGCCACTCTTGGTGCCCAGCAGCCGGTAGGTGACCACAGCATACACATCCTGGTCTGCATCCAGGGCCAGGATGGGCCCATTGAGCACCGTGAGGGGGGTCCCTGGGCCAGGAGGAAAGGAGTCACTGCAGGGCAACCGGGTCCCCCCCCTCCCCCCTCCCTGGCCCCTGTCCCGGTGAGCCATGGCTGACAATGGATGAGAGGGGAGGGAGGTGAGGCGGACAGGGTGGGGAGGCCCCGGGTGGGCCTGCGGCAGCCTTGGCAGACTGAACGCAGATGCCTGGGGAGCGGCCTCAAAGCCCTGCTGGGGAGAAAACACAAGAGCGGTGAGCAAGCCCCTCAGGCCCGCCGAGCCATGCCTGCTTCCCAGCAGCCTTTGAGACTGGCCACGCCACGGAGGGTCCTGGGCTCCCTACGTCCCCTCCCTGCGTGCGGCCCCCTCTGCCCACGCGTGTGTATGCGACGATCTGGAGGGATCATGTCACAGACTGTGTGCGACGTGACTAGGACCCACACACGAGGAGTGGGCCTGCGTTCACACGGCTGTGGGCGTGTGAGCAGGGGCAGACCAGGGCCTGGGAACCCTGGGCCCGCGCCCGCTGCCTTCTCAGTGGGCACAGCTGCACTTGAGAGGTCCACACGGGCACTGGCACCCGTGTCTCTCTGCCCACTTGTAACCCCACGACATGGCTCCACGGGGAAGCACGCCGGCCCGCGTGAGCAGGCAGGCTTGTGTCAAGTGCACGTGGAAGGCAAGCCCAGCGTGGGAGAGAAGCATCTCAGCTCATCTCTCTCTGACCCCGGATCCAAGCTCTGGGGCTGGGGAGGCTGAAGGAGAAGGGAGGGCAGCACCTAGGGTGTGTCAAGGGACAAACCATCCCTGGGAAGGGAGGTGTGGCTGATCGAGGGCTCCACTGGCCTCCCATGACCTCCACGTCTGACTAAAGCAATTCCCAACCCACCAGACTAGAGGCGCAGGGAGGGGCGGGGGCCTTCCGCCTGGAACACCCCTCTTTGGGAACAGTGGGGTTGTACTCAGACCACCCTGGGGACCAAGGACCACCATGGTCTCTTTCAGCCAGTCCTGTAGTCTCTCTAGCAGCCCCGAGGAGGCCTGGCAGCTCCAGCCCACCAACCCCCAGAGCTGTTCCTGTCCCTTCCTCTGACTCCCTCTGTCACGCCCTGGGGCCTCCGTTTGGCTCTACCATCAGGCGCATGACACGTCCTCCATGCCTGAGGCCCCAGCCTGGCCACGGCAGGAGCCCTGGACGGGCCCAGCACCTACCAGCAGGAGAGTTCTCCATCACCTCTGCCTGGTAGGTGCCCTCAGTGAAGAGGGGGTGGTTGTCATTCTCATCGGCAAGAGAGATCAGCAGCAGGTCGAAATCCTGTAAGGGACAGGCCACAGGGGCAGGCTGTAGGCTGTGCTCTGGTAAAGGGACCCCATGGGGCGGGTGGCGGCTGGGAGGTGAGAGATCAAAGAGGCCTGCAGCAGGGTCCAGGGACCTGGCTCCAAGCCTCTGCTCCGTTAGCAGCTCACTAGTTGACCTTGGGCAAGTGATTTCCCCTCTGTCTGGGCCTCAGTTTTCCAGTCTGGCGAATGGGGGTCTTAACTCCTTCAGGGAGGTGGTATGAACGTCACGGGCAAGGATGGATCTGAGTGATGTTTAATCATGTGTACCCCGGCATGCTATCACCATTTCAGAGTGCAGGAAGAACAGCACAGAGAGGTGAGTTAGCGCCAAGCCCCACCACATAGTACGGCTGCTTCCCAGGATGACCAGGGCCCCCGAAGCATCAAAAGACAATGGAGAAATGATACCAGAAGCAGCTGGAGAGAAGGGTATGTAAGAAGCAAGAAAAGGCAGCGGAGAGTACTGGGGAGGTGAGCGGCTGGAGATGCCCCCAGCCTGCAGTCTCCTCTGGCTGACAGAGGAGGAAACCGAGGCCCAGAGAGAGCAGTGTCTTGGCTGAGCCACACAACTAGCCAGGACCAGAGCTGAGAGGAACCAAGCCCAAGGATGTCTGGCCCCAGGGTTGGGAAGAGGGCCGATCCCTCTGTGGTCAGGGACAGGGACTGCTTGCTATGCAAAACCCATTGCCTTTTAGTAAAGGGTCAATTTCTTTGGCTTTTGAAGGAAAATGCAACGCTTTCAGGAGCTCAGTGTGTGTGAACAGATGTGATATGTGCCAGGTGTCAGTGGCAGGGGAGGGCAGCAGCTGGCACCCACTGAGGGTTTGTCCCGTTCCCAGCACGGTACTGAGGACCTTCCACATACTGCCTCCTTCATTTTCTCCACAACTTTGGGGTGAGTGTGATCTTATTTTTCAGAAGAGAAAACGAAGGCCCAGAGCATTAGTTTGTCAGAGCCACACACCCAAGGACAGGTAAAGCTGGGATTTTTTTTTTTTCTTTCTTAAGTTGGGATTTGAATCTAGCACTTGCTCATTCCGAGACCTGTGCACCTGAGCCCCAGGCCTGCTGCTTGTGGGAAGGTGATGTGCCATGTGTCCCTCCAGCACCCGGCGGGGCCCACCGTGTCCTCTGGCCTCACCCTCCTGGCTATGCGTGGGTTCTCTGGGTTGTCCTTCACAGAAATGGTCAGCTTGTACTCTGGGATCCGCTCGCGGTCCAGAGGCCGGTTCACAGTGACGATCCCTGTCTGGGATGTGCAGGGCTGGTGAGCTGAGTGGCCACCTGTTTCCCACTTTGGGCTCTGATCCACAGATGCCCAACTGCTCTGCCTGCAGATCCAGGGGTGGCTGTGAGCTCCCACCCTAAAGTACCCAAGAGATGATCCAGAGGGTCCAATGTGGGCCAGCAGGCTCCTGCCAGAGTGAGCCCCCAATGCCCAAGGTCTTGCTGCCCCAAAGTGTGGGCCTTTTGAGGATCCCATGGTGTCTGCAGTCAACGGACATGCCAAAAGGCCAAGCAAGCATTTCTGGTGCATCTTGGATACAAGCCAAGTGTCCCCAGAGGCTCCAGCTCCCTCTCTGCACAGGAAAAACCTCAGGGTGGCTCCAGATGAACACCAGAGATGGCTGCTAAAGAAATTGTAAGAGGCTATTGATTTGGATTAGGTTTTGGCACGAGAAACCCACAGACCCAAACAAAATGGGTAACTGCTCAGATTGGCTGCAGGAGGCCCAGTAACCAATAAACTATTTAAGCTGTAACCATGACAGACTGATTGACTAGGCTGTAGCCAGTGCAGTCGTTTATGCCTCACTTCAGTGGGTTTTTGTTTTTTGTATTGGGGACCAAACCCAGGGGCACTTAACCACTGACCCACATCCCCAGCCCTTTTCAATATTTTATTTAGAGCCAGGGTCTTGCTGAATTAAGTGCCTTGCTAAATTGCTGAGGCTGGCTTTGAATTTGCAATCCTCCTGCCTCCGACTCCTGAGTTGCTGGGATTACAGGCGTGTGCCATTAAGTCCAGCTTATTTCCCAGCCCCACAAAGGATATTTGTTTTTTGTTTTTTGTTTTTTTTTTTTTAAAGTTGTAGGTGGACACAATACCTTTATTTTATTTTTATGTGGTGCTGAGGATCAAACCCAGGGCCTCATGCATGCTAGGCGAGGGCTCTACCACTGAGCCCGGGCCCCAGCCCCGCCAGCCTGTGTTTTGATTGATGCTGATGATCAGCTTATTGGCTAGAATTCCCTGCTCTGGTCATAGAAGCAGCCCCATTTCAGAATGTTTTCTATGCTTTCTGTTTCTTCCTCACTCAACCTTACTTGATACAGTTTGCCTAAAGGAATTTTCCCTTTAGATACAGCTCACAGGGAACTCCAGGATTCCATGCTGAACTGGAAGCAGGAGCCCAGACTGCAGCAGTCAAAGGCCGCTAGGACAGGGTCCCCTTTTAAGGGAGGACCCTTGGGGGCCTAGTGTCAGTCTGGGCCTACCGTGGCATTGATGAAGAAGGCCCGATCTCGGTTGCCCGCAGTGATGTTGAAGGTGAGGAGCGCATTGCAACCGCTGTCAGCGTCGCTGGCCAGGACGTGGGCGACGAAGCTGGAGACCGGGCTGTTCTCACTGATGGTGATGTTCATGGGCAGGTTCAGCAGCACTGGGTCATTGTCATTGATGTCCAGCACCCGGATTCCCACCAGCATCTGGGCCAGCCAGAGGAGGGAGAGCCAGGGGTGGGGGATATGAGCACCCAGGAGAAGCAGCAGGGTAGGCAGAGCAAAGAGGTGGCCATGGAGAAGAGAAAGGGGAGATAAGGATCAAACAAAAGGCTAGAGAAGGAAAAGGAGGCAGCGAAGGTAGAGGCAGAGGTGGCTAGTGAGGCAGGGCTGGGTGCAGAGGCCTGGAGGGAAGTGCAGCCTCCCCCAGGGGCACTGTGTCAGAAGTGCCCTGAGCAGCCACAGCCACCAGACCCTTGCCCGGCCTCCAGGCATGAGTCTTAAGGGGCACTCAGGGGCTTGGGCTGGCCTCGGAGTGACCTGTGGCCTCTCCGGGCAGGAGGGTGACAGTGTTTGCAAAAATCTCCATGAGGAGAACAGCGGGCAGGACGGGGAACCCCTGGAGTCGGTACTCACGGTGGAGCTGAGTGGGGGCACACCCCTGTCGCGGGCACAGATGGTCAGGTTGTAGAAGGCAATAGTCTCCCGGTCCAGCTCCACATCCTTCCGGACGCGCAGCACCCCTTCCACCGGAGAGATCACGAACTCCCCTGGGTGCCGCCCAGAAAAGGCTGGAGTTAGCCATTAGCGGTGAATGACCAAGGGCTGCGGAGAGCCCGGCTTCTTCCCTTCCTCTGTTAGCCTCTCACGCCTGCGCCTGCGCGAGGGACAGCTGGGGCGCGAGGCCTCCACCGCTCCCAGTTTCAGCTCCACGTGAGCAGCGAGCAGCGCAAGAGGGCAGTCAGGCAGGTGCTAGGGAGCGGTGGGCGTGGCCGCTCCTGGCCCACGTGTCTGCAATTCTAGATCAATCAGCATCCTCCCCTGGGTCACCCGCAGGCCCAAGTCTGACCCTGGGTAAGGTGGTTCTGTTGAAGAGCGGGCTCCCTTCCTACCCAAGGACACGCTTTCCAACCGCTGTTGATCAGACATTGATTAACTATGGTGTCAGGTTTTGGTTTTTTGGTACTGGAGATGGAACCCAGGGATGCTGTACCAATGAGGGCGAGAAATTGAAAGTTCAGTGGTCAGTTTTCAAAATACAGTATTTAGCCTTAATTGGGATGTAAGATCCAATTGTAGCCATTTAAACTATAGCCCGTCCCTTTCCAATTTTAAAATTAGCCAATCGCATAGGTTTTAACCCCGAGCTTCTCCTATCAGAGCCAGGGGGCGGTGCTACATTAGGGATAAAAACAGGTGGAGTGCCCGCCAAGGTAAGCTAGCCTGGGAAGGATTTTCTTTGGTAATAGTGCCAATTTCCTGCTGAGCCACATCCGGGCACATGTCTGATTCCTTACAGCACCCCAGTGTTTCTAACCTGAGCTACACACCGCACCTTTTTATTTTGAGACAGGGTAGTGGTAAGTTGCTGAGGCTGGCCTGGAACTTGTGATCCTCCTGCCTCAGCCTCCAAAGCTGCAGGGGTTACAGGCCTGTGCCACTGCGCCTGGCTTGGTAATTCCATCTGTCCCAGATACCATGTCTTCTACAAGGGGACGCTGGGGGGGGACAAGGCTTTATGTTAAAGAATGCTTTGTAACGGTGGGCAAGGTGAGGTCCTCTGTTCAGGCCCTGTGTTGAGCTACAGCTGGCATGCAGACAGGGTTCTCCGAGGCCTGTGGTGACCTCGATTTCCTTCCCCCGAGCTTCAGAGCACCGCACCGGCCACCTGAGTTCCGTCCTCATCTGGGCTTGGCTGTCAGTGCCTAAAGCAAGAGCCTTAGAATCTGACTCTGGCCTATCCAGTCTCTCGTGTCCTTTGACAAATCGAAGTCAGGGCCCAGAGAAGACTGACCAGGTGACCACGCTCCATAACAAGTTAATGGCAGATCCAGGATTCAAATCCTGACTCAGGGCCTTGGCCTGCTGCCTCTCACAGGGCTCAGTAAGGGCTCTCCAGAAAACACCCTGACAGGGTGAGAGTGTGGGAGGTGGACAGCAGAGGAGCAAGTGGGAGTCCAGCTGGTGCTGAGAGAATGGGTCCGAGCCTCTGGTTAGGAGAGAGAACCAAGGACCAGGGGTCCCCGCTGCACTCTCTCGGGAGGGAGTTACTTCCTTCTTCCACTTGGGGATCAGGCTCAGAGTGGGGTACTGACTTGCTCATGGATACACAGCACACAGGGACACAGAAAAGACAGACCCAGGCAACCCAGAGATTTCCTCTGCCTGCCTAACATCCTAGGCTCCATTCCCAGCCCCCAGCTCCGCCCAGGTGCCACCTGCATCTGGGACTTACCAGCAGCCCTTCCGCTCCCAGTCTCCCCTTGGCCACCATAGGCGCCCCCACCACCACCACCTGGAGGGGCGGAAGCTGCTTCCAGCAGGATTTCCTGAGCCCCCCATGCTCCAAGGTCTCCAAAGAACTGGGGATTCCCTTTCTAGGGATTTCCCAGCTCTCTTCAGGCCCTGACCATGAGCTGGCAGATGGCCTCCTCCTTCTCTCCAAAGCTGGGGCAGGGAGACCTGGTCACTATGCTCTTGAAGGCCTGGGGCGCTGGACTCAGGCAAAACCCTTACAAGGTCAGTTCGGAGATCCAGGAAGCCAGCCGGCCAAGGCCCGCCCTCTGCAAATTAGCCTCCTCAGCAGCTTGCCCTGGGACAAGCTGTCACCCCTCCGTACCTGGAGATAGGTGGTTAAAAGCACAGGATTTCAATTCATCTTACCCAGGTCTGTTCCTAATTGTTACTAAGCCTTGCCTTGATGTTCCCATCTGGAAAATGGGCTTATAATGAGGTGCCCTGTTGAGGCTGTGCTAGGCCTAGAGAAAGCCTGGTCCGCCTTGTACGCACTGATTCATGGCAGCTCTGGTATCCTTAGGCAGCCCTCTGGGGGAACTGGGAACTTTCAGGGAGGATGAGGATGTAGGAAAGGGGACCAGAGTGGGCCTGGCCAGACAGGTGGGAGAGGTGCAGGCAGGCTTGGCCTGTTCCCAGATGTTCTCTGACTGCAGTCTCCTCCTTAGCGCTTGGTGGGGTGGGGCTTGCAGGGGACCAGTCATCTGTGATGCCTCCCCATGACAGGACCCCCTCCAGGCTCCTGCTGCAGTGGTGGGGAGGTGACCTTTAAACCGGGTGGCCTGCATGTGACACTCTTCATCTGATGGGGGGTGGCTAAACTGGCTCTCCACAAAAAAAAAAAAAAAACAGGCTGAGTTATAGCTCATGTCAGTTTTCCACGTTTCCAGACAGCCCGCGGGGCGGGAGGAGACGTGCCCACCGGGCTTCTGGCTCGAGGGCCGCATGAGGTCATCCCTCCTTTCTGGGTGAGCCTGCAATGATCGTTGGGCTCTCAATGTCTGCTCTTCCTGCCTGGGGAGAGGGAGCCCCAGCTGGGGTCCCCCGAGGAAACCCCCAGGCCTCTCCCATTCCTTCAGGGGACATCCCCACAAGGCCGGGATTCCTCCTGCGCTCCAGAAGCCCTCGGCGTGGGGCGGTCTGTGGGGCTGGGGCCAGGGGAGCCCGGCGCCCAGGAAGCAGGCCCCGTCCCGGGAGGGCTAGCTGCCTGCCCAGTGCCCCCTCAGTCAGGCTTTGGTATCCCCTGGGCAGGACCAGGGAACCCCACGAAATGACAGAACTGCTGTGCTGGTGGCAACATGCTGGTTTTGGAAGAGGAAGGTGTGGTGCTTGGCCAGAAAGGAGACTCGGGGACACGAAAGTGTGGCATGTCAGTGGAGGGGCCCTGCCAGCTTTGGACGGCGGGGTCCGAACCTGGTGCTCTGGAGGGGGCTATTTCCCTTCAGCTTGTCAATGGCCGGTTTCCCCACTCTCTGTGCCCTGTCCCTACCCTCCGCTTCCTGGGCAGCCTTCAACTCTCTGTGTGACAGCTTCCACATACCTGCACCCCTATGCCTGCAGGCTGTCCCTGGGTGCCACCCTGACGTTCCCTATACCCACGACCAAGCAGTCAGCACGTCCTGCTGGCCAGAGCGCCACCTCTCACCTCCTGCAGTGCCACCATCCCTGTCCCAGTTGCCCCACCTCTAGCCTACGCGTCTTCACCAGGCTCCTACCTGGCCAGCCCTGTGCTCTCTTCTGAGCTCGGGAACCGAAGCAATCCTGTCCCTCCCTGCTCAAAGCCTCCCATGTTGTCTGCCTCCCTCAGTAAACACCAAGTCCTCTTAATGGCCCTCAAGGTCGGACAACCTCCGGCCCACAGTCTCTCTGACCTCATTTCTTCCTCCTCATCCTCTTGCTTAACTTCCTACCAGCCACAGGGTCTTTTTGCTTCTCCATCAACATACCAGGCGTGCTCTGACCCCAAGGCCTTTGCACCGGCTGTTCTCTCTTTTTGGGGATACTTTTCCCTAGATATCCACTTGGACTGTTTCTTATCCCCTTTAGGTTTTTGCTCAGATGTCACCCCATTGGACAGATCTTAATACTTAATCAGTTAGCACGTCACCTACTTAATCAGTGCATTGCCCGGGTCAGGAACGTGTGTCTTTTCTGTATCCTCAGCACCTGGCGCACAGCCAGCTCATAGCAGGCACTCGTCATTGAGCAATCGATTAAAAATCAGGATGTTTCACAACGATCTGGATTTCTGCTCTTCTTTTAAAAATGGGAAGGAAGGCCTGGCACCGCTGGACCTGCCTGGTGCACAGCCACCTGAATGGTACGGCCAGCGGGAGCTGAGCAGCAGCTACAGGGCCCCTGCTATTCCCCAAGGTCCTTCAGAGACCCTCCTACATCCGCTCCATGACTCCAGTGGCCTGTGAGCACGTGATTTCTCCTCTATAGAAAAGAGCAAAGCCAGACTTGCTCGGTTGCTCTCAGGGCCCAAGGAGAGCAGCTGGGACACGCAGGCCATTAGCGACGGCTCAGCCTGGGGCCTGGGGTGGTCTGCACATGCAGAGGGATGTCTGTGCGTCCTCTGCCCTGGGCCTCACCTCTGGCTGTGAAAGAGGCGCTTCTTCCTCACATTCTCAAATGGGCCTGCGACCCTAGACCAGCCCTGTTCCCTATCCCTGTGAACAAGGAGGTCATCCCCGCCACCTGAGGGCAGGGAAACGCAGGCCCAGAGAGGGCGACCGCTGCGTGGTGGGACAGCTGTCCTGAGCCCTCCCTTCCCGCCCTGTTCCTGAGCGCGCTGGGGAGAGACCGCTGGGTGGGTCCATCCCATCGCCACGCACAGGCTCCTGCTCACCCAGAGGGTCTCCGTCCACGAGGCTGTACTCCACCTGCCCGTTGGGACCCGAGTCCCGGTCGTGGGCCAGGAAGGTCCACACCCTGGGCCCCGGCTGTCCCTCGGTGACGTCAAACGGTCCCTCATAGTCCCGGGGGAAGGTGGGCACGTTGTCGTTGATGTCATTCACATTCACGAACACCTGGGATGGTGAGTGAGCTCAGCAGGGCCTCTCTAGTCAGCCTCCCGCTGGGCCCCAGCCCCTTCATCTGGACCTGGGAATGTTGCTTCATTCCCTGGGGCTGATCCATATGAGGCCATGGATATGGGAGAGCATTTCAAGCTCGTGTGTGGATGAATTCCTATCAGAAACTTTTGATGGGTGTAACAGATGAATGATGTTATGAACGTCCAGTGTTTGCAGCCCTGTGGTCATTTCACGTGGTCCTATTTGCTTCTCCCACATTCTGAACCATAGTTTTTATTATCCCTCTCTCATAAGTGAAGAAATCAAAGCTCAGAGAGGTTAAGTGACTTGTCAAGGGTCACACAGCTAGGAAGTAAAAAAGCAGGGGTTTGAACCCCTGTGAGCTTGACCAGCATTCCTACTTTTCCCGTGAAGGGGAGGAAAGCAGGTTTTTCACCTGTCTCTAGATGGAGTCACATGAAGGGTTTCAGCGACCACCCCCGCAACTCACACAGCAAGTTTGGGCGGGTTTCTGAGAGCAGGACAGAGCCCTTGGATGGAACTATGCCCTTGGACGACCTTTCCCAGCCCCTGGGCCTTGTCTCCCTCCCACTCTACACTGGGGCTGTGTCCCACCCACGCACCGTGGTGGTAGAGGTGAGGCGGTGGGACAAGATGGGGCACTGGTCGGTGGCGGTGACGGTCAGGGTGTAGCGACCATGGCTGATCTCATAGTCCAGCTCCTTGGCGGCACTGATGACTCCCTGGGGGACAGACAGACAGAACAAGGGTGGATGGATGGATGGTAGGTCTGGAGCAGCCTCTGACCCCCAGGAGGTTGGCCACGATGAGGACCCGCACCCTCCACACGAGGCCCGCCCGCCGGAGCTGTTCCTGGGGCGCCGTGAGCCCCACACCTTCCTCTGGAACTCCACCACGTCCCCGTGTTCCTCGCCAGCCCCTGCAGAGGCCCCCGCCCCGCCGGCCCCCCTCGGCCGCTGACCGTGTGCCTGTCGATCCGGAAGGTGTTGATGACGTTGCCTGCCACAATGGCGTAGCTCACGGTGCCGTTGGGCCCTTCGTCCAGGTCCAGCGCTTGGACGGTGACGAGGCTGGCGTTGGTGGTGTCTGGGCCCTCGTCCAGCAGCACCTCGTAGTGAGGCTGCTGGAACACGGGAGCGTTATCGTTCTCGTCCACGATGGTCACGTACACATGAGTGGTGGCCTGTGAAGACGAGCACAGTCGAGTGCCCTGGTCCCGAGGCTGTTCCCGCTGAACTCACTCAGCAAGATTCAACCGGGGAGTTAAGGGAGAAGGAAGCGTGGGAGGGAGGGAGGTCACAGGCCAGTAGAGGAAAGAGCACAGAGACTCTATCCAAACCAAGCTGGGTAACTGCTTGGGGCTGAAATGGCACCTGTACCACCACTGTAGTGGCGAGGCTCACAGCAGACATCACTAATCAACCACAGCACTGCTGAGGCCAGACCAAGCTTGGGATCCTTCTCAGCACAGTGATCTTGTGATTAAAATCGGATGAAACCCAGTTGTCACCCCAACCCAGAGCCTTGCCTGAATCAGGGTCTTATTGACCCCGGGTCTCATTCCAGATAATAAGAGGCAAGAATGTGGGGCACTAGGTCTAATGCATTATTCATGTAAGTGGAAGAAATATTTTTAGCTTTTTTTTTTTTTTTTTTTTTTTTTTTTTTTATACCAGGGTTTGAATTCAGGGGCACTCAACCCATGAGCCACATCCCCAGCCCTATTTTGTATTTTATTTAGAGACAGGGTCTCACTGAGTTGCTTAGCACCTTGCTTTTGCTGAGGCTGCCTTTGAACTCAGGATCCTCCTGCCTCAGCCTCCCAAACTGCTGGGATTACAGGCATGCACCACCACACTCGGTCTATTTTTAGCATTTTGAAGTGGGAGGATGTTAGATTTGGGGTAATTTCATGGGCAGAATTTGTTGAGCTGTGAACAATAAAACTCAAAGAACGTGATTTCCGCATGAGTTTTTGCAGTGCTGTGATTGGTCATCTCTAGCTGATGCTTGGGCCCATTGGATCACAAGTCATATTCAACCAATCAGAACTGAGTGCTCAGTAACTCAAACATCCACTAGAAATGACTGATGTGAACGACACTGGTCAAACTGTATTGTAATATTGTGCGCTTGTACCAATATGTGACAGTCCTACCATTATGTACAATTATTATGTACCAATAAAAAGAAATGGCTGATGTGGCACCGCAGGAATACAGTCAAAAATGGAAAACAGAAATTAGCCACCTGCTGGCACTCCTTATCCCTTGCCCCACCCACCTCCCTTCTCTACCCGGGAGGGCGTGCCCTGTGGGTTGCCTTATATAGGCTGCCTGGCTAAAAGCCTTGCAGTGGCCAATGGGAGGCAGAAGAGAGGAGAAGGGAGGAGGGAGAGGTGGGGCATTTCTTCCATCCTCCCTGTTCCTCCCTGCAGCTCTGCCTGGCTGGAGACCCCGGTTCACAGCTCCAGTTCTTTCCCGGGGGCTCCAGCAACATCTCCCGCATTGACATGAAGTGCTAGTGGATTCCTGTTCTTGCTGGTGTCTGGGTGCTTGGCCAGCCCTAGACGGTCTGTCCCCTAAACTCTCTTGAGTTGAGCCCTTTATGAGTGCCATCTGTCTCCTGCCAGGATCCTGACTAATACAAACCACTACTAGTGGCTCATCTGAAACATCTTGGTTATAACAACTTCAAAGATGCCCTAGTGAGAGAACATGAGTAGACCATGGTCAAGGTCAGAAAACAGCAAGCAGGTGGCAACAAAAGCTGAATCTAGGCGATGTGTACGACCTCTTTCTTGGTCCTGGCAGACTCTGGAGCCACCTATGGAGGGATAGAGATGGGAAGGGTCCCGGAACCCAAGAAGGCTGTCACTGCCTCTGAGAAGGTGATGACTCCTAGGATCTGCAGCTCTAGCTCTTGGGGACAGCTGTTTCTGAAACAGGTTGAATTGGCAACCTTGAAATGGAGCTGTGTGACCTTGGGCACGTGGCATCCCCTCTTTGGACCTTCTCTGGCTGTTAAGAAAGGAACTGCATTGACCTCTAAAGTCTCTTCTAGTTCAGAAGTTCTGGGGACTGGTCTGCTGTCATCGGTCACGTGGACTGAGTCCCTTCTAGGGAGACATCGTTCGGGCCTTGGAGTCTCTGGGAATCTTTATTAAAACAGCAAGCATGCAAGAAGGCAAAGTGCATTATATTAACGTTTTCAACCAAGTGGGAAGGGGACAACACCAAGTCTGGGGTCACATCCTAAAACTGCCTCAAGAATGAAATATCTGCGCAATCTCTGCTGTGTTATTTGAAAGCTCGTATGAACTTTCCATCCTTCTCCCTAATGGATTTGAGTGTGGGGGCCCCAAATATCTGAGCAAAGCTGACCATCCGGGAAAGCCGCCATGCTCACGCTGTAGCTCAGTGGGATGCAGCTGTGAAGACTCAACCTTGAGCCCTCCGGGGGCCCCCTGAGCTGTCAGCCAGAGCACAAGAGCACCATCCTGCAGGGAGGGGGCTGGATTCTAGCCTCTCCTTGGTGGGGAGGCACCTTCCAGTCTCTCTGGAGGCGGGTCTAACCATCATGTAGGCTGCTAGCTGGGGCCGGGGTTCCAGCAGGGCTGCCTCTGGTAGCCTCCCTCACTCTGAAACTGGGGCTGGACTTCTGTGGGGAAGGTGGTCTGATTTTCCCTGGCCTCTGGCGTGAGCAGGAAGTCAGGGCCCCACGGCTCTTCCAACTGAGCATTAGGGCAGGAGTGCCTGAGGTTCTGGACAGGCCCTCACCTTGGGCAATACCTCTGTGCCCTTTCCTGACCCCGCCCAGGAGGTTCTGTGCTGGGCAGTGTGTGGGGAGGAGGGCGGAGAGGAGGTGCTCTACAGTCTCACCTCAGAGTGACCTCGCCTCTCCTCCACCAGAGGCTGGCTGGAGTGGCCCAGTGCCTACCTGATCTCAGGTGACTGGGTCGCTTCCCTGGCTGGAAGAGGATGCTTACTCTGCCACTAGGAGAGGCCCAGGGCCATCTTCCGGTGGGATCGCAAGGACGAGATCATGGCAGGGGACCTGGGTTATGTCCTGGCAGTCTCTGCAGCTCCCATCCCAGAGGTGCTCCCTGGGGGACTGGGCCTGTAAAAGGTCACCTAGTAATAAATGACCCCCTGCCCTTCCTCTCCTGTAGCCTTCCCTGCCCCAGGAGCAGGGCGGAGAGCTCCCAGAGAGCTTGTGACTTGGATCAGGCCATCCGTGGGTCACCCACCCTTTCTGTCTCACTATCCCCGTTCCTGACACAGCCGGACTCTGTCCTTCTCCTTCAGTCTGGGTTGGATGTGAGCTCGAGAGGGACTAGGGTACACTGAGCACAACAGCAGTGTCCTGCCACCCCTGCCAGCCCTGGTCCCTGGGTAGTCACCTCTGCTGCTCCATTCAGGCAGTCCCCTTACTCAGGCACTGCCTGGTTTGTCACTCAGGTAAGCGTGGAGTGAGCAGCCATCTCCACCTGACCTGTGCCACGAATGCAGAATTAACTGGGGTGGGGACCCAGGTCCCTTCAAGTTCACACACAGTCCAGCTGGGGAGGGTAGATGAGCCCAGGAGAAAAGCCAGGTGGTTGGTACCTCAGGTCCCGGAGGTCGGCAGTGGGTGGATGGACAAGAACTGGGGCTGGGGGCAGGGGCGGGGGCTCCGTGGTCGAGCGCCTGCCTAGCACCCATGCGCACTGGGTTCGATCCTCAGCACCGCATAAAAAATAAATAAATAAAAGCATTGTGTCTACCTACAACTAAAGATAATAATAATAAAAAAAAAAAAAGACGGGGGGGGGTGGCCCTGGAGGTGGGCCAGGCCTGCTGTGAAGGAGGGACCTGAGCTGAGTCCTGAGGGACGAGTAGAATTTGGACGAGAGGAGACCTCTGCAGCGTGCCATGGGGGCTGGGTGGAGCGCCAGAGGACAGTGCTCGGGCCTGGGTGGGCGTGGAGGGATCGGGAGTGAGGGCTGCCGCAGCCAGGCTGTGGGGAGAGGAGTGGGTGAGGGTCTGCTGGACCCGCGTACGTGGGACGTGCGACCTGGTCACCAGAGCCTGCTGTGGGCTCTCACCCGCTCCGCGGGGGCTCAGGGACAGGGTGTCTCAGGACCCACTGATGCCGACTCGAGCCCACTCCAACCCCCTCAGCTCGCTGCCAGTCAGTTTTCATCCGTCCATCCACCCGTCCATCCCACCCCTGGAGCTGAGCTCCGGGCTGGTGGGAGGACGGAGAGTACAAGTGCTGAAAGGCAGGAGGGTGGGGACAGATACAAACTATGCTCGTCACGCCACCCTGCCAGGTGAGACCAAGTCTCCTTGGCTGTACAAAGTAATAATCTCCTAAAAGCCCTGGGCAGTCGGTGCGCAGGGCTTTACACCAGATACCAAGAGGCTGAGTGGCTGGGACGCCGGCAGCCCAGGCCCCGCCCGCGGGGCCCTCTAGGTGCAGTGCCGCCCGCGGCCCCCCGGGGGCGCTGTGGGGCCCCGGAGCCGCCTGGCTCGGCCGCCCGCCGCTCACTGGCTCTGCACTCACTCGGGAGGCTGCCCCGGCCAGCTGCGCGCTCCGGCAGTGATCCTGAGCGCCCACCGCCCGCTCCGTCCCGCTGTGCCAGACACCGCTCTGCCCCACCGTGACATGGGCGTCACCTGGGTCCCTGAGGCCGGTGGCTGGCGCTGGGGGCCCCTGCTCCTCGCTCTCTTCCTGGCTGCGTCCCGAGGTAAGGTCCCCAGGCAACTGGGCGCTGGGAAAGAGCCCTGAGAGAGGACAGCGGGTCATGGGAGGGACACAGCAAAATAGGAGAACCCCATGAGTCCCCTCAGCCTGCTGTGACCTCCACTCCACTGCACTGAGGCTGCTGGGATCACTAGGCAGGGTGCCAAGTGCCTCATCTGGTGTTGGGCACATCTGCACACTGACAGCTGCTCAAGGAGCAGGCAAGACTGTCCCCTGAGGACTGCCTGTCCCACCCTTCCTCACCCAGAGAGCACAGGGCACAAGTAGCTTCTGCAAGACAGGGGAGGGACAAGGTGGAGGCAGCCCCAGTGTGAGTTAGTGAATGTGACTGCCTTTTGACAGCTCTGGCATCTCCCTGCCCTTCTTGCCTCTGGGCTCCAGTACCCTGGGGACATTCCTGTCTGAACCTGGGTGGACCCTGATCAGGGAGGGCACTGTCCACTCCCAGGACAGCTCTACCCACTTGGTCCCTATTCTGAGTGTCTGAGGACCAGAATAAGGGTCAGCAAATTCCTGACATCTGAAGGCTGCAGCTCAGAGATCACTGTGGCTACTGGGGAGGATGTGGGACACTCTCCAAGCTCAGCAAGAGCCCCTTCTGGGTCCTTGGATGATTTGTGGCATCTCTGTGGCCTTAATATCCTAAGCTCAGACATAGAAGTCCCACACTTCCACAGTCCACCCTGTCAGGACTCCGTTAGGTGTCCTGGACAGGACACAGGGGCTCCTGGGGGCAGGATGTGGACCCTGGTACCCACAGCCTGGTCCCCGCTTCTTGTCTGAACAGAGTTGAGGAAGCCGAGACTCAAGGGAAGAGGGGGCTGGCAGGCAGCCTCTGGATCCAAACATGATGGGGAGGGCTGGGGGAAAGTGTGAGTCATGGAGGGAGTCAGAGGGAGGCAGGATGGAGTGGAGGGCTTGGCAGAGGGATCCAATGGGCAGGTCAGAAGAAGAGAAGGAGGGGGGAAGATGGGATAAGAGGGAGAGGAGGAGACAGAGAACTGGAAGACACCCAGGAAACAAGTTGGGGTGCTTGTAGGTGGCTTGTTATCTAGCACTGGAAGGCTGGCCTGGGCCTCTGATAAGGAGGAGGGAGCTCAAGTCTGGAGTGGCCTAAGCCCCAGCCTGGATATTCTTCAAGATGACACCCAACAGGTGGGGGGGTGGGCTTGTGGGGAAGGTGCAGTCCACACATGGTTCATGGAAGGGCACGGCTTCCAAAGGAGCAGGGGATGGTGGTGGCAGACAGGAAGACCCGCACCCCACCCACCCTGGGCCACCAGCTCTGCCCTCTCCCCCAGTGGCCCCACGAAGCCCTTCCTGTTTTCATGCCCCTCCCTTGGCTGAGTTGCTCCCAGCCCCAGTTTGGGAAACCGTCTTAGGGAACAAGGGCCTGGGGACTCAGCTGCAGCACATCCAGTAATGGAGGTGTCCCCAGGGGAGCTCAGCACCCCTCACCCTATTTTGCCTCCATAGCTTGGAGGCTTCACTCCCAGAGGTCTTAGCTGCTCAAACTACTTGGTGCACCCAAGGGCCGTCTCTCCCTGGGACCAGTTCAGGGCTGCTACTGAATGGAGTCTGGAGAAGCCTTCTCTCATTATTGGAGTGGCTCAGCACTGCCTGTAACAGTCACGCTCCTCCTACCTAGTAACCTGTGCAGTTGGGGGGACCACACAGGGGACCTGGGCACAGCCTGGTCAGCAGGGTCTGGGTGTTGAGAATGCTGGGCGCTGGGTTGCCCTGGGCAGGGTCACTCGAGGTTAAAGCCCTTGTGCCTGGGGAAGGGAGATGGAGGAGCTGGGGCAGTCCTCTTCTCCAGCTGGGTTAACAAGGCGCTTGGGAACCCAAGAAACATGGGAGATGCCCCTTTCATGTCCTGAGACAGGGCGGAAGGGTGGGGGGGCACCTCTGGGGCCAGCAGACCCCAAGGTGCCAGCACCCCTTCTTCCCCACAGACATTCCGAGGATCGTGGAAGGTTCTATCCTGTTCTGCTCTCACAGGCTGGCTCAGTTCCAAACTCTGGGACCAACACATTCAATTGTGGGGGTGTGCCGGGTTTCGGGAGGGGTGACCCCATCTTCCCCTTCATGGTAAATGAGGCTGCTTGTTGAGTAACCCCATGTGGCAAGGCTGACACAGCAGTGGTCAACTCTTAGGAAATCCATGGCCCACTGCCCAGAGGCCCTGGAGTAGAGAGAAAAAGCCTGCATGCCAGTCTGCGGGGATGAGGGGGCATCTACCCTGTGCCAGGCGATATACCCAGGGATCAGAAAATACCAGGGGGCCCCTAGTTGAGCTGGGCCAATTGCTCCTGTTTGTCCCAAGTAGGGCACAGGTTCTGTGCTGGGCCTGACCTTCCTGGGAGAGGGTGGCCCAGGAGGTGGCACATCGCTGCCTCCACGTGGTGTATGAGATCTTAGGCCTGAGCAGGAGGAAGGACGGGAGGGCCCTCCAGGGTCCATCTGGCCTGTTGGTGGTGTTGGAGCCCCACATGCTGAGCTCGAGGGACCAGGATTTAGGCTACCAGAGGAGGCTAAGCCAGGGGTCGTCACTGTGCTCTCAGAAGCCCCATGGGTCTCCCAGCAGTTCTGGCATGGCAGTGGCCTTCCGAGGGCAAGACTGTGGGAAGGGAAAGCAGGCGCCACGGGTCGTGTGTCCCGCCTACCGCAGCTTTCCACCCAGCTCTCCCTTAACAGTTGGCTTTGGGAGTCAGTCAGGCCGAGGCTCAAATCCCAAGCGGGCCATTTGCTGCTCTGTCGCATGGGGCAAGATCCCCAGCACCCACTTCAAGTTACCAGTCTCCCCTCCTCAGAGGCAGCCCACGCAGAGCCGATGAGCAGACACCTCACGTGGAGGCTGAGCCTCGTGAATGCCGTGTAACATGTCACCTCTCCATTTCTGGGGACCACTTGCCATTGGTTGGCTGGCTGTCAGCTCCTTGCTGCCTGCAGGGCCTTTCAGAGTACCCAGCACACGGGAAGGTGTGGACTGGTCTTGCCAGGATGGGATTCTCCAGAATCCTGGGGTCTGAGGAGGCCCAGGCTGGGCAGTCACTCACAGACATCTAGAGGGACTTGGAGTCTGAAATGCCCCTAAAGGTTCTCCTCTTAAGGTCCTCCAGAGATGGGGACAAGCAGCTTCAAGGTGAGCCGGCCCAGGGGTCGCTTATCTCTGTGGGACCTTTTTTGTGTCTCATCTCATTTGGTCCATGTGCTCACTCTGATCATCCCCAAAGACAGAGACGGTGGCCGCCATCTTGGCCATCAGCAATTCAGTAATGAAGTTGTTCTGCTGCTGACCGAGCGAGCCCCGCTCCTTTAGCCTTTTCACATAGGATCTTATCTCCCATGGGGATCTGGGATTAAGTCCTGCCTCTGTTAGTCACTCATCGTGGGATCCCAAACACGATGGTCTCAGGGTGACTTGGTCTCAGTGAAGTGGTCGACTCTCTTCTGAAGGGTAATTCCATGCTGGTGTTTCCTGAGCCCATTTTCTCATCCCCTTTGTGATTTTGGTTGTGTCTGCCTACTGTCATATCTACTTATTTTTTTCCTTTTAATCTACTCATTGTTTTGTTTAGGTAAGTAGATTTTAAAAGGAAACTTTTTATCATCATCTTAAGTGGAAAGCCCGTATCACCTGCCATAAATAGAACAAAATCATAGAAATACATAATAGGAAAACCAAGTAAAGTTATTAAATGCTAGCTGGAAACTTCAGTCCGGGGAAAGTTCTGAATTTGAAACCTACTGCTGTCCCTTTAACAATAATGATGATGATGATAATAAGGAAGAGGAGGAGGAAGAGAGGAAATTAGCCTTTACATCGAGATGTTTTGAAAAGACATAGGTGGCATCAAACTGGGACTTTCTCTTTGATGTAATCAGGACTGAGAGAGAATTGAAAAGGGAATGACTTTCTCTCTGTATGATTCAATGTTATTCAATATCGTAAAACCAAAAGTAAAACTACCTAAGTTATAGATGTTGCCAGGCAAGTTGAGCCCTCATTGGTCAGGCCATCTGTCCGTCTGTGGGCAGAAGGTGGGGCCTTCGGCCATTCCCCGGCTACCTCTGGTCCCTGGAGAGTAATGGGGGGCAGGGGGGCGTCAGATCTCTGCAGGCCTGGGTTCAAATTCCTGCCGCAGTTTACTCGCTGGGAGTCCCTGGGCTAGCTCTAGAGCTCTCTGCGCTCCAGCCCCGACGTCTGTAAAGTGGAGATGATTCCAGCACCTACCTCACAGTAGGGGGGATTCAATGAGTGAGTCTACGTCAAAGTGCCTAGAACCACACCCGGCCCAAAGTAGCTGCTGCTGCTGCTGCTCCCACCCCCGAGCCTCCTGCTCTGACAGACAGTAGGGGTGGGGGCACTTGAACGGGAGCTCAGGGCATCCTCACAGAGTGGCTCTGAGGGGAGGCTGTGGTCCTGCTGCACACAGAGCCCCGGGGAGGCCCCTGGAGTCGAGGGTGGAGTCATCCATCCCAGCCAGGCCTCTGGCCCACTGCCCAGGCCCTCCCTGGGGAGGCACACTGGCCAGGAGACTCCAGCCCCAGATGCACGGACGGCTTCCCAAGGTGCTGGAAGTGTGGCTTCCTCCCATAGAGCCTGGCTTCCCCTTCCCGGCCTCCTTGGTCCGACGTGAATGGACACTTCCTGCTGGGGCAGGTATCAATAAACACATCAGAGATGCCTTTGTCCTCGTGGGCCTGAGAGCCCCCTGGGCAGACTTGCTGGCTTCAGGGCCTCAGCCTTCGCTCTGGGGCACTTCCTTTTCTAGAACCAGCAGGCTCATCCTGGTCGGTCTCTGCCTCTGTTTCCCTGAGCTTTACATCTTGACGAAGGCAGAGCCCAGCTTTTCCTGTAGCCCGTGGGCTGTTCTGGAGGACGGGGCCTGGCTGGGAGCTACAGGCAGGTCCCACATCTGCTGGGGCCTCCTGTGCGGCCAGGGACCAGTTTTCATCTAGTGCGGCACCAGCAACAGCAGGCGATTAATAAGTGTTTACTTGGCAACCCCAGCAGCTGGACAGAGTTCAGCTGTTTGGGTGGGGCCTTGGAGTCTGACTAATCAAGCTGGGGACCCACCTCCAAAGGCTGGGGTGTTGCCTTGGTGACCGTGGGTAAAGCTCATGCCTGTCAGGGAAAATACGCAGGCCTGTCCACACCCACACGCGCCCACGGGGCTCGCCAGGGGCCTGCTGGGTGGAAAGAGGTGAGGGCACCGAGGTCCCTTCCCCTGTACTGGGGCAGAAGTGTTAACCAGAGGCCAAGCTCCACCTGTGGCCAGGCCCCAGCTAGAAAGTGGAGAAACAGGGCTAAATTCTGAGAACATGCCTCTGCTTTGGTCTCCTTTTAGGACCTTGCTAAATATTTGTGGAATGAAAGAATGATTCAGTTCAGGTCTGAGGCAGTGAGTATAGGGGTCAACTTGGGGTCAGTTCTTTCTCAACAGCTAAAAGATGAGTGTCAGCTCCACCCCCTGGAGGGTGGGGGGCTCTTCCTGTCTGCAATCGGCAGAGCTGGGGTGTCTAAGGCGTGGATCTCAGTTCAGCCACATAGGGCTGTGTGGCCTTAGGCAAGTGGCTTGACATCTCTGAGTCTGTTTCCACATCCTTAAAGTAGGGATGATAATACCCATATCAGGGGGTGTTTGGAGAATTAAATGAGCTTGACAAGGGCCTAACATGTAAGAAATGGTCATAAAACAGCCTGGCCTGTCCCTCTGGCCCACAGAGTCCCAGATGTGCAGGTGACCTTGGAATGTGGAGAGTTTCTCAAAAGGAAATGAAGAGAGGGAGGCCCAAAGAAGGTGCCCAAGGTCACACAGCAAGGGCACAGCTAAGTGGGCACCGGGACCCCAGGATCTTGCTGAGATCCGGAACTTTCCTGGCTCATAGCTCTCCTCCCCCAGGTGCGCCTGGGAGCCAAGGCCTGGTGAGGTGACTGAAGGTTCCCGCCTGGCACCGCTCAGGCCAGGGCCCGGGTCACCTTCCTGTCCCACCCACTCTTGGCCCCCTTGGACCTGGGGGCCTTCCTCCCCACCCACTTTCCCCGGTCTCTGACAATGACCCAGGTGTCCAAAAGGATCTGCTCCTGACAATAAGCAACATCCTCCTGCCAAATAATTATAATTCCAGCCGGACGGTACACATCCCGAGAACAGGGCTGGTGCGCAGGCGCGCCCGCCCTCGCTGGGCTACGTGCAGTCCGCTGGAGCCTCACACTCCACGGCGGGATGCTTCTGGCCCTGCTCCCCCGCGCCCAGGACAGCGCTCCCCTGTCCGCTCCTGTCTGGACTTGCGCTGGAAACCGACCACGCCCACCCTCCGCCCGCCCCGCCCAGTCCGGGGCAGCTTCTCCTTTTTTTTCTAAAAGGGGAAGAGGTCCTTTGGGACCCATGGGGGCATGTGTGAGGGGGGTGGGATTGAGCAATGCCCCTTCTCCTGGGGTCTCTGTGTCCCCCTGGGGGTTTGCAAGGAAAGTCCTTCAGTGATGCGAAGTCCCTTCTCGCTGTCCTGGTGCCACCCTGGAGCATCACCACTTGGCCTTTGAGGGCTCTCAGCTGGTGACTGGTCCCCTCCCTGGTCACATGGCCTCCCCACTAAGCCCACATCTGGGCCCCACCCATCCACACCTCTGTATACATGGTGGCCCCAGGCTGCCACGGAGCTCGGCTTTGTGCTTCCCTTCTTGCTCTGGCCTCCACTCCTGTCTGAGTCTGAGGGTCACACGGATGGGCTTGGGCAGTCAAGCCTCCACTCTGGCTAGCTTGAGGAACCAGGAGCCTGTCACAAATTCAAATGTCCATGGAGCCGAGGAAATCTGATGAGAGGGTGAAGCAGGTGGAGGCATTAGGGAGTGGTGAGGACTGTGGCAAGCAGAAAGGGGCGGCTGCTGCTTAGCTCCAGCTGACAGCTGCCTCGCGGAGAGCTGGCTTGGTGTGGCTTAATTTTCAGAGGAGTCAGTTAGGAATCAGGAATTTTCATATCAAATCCCTGAATTTTACGTGCTAGCAAAACCATCTAAAATGCGTGGAGGGTCAAATGAAATGATTGAAGGCTGGACGTGGCCTGTGGGCTTCCAGTTTGGGAAATTTTTCCTTTGGTGTGGCATCTAATCCTGAGTCTGATTCTGGCTTTAGCGCTTACTGTGCGATCCTCAGTGAGCCACTCTGCGCGCCGGATTTCCTCAGCAGCGGAATGGGACTAAACACAACTGCCTCTCGGCATTGCTGGCTATGCCGCAGCCCTAGCCTCGCGCACAACACGTGCTATTCTTGTTACAGTGTAAACTGGATCCTGCTTTACCTGAAGCCCGCCATGTTCCAGGCTCTGAGTTCACACCCTCTGGAATTTACAGTCAAATCGGTTTCCTTCCTGGGTCTGTAAATGAGAGGAGGATCTTTCCAAAGAAATTCTGAAGTCTCAGTTCACCCTGGCAATGACTTCCAAAAGGCTGGCTCCATTTTTAGGCAGAGCAAGGAGAAGGCCCTGGTATATCTGTTTTCCTTACCTTCTGGATCTACTCTACTGCAGATGTACGCTTTGGGACCATGGCTTTGCTGTTTCCTGATACTCTCCTTTATTTACTTATTTATTTATTCATTTATTTATTTTTGGTACCTGGGATTGAACCCAGGGGTGCTTAACTACTGAGCCACATCCCCAGCCCTTTTTTAATATTTTACTTAGAGACGGGGTCTTGCCAAGTTGCTTAGGGCCTCACTAAGTTGCTGAGGCTGGCTTTGAACTCATGATCCTCCTGCCTCAGCCTCCTGAGCCACTAGGATTACAGGTGCACATCACCAGGCCCAGCGATGATACTCTCCTTTACATACACAAGCACTCCAGGATTGGATCACAAACCATTACAGTCATTCACACTGTAGTGGGAAAAATTTGAAGCTGGATTCTCCATTCCATTTCCCCCCTACTCCTAGGAAACGGGTCTTGAGTTGAATCAGAGAACTATCTAGCTCACCTGTATTAAGCACCAACGACTGGTTTCAGAACACTCCATGTAAATTATCACTAATCCTCGACTCAAGTCCACCAGGGAGATGTTTTCATTTCTGCTTTCCGGTGAGGAGTCTGAGGCTCAGAGCCATGGCTACTGGACTCCAGGGCAGCTGGTCTCACTCCAAAAGCCACGCAGGCTGCCTCTCTCTTGAGTGGGCAAGGCTTTGGCTTTTCTGGGGTAGGGCCCCCAGCCTGCTGCTGAGGGTGCTGGGGTCTAGAGGCAGGGAGGGGGCGCCTGGAGGAGGAGGCTGTGTGACCTTGGGTCCTGGCTGGGGCAGTGAAAGGACGTATTTGTTTGAACCTATTTCCAAACCCTTCTTCCCTGTCTGCTGGGCCTACAGCCCCTGAGATGTCAGATGAAAATAACAACGGCCCCTGTGGTGCAATACCAGCGGCGACCCTTCCTGTGTCTGCGGAGGGAGGCGTTCCCCGGGCGCTCCCTCCCCCGCCCTGCCTCAGCCCTGTGCTGGAGCTAGTGTGTTCCTCACTGTGCAGACGAGGAAACCGAGACTCAGACAGCTAGACAGAGGAGCAAGCCTCTTCCCCAGTATTCTGTTTTCAAAAGCCAGTGTTTCGGGGGGTTGACATACTTAAATACTGGAGAAATGGGGTAGGGTCAAGAGGACCAGGATTGCTTATTGGAAAAAAAAAAATTAGACCATGGTTCTAAGGGCAAGAGGGCGGCAGAGGCGTGGATGAGCCGACCTGTTGTGCATTCCTCGTCCCTGTCCCTCAGTCGCCTTGGGTTTTCCGGCTTCCTTTGCAACCTTGCTTCAGGCTCTTTCTACTTGCTAAATCCTACCTGACCATCAAGTCCGAAGACCCTCCCTCCTTTCATAAGTGCCCTGACCAGCACCCTGATCCCCGGAAGGCTGTTGCCTTGTCCGCGGGGTCCCTGTGTCAGGAATGCAGGCCTGCCTGTCGGCAAGGCCGTTGGCTCCCTGTGTTTGGCATCAGGTGAAGGGCAGCACCTGACACTGGCCTTGCACGTAATAAGTGCCCACTGGGGAGGAGATGGGAAGAGGCAGAGGGACTGATGGCCTCCAGCAGGGTAGCATGTACCAATGCTGGGCATCAAAGCTGGCAGTGCAGGGCCACCCTGGGCAAAGCCACCAGGAGGGGACACATCCTGGCTGCCTTGGATCTCTCCTCTCTTGGTCCCCCTCCCAGGGCTGCCCCAGCTGGCTGGGCTAGTGTGGCTCTTTCCACGAGGCTGGGGCGCGTTCTGTACCAATGGAGAAGCGAGGCTGGGGGATTGGCGCTCTCAGGCAGGTGACTGGGTGTCCTTTCTCTGAGCAGGTCTGGTGGCAGCCTTCAAGGTGGCCACGCCATATTCCCTGTACATGTGTCCCGAGGGACAGAACGTCACCCTCACCTGCAGGCTCTTGGGCCCTGTGTCCAAAGGGCACGACGTGACCTTCTACAAGACGTGGTACCGCAGCTCGCGGGGTGAGGTCCAAGTCTGCTCGGAGCACCGACCCATCCGCAACCTCACGCTGCAGAACCTTCGCCTGCACCACTGGGACCACCACGCCGCCAATGGCAGCCAGGACCTGGCCCAGAGCCGCGGGGTGGCGTCAGCCTCTGACCACCACGGCAACTTCTCCATCACCTTGCGCAACCTGACCCTGGGGGACAGCGGCCTCTACTGTTGCCTGGTGGTGGAGATCAGGCACCACCACCCGGAACACAGGGTCCATGGGGCCATGGAGCTGCAGGTGCAGAGAGGTGAGGGCCGGCTGTGCGCGGCCTGGGGCGTGTGCTGCGGCAGGCGACCTGCTGGATGGTGCGTGGGACTCCATGGCGACACTGGCCTTGCAGCGGGTGTGGGCAGGAGGAGGAGTGGCTGTGTGTGGGCGTGGACGTGTGGTTAGCCGGTGTGATGGAGGGGGAGGGGCGTCTGTGGCTTTTCATGTGCATAGACCTGGGCTGGCAGGGTGACTGCACGGTGGCGTGGCGTGGCGGGTTTAGGCACTGGCATGACTGACAGGTGCCCTGGTGTGAGCTGGTGGCTGGCTAAGCAGCTGTGTGTGTGTCTGTGTGTGTGTGTGCGCGTCTGTCCAGCTAAGAAGGCAAGGGCTGGAGACTGGATAGAAGTGTGGGTGCCCGCAGGAGCCCTCTTGCCCCTGGGGGTGGCATGAGAATGAGCGGGGTATGAACTTGCAGCTGGCGTACCCGTGACACACGCGAGGGGCACGTGGGCTTCGTGGGCCTCCCCGGCCTTTTGGGAGTGACGCTCAGCTGACGGCCCTTCTCTTTGCTCCCACAGGCAAAGACAGTCCATCCAAATGCATCCTGTATCCATCCTCCCCTGGGGAGAGTGAAAGTAAGACCACCCTCGCGTCCCCGGGGAGTCCTCTGCTCTCTGTCCGCATCCGCAGCCCAGGCCCGGCTCTGAACTCTGACCTCATTTCCTCGTGCACGGGGATCACGCTTTCCTCCCTGTGCCTCCCAGGCTTTTTGCTTCCTCCTTGGCTGGGACCCCAGGAGCCGGTCCCCCTTCCAGCTGCTCCATGTTCCCCGCAGGGGCCGCCGCTCCCTCTGTGACTCAGGCCTCACCATTTCCACTCCACATACACAGAAATGGAGGCCCAGACAGGTGCCACGATTTGCCCAAACACACCGCCCGGAGTAGCACAGCTGGAATTTGGTTACAAGTCTGCTTAGCTTTGCTCACGTCCCCTCCTTCCCACCTTGGGGGTGGAGGCCGGATGTGCAGGGCAGTGAGTGACTGTCAGATGCAGTGTTGCCCTCAGGGTAGGGGACACTACAGTCATGGGTGACCGAGCACCCAGAGGTCAGGCGAGAAAGCCCAGCAGCCTGGAGACAGCAGCTAAGGGGACACATCTTAGAGATGCTCTTCTAAGAGGAGAGGGCCGTGGCTTCCATAACCTCTGGCCACCCAGCATTCAGCAGGAAGCCTGTGTGGACCTGCCCCTGCCTAGGCCCCAGAGATACAGAAGGGAACACTGTGTCCCTGGCCTCTAGGTGGACGTGCATGAGGGCATAAGCCAGAAGGGGGACAGCTAAACTTCAGCCCCAGGCAAACCCCAGCTCAAAGGCGGTGGTAACTTTTCACTCAAGCAACTCATTTTTTCTTTTCCTTTTTTTTTTCTTCTCAGTACCATGGATTGAACTCAGGGGTTAACCACTGAGCCACATCACCATCCCTTTTTATTTATTTATTTATTTATTTATTTAATCTCAAGAAGGGGGTCTCATTAAGTTGCTTAGGACCTCGCTAAGTTGCTGAGGTTGGCCTTGAACTCTCGATCCTCCTGCCTTAGCCTCCCCAGTTGCTGGGATTACAGGTGTGTGCCACCACACCTGGCTTCAAACTACCCATTTTTTTTTTTCAGCCAACAAAGAGAGCGTCCAGAAGCAAAATTTAGAACATACACTTCGGTCTGAGTTAGACCTCTGTGGATCTCAGGAGGGCCCAGCCACACGGCAGAGCTCGAGAGTGTAACCTCAGTACCAAACCACCCCTGCCGTCCTTACTTCCCCTGACTGGCCACTTTCTGGGGCAGCCGCTCAGGACTGTGTGCATGGGACGGGTGGCTAACCTGGTGGGGTGTGAGTGACATTCACTTCCCCACGGCTCCTTCACTCTGAGTAGACACTCCGGTCCCACTTCTTCCTCCACAACCTCTCGTGGAGCCGAGGGGCCCTTCGCAGACGCCTTGGCTGCCCTGGGGCCACGGCTGCAGACAGCCAGCCTCAGGCAGGTGAGGGGCCCTGCTCCTGCTCTCCGACCCAGAGCCGAGAGGAAAGGTCAGAGTGCTGGATTCTGGTCACACACCTGCCTGCAGGCCACCACCTTCCCCTGGGTCTACGTGACTTGCTGAAAATAAGCTGTCTGATTTCAGTCTGGGGGACAGAGGGACTGCCGAGGGGGTGAAGTGGAGAGGGAGCGGAGGCTGGGATCATTTCTCCTGACCCAGAGGCGCGCAGGGAAAGGAAGGTGTCTGGGAGTCCCAGGACACCCGGCAGAACTTGAACTTGACTTCCAAAAGCAGGTCAGGCTCTGTGGCTGGCACCTGTGTCTGGGGGTGTTGCTGTTTTCATCCCTGTCCTACTCTTCAGACTCAATGAAGCCTCGCTCCCCAGAGGGACATGCTTGCTTCTGTCACAGCTCTTGAGGGCAGGGAATGACGACTTTGAGGACTCCCAAAGTTCCCTCTTCCAGACTCTTGGTTTAGCAGCCTATACAGTGGGCACTAAGACTGACTTCCGGGTGAGAAGCCACTTGACCTTGCGTGGGGGTCGGGTGTGGGGCTCTGAGCAGCTCTGCCACACTCTGGGTACCAATTTCAAACTAAGCAATGGGAGCAGCTGTGCTCTTGTCCTTCTGACAGTGAGGCATCAGGGTCATCCAAGGGGCTGTGTCGGGGTGGAAAACTCGCGTGCCCCCAGGTCTATGGAGCTGATGAGTAAGACAGCAGGGAGGGGTGGGGACTGCGGCAAGTATCCCATCAGCGGTCTGCGTGTCAGGATGGGAGCCCAGTGTTGCCAGAGCCGCTGAGTTTTCAGGCAGAGTCAGACACCAGGTTGTATATGAACTCTCTCAATTTTAAAACATTGGTAACTAGTACCACTGTGCGCACCGTGGTTGCAACCTGAGTCCCTTCTGGGGAAGGCCGTGGGGTGAAGTGGTTAAGAATGTGGATCCTGAACCAGCCCTGTTGCTTAACCTCTCTGTGCCTTCATTTTTCATCTGCCAAGTGAAGATTCAAACAGTGCTTACTTCCCAGGGTTTTTGTGAGACTAAAATGAGGTATTACATGTGGAGTGCTTTTGCCTGGCACGTAGTAGGTGCCCTATAGGTGTGGCTATTGTTACTTCTGGATGCCCAACTTCCAAGTCAACTCATCCATCCCCCTGTGCCAAGGCAGGGTGGCAAACAGATGGCAGCAGGCAGATTGTTCTAGAGCCATGTGCCTGGTGACCTGTCACTGCTTGAGGGCCCAGTGCTGGATGCTTTGGCAAGAGGCCAGTCCCTGCTCTAAGACAGGTGCTGCTCAGCAGCCTCTGCCCCTGGTCAGCTAGCAAACCTTCTAGCCAAGAAGTTCTTTAGTTTTCCTTCTCTAGCTGTAGCCTAAGGCTCTAAATGTCATCCCTGGGTGCGGGAATAGCTAGACTCTGACGTAAGTGGAAGTCCAAGTCACCTGAGTGGGGAGGAGGTCCCAGGAGACGGAGACAGGGACTGGGGAAGGTGGAGCCCACGTGGCTGCCACACTGCCCGGAAGCTGCTGTTCTTCACTGAGCCTGGGGAAGGGGGCTCTGTGCCCTCTCTGCTTCTCTCCACCCCCCAGCTCAGCAGGATGTGCTTCATCTGCCCTCCTCCAGCCTCCTCCTGGGGGACCTGGCTGTCCCACCCTCTGAAGCAGAACTCTGTCCTCCGTGTGGACACCAGGAGGAGCCTGGCCGGCCTTCCCTCCCGCCCTACCCTGTGCTGTGGGGGCCTGGCACACGCCCTAGTGAGGGGTTGGCAACCACCTCTGCCGGAGCCTTACCTCCCCAGGACGAGCCTGACACTGGATCAGCGACCAAGCACCCCCAGTGAATGCTGGCCCAGCGCTGGGGGTACATGGGGAGAGGGGTGGGGAACCGGGGCCAGGCTGGGCTCTGCAGAGATGCTCACGACTCCAGAGGGCAGCTGGGCCCACACGCCCATCCCCAGAGCCCCTCTCCAGCCTCAATTCTCAGCCCAGGTTCTAAGAAAAACTCAGGTTTTCGATGCTGATCTCCTGAGGGGCCCTCCACTTGGGGAGCCTCCCAGGCAGAGGTCTGTGAGCACCTGGTGGAGCACACTAAGTGTTGCTTTGGTGACCAGAAGACAGTGCTTTGCAGCCAGCACCTCAGACATTGCCCACCCTGAGGTCCTTTGATGGGGTTTGGAAACAGGAACGGCCTGAGTTACCGAACGCTTTTACTTTCAGTATTCCACGTTAAGATGCAGCCTGGCTAAAATCTGCAGGGAGCCTGCTTTAATGTGGAGCGGAACTTGTTTGGTAATGAGCCCAGCAACTGTTCCTGTACGGAAGAGTGCTTCTAAAGTGCTTGAAAACGGTTTGTTCTCTTCCGCCAAGTGAACAAACCCCCGGCAAGCTTGTTTACACCGCTGGGTTGTTTGGTCATACAATGAGATTAAAAAAAAAAAAAAAGCATGGCCTGTATTCCCAAATAAAATCCAAAGGCAACACTGAGATCCCGGCCTCCCTGCCTCCCCTCAAGCTCTCTGGGGGAAGCTGCACTGCCACGAGGTCTCGGCCGTCTTTGGTCAAGGGAAGGGAGCAAAGTGGGAAGGAAGTGCATTTATGCCAATCGGTCGTTCGTGGTTCTTGGGCTCATGTGTTCCCAGCAGCACCCCTGCAGTCAGCAGCTGGACCAAAATAAATCTCCCCTCCCCACGCCGCTGGGCTTGCGGAGCCGCAGAGCCTTCTTGGAGGGCAATTTAGCAATCGCCTGAAGAAAACTCCCAGGCCACCCTCTGGCTCAGGACTTCGCTAGGAAGGCATGTGTTCAGAGGCACCTTCCCGGGTGGCCAGGGATGCCAGCCCCAGAAGGCCTGCTGCAAAACAAACAGGCAGCCAACACGCCCACCAGGAGGACGCGGTCCTATAAACTGGGGGGAGCCGCGTGCAATAGAGCCTGAGCAGATGGGGCGGGTCTCCACTCTCACATAGAGAGATGCTCCAGCGCTGATCAGCAGGACAGCACGGTCCTACGATCCCATATCTGCTGCCTACGCAGGCAGTGGCGCTAGATGGACAGACGAGGGGCCGTGGAGCTCAAGAGGGAGGAAGACACTTCTGAATTATTTTTCTTTCTTTCTTTTTTTTTCTTTTTTTTGGTGATTTAAAAAGCTCAGCGTTCAAAAACATCAGACAGGGATGAGCATCTTTCTAAGTTCTTGTTCCAAGTTATTTCCCCCCATGATTTGTGTGCATGAGACTAAGAGGTGGGGTTTCCTGGGATCCCCACCAGAGCTAAGGGGTCCCTTGACAGGGGGGGGGTTGGGGCTTTTTATTTTTACTATGGTAAGACACCTATGACATAAAATGTGCCATTTTAACCCTCTTTAAGGGGACAATTCAATGCCATGCAACTGAATTACATTCTCAGTACTGTGGGACCATCATCTCTATTTCTAAAACTTTTTCATTGCAAGGGCTTCTTTTGACCTTGAACTCTGTGGAACAGTGTCTGTGAAAGGCCTACTTCCCTTTTTATTCTTTGGTACTGGGAATTGAACCTAGGGGTGCTTACCCACTGAGCCCCAGCCCCAGCCCTTTTTTGTATTTTATTAGAGACAGGTCTCATAAGTTGCTTAGGGCCTCACTAAGTTGCTGAGGCTGGCTTTGAGCTCACCATCCTCCTGCCTCAGCCTCCGGAGCCTCTGGGATTGCAGGCATGCCTCACGGGGCCCAGCCCCGCTTCCTTGGGCACAACCTGTGGCCCAGGGTGGTCCAGCTCTCCCTCGTGGGCGGGTCTGTCTCTCTTCCCTGGAGTTGCCTCAGCTGCCCCAGGCCTGCTTTCTCTGTGCTCTGGACCCACCTTGGGGATCGCTGTGACTTTGAAAGGAGGTTCTCAGACCCCCTGGGCCTCTACAGGTCACGGAGTTGCTGGGTCCCCTGCTGCCCAGCCTTTCCTCTCTGGGCCTCGGTTTCCCTTTGGGGGAGCAGTGGGGATGGGGCCTCACCTTGGCCGCCTCTCTGCCCTTACAGACATCACGGCTGCAGCCCTGGCTACGGGCGCCTGCATCGTGGGGATCCTCTGCCTGCCGCTCATCCTGCTCCTGGTCTACAAGCAGAGGCAGGCCGCCTCCCACCGCCGTGAGTACCTGCCCACGGGGGCCTGGGGTTTCCAAGGTGCCAGGCGGGCGTGTTCCTTTCCCTTCCTTGGCTGGGCTCCTTGGCTGAGAGAGGAGGAGACCCAGGCGCATGTTTTCTGGGGCCCGAGTGCCTGCCAGGTACCTAGGCTCCCAGCCGGTGCTGGCTTGGCGCTCACCAAAACTCTGCTGAATGAATGAGTAATCAATCACAGGGAGTAACTGGAGGAGCTCGTATTGATTTTGAAAAACGGCATCACTCAGAGATCCTCGGGGACCTACTTTAATGCATGGATGGGTTTATTTTATCATTAGTAGCAATTTCTGGGACAAAAATGAGTTTTGGAGTATCAGAAGTGGGAGGGGACTTTGAGTTGACCTTGGCTAAGCCCTTCCCTTTCACAGAGGAGAAGCCTGGGAGCAATGTATTAAAGAATTACCAAAGCTGGGCGTGGTGGTGCACGCCTATAATCCAGCAGCTCGGGAGGCTAGGGCAGGAGGATTGCGAGTTCAAAGCCAGCCTCAGCCTCTTAGCGAGGCCCTAAGCAACTCAGCGAGACCTGGTCTCTAAATCAAATACAAGAAAGGGCTGGGGATGTGGTCAGTGGTTGAGTGCCCCTGGGTTCAATCCCTGGTACCAAAATAAAAAAAAAAGAAGAAGTAAACAAGTGTTACCTAACAACGAGGGCAGAGCTGGGACTTAGCCTTGGAATTTTGCACCCTTGCTCTTTCTAAGGGACGTAATTTGACCATATCATCCAAATGCTCATCAGAACCAACAAACCAGCAAATGGGGCTGCTGTGCCCCACTCTGTGCCAGGCCTGTTACCCACCTTCCCTCACTTAGTCCACAGAACAACCCCTAGACCTTGGTGCCACCATTGTTTTTGCTCACACATGTTTTTTCCGTGAGCAAATCAAGGCTCAGAGAGGTTGTGTCTTTCCTAAGGAACTACACAGCAAATAAGTGGGGGAACCAGGCTTCAAGGTCATGGCCTCAAACACCTTTCATATCCCTGTTCTGGGTAACAGTGTCCCTTCTCTCCCCTGACCCTGCTGGGAGCCTCGGCCAGCCTCAGTCCTTGGAGAGCAGGAGGATGGGGGCCTCTGACTTTGCAATGCCTCCCAGCCACCTCCCCTCTGCCTGGCTGCAGAAGGTACTTGAGGGTGGACTGCTGCCATCAGGTCACCTTCAGCTGGAGATCCCTCCCTGTCCTACCTCCCGGAGGCCCTGCCTGGAGCCCCAGGGTGGATCACCTGGCGACTGGAACTGCCTCTCTCTTACTCTCAGGACTTCCCTGTTCCCCTAACACCTATGCAGCCTCCTGACAGGGAGGCACAGGGCTGGCGTTGGGTGGCACAGAATTGGGGCCGGAGTGGAAGAGGAGCCCAGCAGGCCGGGGTGGCTGCAGGGCTGCCTTGAGCCGCTGCCTTCCCCTGTTGCCCTTCCTGTGGGCGGGGAGGGGTGAGGACAGAGACCGCCCAGCTTGGTGTGGCTCCCAGAGAGCACCTGTCCCTTCCCTGCAGACCACAGCACTGCCTGCCTCCCGGCGGTCAGAAGAGGGCACGGGAACTGGAAATCGGACGTGCTCTGGGCGGGGGTGCTGGCTGGGTAGGGTGGGCCGCGCTCCTCTCTGTTGCCCCGCTTCCGCAAGGGGGTCCTGTGTCCCATGGGACCTATGGGGTCAGGGGTGGCTGGGGCAAGGAGAATCAGAGAAGGGACAGCCCCGGGCCAGAACGCCATGGGGGTGTCCTGAGGACAGAGTGGGGAGGGGACTGGGGGTCACCAGTACCTGCTGCTTCACACCTGGACACCTTCAGTCCAGGTCTGGCCTTTGGCACTTCCTAGGAGGGTCCTGGTCTGCACCAGGAAGGCAGAGGTGAACTGGACTGGACGGGGGTGTGCGGGTACAGTGGACTGGGGAGGGTATGCTGCCCACCCCATGGTACGCGCAGCCCCTGAAACTCAACAAGCGCTGTTCTGTGACAGGCGGCTCCTCTCTAGCCTCTTCCTCCAGAAAGGCAGAAAACAATTTATCTTCTAACAAAAACACTTTGAGGCCAGTCCCCTCTCCATCCCAAAAGAAAATAAAAAGAGAATAAAGAATCGTCGTATGATTTCAGACTTAGGGACAGAGACAAGAGGTAACAGAGGGGGACATCCCTAGAGAGCCCAGACGCCAGGCGGAGAGGCAGCGAGGCTTGATATAGCTGCAGGCGTCCCGGGAAATCCCAGGGTGCAGGCGGAGCTGGTCAGAGCGGGCGGGCCGCAGGCCAGGGGAGCGCAGTGCGCTCTGGGGAAGGAGCTGCCCGGGCCCTGGCCAGGAGCGGGTGCTGGGGACTGAGCCCCACTCGGGTGAAAACAGCAAGACGGGGCAGGGGGCCCTGAGCAGGACGGTGTTCTGGGTGTGGATTCCTATCCAGCCTTAGACCACGACTCGGTTTCCCCAGCTCTAAAGTGGGACTAGCATCCTTACCCCAGAGGGTGGAGGAAAGGATGAGAGCAGGTGACCACGCTGGGCGCCCGCCAGGAGCCTGCCACACAGAGTCACCCCGTAAACAGGGCCGTGGTTCTGGCCAATTTTCAGAACCCTTGTGAAACTTCCCAGTTTGTTCTGCAGTGGTGCCCCTCCCCCACAGCTGTTTCCCCATAGTGGCAGTAAGTCTCCTCAGAGTGAGGACCCGCAGGAGACCCTGGCGAGCTGCAAGAAAGAGGGAAGTTAAACCTCCTGCTTCTAGTTGGTGGCCACTTTGGGGGTTGGGGACCCCAAGAGTGAGGCAAGGCAGCGGCAGCTCTGTGTGGCTGGGACATGGGGTGCTCAGATCCCTGAAGCTTCCTCTAATAGATGTCACCTCTGTTAGGTAACATGGAGGATGAGGCAGAGAGAACCAGGAACCCTCTAATTAGGAACTGACCTTGAATACTCCACCCAGTAAGTTAAGGCTCAAGACCAGAAGGGGACAAATGTCCAAACAGGAAACCACAGTTAGCAAACTCAGGAGCCAGGCCTTGGTGGACACGCCAATCCTGAAGGTCTGACACTGTAAGCCAAGCCATAGGAGGCAGGGTTGGTCGCCTCTGCTTTCCTGGTGGTGAATGTTGTCTCCCACATTTGGAATTCCAGCCCGTTTCCCTTTTAGCCAAAATGGGCCACTCACTGGGGCCCACCTGCTGGACAGACACGTGGGCCCCCTGAGTAAATAGAAGTGGAATCTGGGCCAAGCAGGGCCCTGCCCGGGCACTGTCCTAGAGTTCCCAGGGGCCATCCGCCATCAGGGTAACCTTCCTCTCTGTGACCAGCTTCTCTGTCTGTCCCTAGGTGCCCAGGAGTTGGTGCGAATGGACAGGTAAGGCCCATGCAGACTTTTCTGAGAAAACTTCCCTCGGTCAGCTGCCAGGGAAGGGAGACCTCTGTGCTCCTGGCACAGCTGGTCAGGGGCGGATCTGCCACCTGCTACTGCTGCTGCATCTGTACTGGCTGGCTGTTCTCCCCACCCCTCACCCAGCGGGCTGACTCTGCTTGAAAGTGCTGAGCAGCCACCTTCTGGGCCCTGGTGGTCTGCCCGGGAGGGGAGGAAGCAGCTGACACCAAACATGCAAAGGAGGCCAGCAGGCCCAGTCCAGCCCCACACCTGGAGCGGGTGGCTCCTCCCCACGGGGCCTCCCACAGCCAGCGGTGGGGCTGCTCAGGCAGGAGTGCAGACACTGGAGGGCCCAGGTGGACGGCAGCTCGGGGATGGACGGTTAGCAAGTGGCTCCGGGCAGGACGCTGGGCCTGGAAGCTGGGCCCAGGAATGAGCCCCGCTCAGGAGCTTGACCCCCAGTCCTACGAGACGGAACCCAGAGCTCCTCTGTGTTTGAAAGGGACAATTTCCAAGACAGGTCAGCAGAGGTCCTGTGAGTGATCCTGCCGGAACCTCAGAGCTGAGGACCTTCACAGGCTGTCCTCTTCCCATCTCAGAGAACCCTCCTCTCAGCCCAAACAAGCTTTGGGGACATTCAATCCTAATGCCATTAACCATTCAGACCCAAGAGAAACGTGACCCCAAATCCTGAGGCAGGTGTTTTGGAGGTGCCTCTGCCTGTGTCCTCCCGAAGGACAGACCACAGGAGGGACTGTGATCAGTTCTGGGGCTGCCCTGAGGCCCGCAGCTCAGGCAGGTGGGAGAGGGCACACACCATTTCCCCGTGGCCTGGCTCCTGCTCGCCAGAGAGGCTGCTGAGGCTTGGGCGAGGGGGAAGGAGGAGAGGAAAGGGGACAGCAGGAAGGGCAGAGCAGCAGGTACTGAGCAGCAGGTGACCTTCCATTCTGCTTCGCTGGCAGCAACACCCAAGGAATCGAAAATCCTGGCTTTGAGGCCTCTCCACCTGCCCAGGGGATGCCCGAGGCCAAGGCCAGGCCCCCGCTGTCCTATGTGGCCCAGCGTCAGCCTTCTGAGTCTGGACGGCACCTGCTCTCCGAGCCCAGCACTCCCCTGTCTCCTCCTGGCCCTGGGGACGTCTTCTTCCCGTCCCTGGGTAAGTGCTTTCTGACCTTTCCAGCATCTTGACCTGTAAAGGTCAGGACCCCAAGGTCTACCAGGGCACCCTCCCCGGGAAGTCCTCACAGCTCCATGGTATGGGTTGGGGGCTGAGGGACAGAGCAGCGCCCCCTTTCATTTGGCCTGTTTTCCTTCACAGACCCCGTTCCTGACTCTCCAAATTTTGAGGCCATCTAGCCCAGCGGGCAGCAGAGGCTGGGTCCGGGGCAGGTGCAACTGAGCCAGGGCTGGCCCTGTGAGTGTCCTCGGCCCCTCCCTCCTGCTCTGAGCCCAGACTCTGCTTTACCCCCAATGCCTGGACCCTCCACCACTCTGGATGCTCCGTGAGGGAGGGGAGAAGGTGCTGGACCTCTCACTCCTGTCCAAGGATGTTGGGGTGCGGATTCTTCCAGAGACCTGAAATCGCCAGATGCCAAATGATCTACTTCCTAAGAGGTCCCAGATCTTCCAGTTCCCCAGCAGCCTCTTGCCCGGGGATAGGAGTCTTGGGACCTGGCGGCATGGAGGGGCTGAGGTGGGCACTGGCCTGGTCTCCTCAGTGGCTCCGGCCCAGGCATGAGATGCAGGACATGCTGTGGAGAGACGCTGGCCCACGGTGGCTGGCCTGGCTCCCTGTCTGACCTGAGCTGGTGCTCTGTGGACCTCGCTCTCTGCACCCCTGGGGCTCTGGGGCCGAGCTGCCCCTCCCCCACCACTGGAACTTCCCCAGCTCCTCCCACCAGCGGAGTCACTGAGGATCTGTCAACAGGTTAAGTGCATCCGGGGCTCCCACTGCCTGCGCTGGGTCCTCAGAGGCCCCCAAATGGGAAGTGCGTGCTGGGGCCGAGTGGTCACTGTGAACCCACTGGTGTCTTGAGCAATTCGAGGCTGGGCCAGAGGTTGCGCCACTCATCACAGATGACGGCAAGGGAGGGAGGGTGGGGCCTTTTGGGAATGTGAGTGGAGCAGGACCCCTCCCTGCCCTCCCTGTCCCTTGTTCCCACTGCTCAGCATGGTCAGTAGCAAGGGTGTCCTTACTGGGATACTTTTGAGTGTGAAAAGGGGGTGCTATTAAAAGGACATGGGCAACAGGTGCAAACCCCATGGATGGACTGGGGACACCGGTTTAAACACCCTCTGCTTCCGGGATCCCTGAGGCCCGGGGGCTGCGCCCCCGCATGTGGTCTCCTGCTGCGTGCCATCAGAGTGCCGCTGTCCAGTGGGAGGGCAGGAGCGGGACAGAGAAGATCGCTCTGCTCAGCTTACATCTTCCGTGTCTGGCAGGATCTGGGTTTTTTTGAAGGGGTGGGAGGGGTGCCAGGGATTGAATCCAGGGGTACTTTTACAACAGAGCCACATCCCCAGCCCTTTTTTAATAGATTTTTAAAATTTAGAGATGGGGTCTTGCTGAGTTGCTTAGGGCCTCAATAAGTGGCTGAGGCTGGCTTTGAACTTGAGATGCTCCTGCCTCAGCCTCCCAAGCTGCTGGGATTACGGGCGTGGGCCGCTGCTCCCTGCTGGTTTATTTTATTTTTATTTTTTTTGGTTTATTTTTTTAATACGTGCATACACAGGAAGTCCTGTGTGGAATAAAGGGGAGTCCTTTGAAGGATTTTAAAGCACAGGAGAAGCGGAAAGAGGTCACTCTGGGATAGAACAGGGTAGGTGGTGCCTGAAAGGAGGGAGGAGGTAGATTGCGCTGAGCAAATGCCCCTCTAGTCTCCAGTGGGACAGGAGCGCTGGGCATACAGAGGGCATAGCTCCAATCTTTGTCTTCCAGCAGTGTCCACTGGCTCTGCTGAGCTGGATGTGGGTGCTGAAAACCAGGATTTTGGTGTCAGCAGGCAGATAGAAATCTGGGTAAATGGGGAGGGAAAGGGGACCAGCATTAGGCTGCAGGCAGCAGGGGGCCTTGGCCAGGGAGCCCAGTCAAGCCACCTTGTCGGGACAAGGGCATGGGCCCCTCTGGGACTGAGGGTCAGGCCTGGAGATCCTGAGGAGGGAGCAAGCACAGACCTCGCCACAGAAGTGATCCCTCAAGTGGCCAGGACACCACAACCTGGCTCCTACTTTGTCCCGAGGGTCCCCTCTGCTGCTTGGACACTCAGTGCAGCTGCCAGAGCACACTGTTCTCATAGCTCCTGGGGCCGCTGAGCAGGAGTTGGGAGGTGACACGGTTCTGTGGTAGGCTGCAGGTCCCCTAGAGTCGAAGGACAAACCCGCAGACCCGACTCCAGTGCGCCCAGGTCAAGAAGTGTTGCCCAGCCCCTGGGGCCGCTGGCCTGGACCCAGCCCTTGCTTCGGACCTTGATACAGAAGCAACTTCTAAGAATTTGGCTGCTGCTCTGTGGAGCGAGACCACGGCCCCGGTGGAACAGCCACCGCACTTCCTGCCCGGCTTCCTCCTGCCTGGCTCCTTTTCTCTTCTTCTCTGGACCCTGCGAGCGAACACATCTCAGCTTCGTGGTTTCCTGTTTTCAGTGAAATCTACTTCTGAGCTCCAGGCTCCATCTCATCCATGACCACCAGCCACGCCTGCGATGGCCTTATGGACACCCTTCCTGCTGCGGCCACGGCGGGCCAGGGCACTGGAACGCCACGTCACCCAGGATGGTGGTGCCCCTGAGCTGCCTGCTCTGGTGGCTGTAGGCGAGGAGGCCTGGGGCAGGGTGAGGAGGGCCTGAGCATGGAGGAGCTTCCAGGAAGCAGGAGGAGCCCCGGGGCCTCAAGGACATTTCCTGTCTAGCAAGGCGGCTCCTGGAGTACACGGTTCCTGGCACCGTCTGAGACCCTGCGAGGGATAGCTCTGCTTTTAGGGCTAATTCCTTGTTGGGTGATCACTCAGGAATTGGGGAGTCTTAATCTCTTTCCTGACATTCATGGTTAGCAAAGGTCTCCGAGGGAGAGGCGGGGCACTGGAATGGGAGGCTCCTCGGGAAGTTCTGCCGGGCAGTAGGGGCGGCTTGACACTCGGGGGCGGGGCGCTCTGTTGCCCAGGCTGGCCCTGCCTCCAGGAGTCTGTGGGGGTGGGAATGCAGGACCCCTGGGATCTGCTTCTCAAAAGACCTGTCCTGGGGCTGCCCTCACCCCTGCCTGGCCAGTGCTTCCCTTGCACACAGCAGCTCAGGGCCTGGCCCAGAGGGTGACACAGAGCCACCGTCAGGGAGTGCTCCGTGGAGGGGGGTTGGGAAGAGGTGGCCAGGCAAGGGCTGCAGAGGTCCTGTCCTATCAGCTTGCCCTGCTCCTGGAGGAGGACTTCCTGGGCATTAGCTGGAGCACTCCGGAGCAGCCTGGCTGTGCTGGCTGGGCTAAGATTTGCTCAGAGAACCACAATAGGCAAAGAGGAACCAGGCTTGCCAACCACGACGCCGGGTGCAAAGCCCTCTCAAAAAAGGCAATTGCACCCCATGGAGTGCATGCCCTGCCCACAGAGAGGCCTGACTGTCTGGCCCATCCCCTGAGCACACTCTGCTTTACATTGCTGCTTCCCCCAATGAATGCTGGGGAGGCCGCAGTGAATCTCTGACTTCTCTCTGAGCTCTGGGAGGGTGGGGCCCAGTAACAGTCTGGCCTTGGAACCTGGCTGCAAAACTGATAGCTGGTCCACAGCTACTGAGTGGCGGGCTGAACCAGGGTTCCACTCTCCAGACCGCTGGTATGGGACAGGGCCACTTCTAACTTTCCACCAACTCTGGTTACTAGTAGCTGTGTGTGAACCTGGTGGGATCACACCAGTGGCAAAAATGTCTGAGCTTGTGCAGGCTGGAGACAGGTGTTTTTCTGTTTCACAATTCTGATCTATCGGGATGGCTTCCAGTAATACGTGTTGAGAGGGACTGTGATGTCTTCATGTAGCTTATTGAGAAAGTGCCGACATCAGCTAGCGGCTAGCAATGCCTGCCCTGGGCACAGGAAAAGCAAGTGGCAGTATGCGTGCCTTATCTTTGCCTTTTCTGTTATAATATCCTGTACTTCCAAAACATTGTCACATTCATATGTTACTTGTTTGATTCTCCCAAATTCTGGGAGACTAGTGTCCCCACTTCATGCATTGGGAAATGGGAGGTTCTAAAAGGCTCGCATCTTGTCAAAACAAGTGAACTGTGGGACTGATGCTTGGGTTTCCTGCGTCCTGGGCTTACGTGCCTTCCCTTCACTGAACTGAATGGCATTATAGGCCAGGGCCTGGTGTGGCCTTCTCCTTGAACTTGTGTATAGTAAGTATCCACTGTTGTCCAAAGAGATGAACCTGTGCCCACAAGTCCGCAGTTCTACCTCACTTCACACCCAAGTGTTTCTTTCTGTTCTCTGCCGGCCCTGACCTCGGCCTTCTCTTCTCATGGGTCCAGGAGACCCTTCCGCCTCAGGTCCTGCTCCCCACTTTCTGCCTGGCAGCCATGAAGCTGCAGGACCCCTGGAGGGCCCAGCAGCCCATGCACCCCACTTGTTTGCACCAGAGGCCGGGGGAGGGAGAACCCCTCAGCTAAGTGCTGAGCCATAGGGTCTCTTGGAGGAACTCAGCTGGCTGGAGGCACAGCATCCGAGCAGCTGCAGAACACCCCTCAAGCAGCAAGAGCCTGGATCCTTCTCTCAGAGCTGAAGAAGGGCGGCCAACATGGTGTGAACCCAGGAAAGGGCAGATGGGGTTTTCCTGAACTCAAGCCCAGGGAAGCAGGGTTCACAACAGCACCAGGGGCCAAGTTCAATGAACAGAAGAGCCCCTTTCCCTGAAGACATGAGGCCACCTGCCAAGGGCACTGTCCCCAGCTCACAGACTAGCAAGCACTGCTGGGGCCTGTGTATGAGTGGCGGCGGGACATTTTTTCTTCGGCCGGACAGGTAGCTTCTGCAGGCGCCCGCCAGCCTCAAAGCCAGGCTTGTCATGTGGGGTTATGTTTCCTATCGGCTTTGATCCAGGTGGTGGGGAGGCTGAGGCTGTCCCCGCCTCCCTTCCCACCCGTCTGCCAAGGTGCCGCCGAGGCTGGGGCTCAGCCCCTGACCTGCCGGCTGCCTTCTGTCCTTCCTTCATGGGCCCAGCCCTTCCTCTTGCTGGGGTCTCCCTGATGGCCGCTTAGACCTCTCCCCTAATCCTGGCCTCCCCGCCTGAGGTCTAGAGCTGGCCAGAGGGCCAAGCTGAGCCACGCCTTCCCCTGGTCCCGGGGCAGGGCATCGTGTGGCAGGCTGCGGGCCGGCCCTGATGCCCCTTTTGGCCCTGCTGTTCCAGGCCCGGGTGACAGGCCGAGGGCGGGGTGGAGACAGACTGGGCTGCTGGCAGAAGGTCAGGCTCTCAGGAAACCAGGGGAGGGGCCGGGGAGAGAAGCAGAGGACGGGAGGGGGTCAGAGAGAGGATTTCTCTGGGTTGGGGGAAGCTCTTGGCGGCAGAATTGCAGGCCCTGTGCTTAGAGACCCTCATCCTACTTGAGAAGACGCTCCCGGGCCTGGCTCTGAGCCCCGCGCCTGAGCAGGGCAGGGTCGGGTCCGTTCCACCGCCACTTCCCGCCAGCGCACAGGCTCAGGCATCCTAGGTACTGAACGGATGAGCGAATGGCTCTTTCAGACCCTTGTTCCCGGCAAGGCTGGTCCTCCACCAGTCAGGCTGACTGGACACCAGGCAGTAGCTGCAGGTGGCAATGAGAGGACAGCCAGGGGGCCTGCGGATTGCTCTGAACAGATCCTGGCGGGTACACGGCCCTCCCTTCCCATCTGACCGCGGGACCTTCCCCGGACTCTCAGGACGAAGGCCTGAGGCTGCTCGGGCCTCTGGCTGCTCCCGCGGGGCTCGGCCCCTCCCCCTCTGGAACACACATGCAGGGACATCTGCCCAATGGCAGAGACGGGCCTTGCTCTTGGTGGCCTTCTGTTTGGCTCTGTTCATGGAGGGACAGTGTTCCTCAGAGGCAAATGCCAAGGCTGGCAGACCACAGGGCCCTGGCCTGCCAGCTCCTGCCCCATCCCTTCCCTGGCTCGGAGAGGCCACAGGGAGCAGCAGGCCTCTTGGGAATGAGTGGGACCAGCTCTCCAGAATGTCACCGGGAGGCTGTGCAGGTAGAGAGCCCTGCCCTCTGCTCAGTGCTGCCCGGGGCCTGCCCTCTGGGCTCCCAGGACCCGCCTGGAGTACTGCTCCCACTCGGGCCTTTGTTCAGGCTGCTCCCAGCCCAGAACGCGCTTTCCTCTCTGGCTGTGCGAACCATGACTCATTTGGCGGGGTGCTGCCTCCTCCAGGAAGCCTTCCCCAGCCCCTCTCAGTGCCCTGTCCCCATGGCCGTGCCCTACAGGGACATCCAGTTACCTCCCTTGCTCAACTGCATTTCTCCATTCCAGGGACCTCAATGTCTTCACCTGCATCTCCAGTGCCCGGCACATGGCGTCCGGGGAGCACAGGCTGAACGCACGGGTGACGGATGAACAGTTAACGCTAAGTGGCCAAACTAGATTCCCGTGCTTACTGCAGTTCCTGAGGTGTCTCCTGCAAAATTCAGCTGATAGGGAGTTTTTCCCAACTTGAAGGAGCAGGGAGACCCCTGAACAAGGGATAGATTTTTTTTATGGTGGTCCTGGGGAATGAACCCAGGAGCACTCTACCACAAGCTACATCTCCAGCCCTTTCTTTATTTTGAAATAGTCTTGCTAAATTGCTGAGGCTGGCCTCAAACTTGTGATCCTCCTTCCTCAGCCTCCTGAGCTACTGGGATTACAAGCTCCTTTTGACTTAACTTTTTTCCTCCTGTACATCTTTTGCACATTGGCCCTGTGGCTGTTTGTCTGTATTACAGTCTAGAGAAAGCCTGGGGGTCCTTCACTCAGGAGCCCCATTGCTGATCTGGTGGCTGGATGGTGGTCCTGGGACCTTGGGGAGCACAGCTGGTGCTGACTGATAGGAGGGTGGATGTCACCAGACTTCCTACACTGTCACCAGGGAGCAGAATGGACCAACCCTGTTCCACAGAGGGATGGCTGTCAGGGCCTGGGATGTGAGGAGGGAGGGCGTATGGTCCCTATGGGGCTGGGAGGGGTCTCTGCAGAGGGTCTGGCCAACAGTTAGAAACTCTTTTCTGGCCACAGGGACCAATCCCAAGCTTTCCAGGGACTGCCTGCACCACAGCAGACCACCTGGCTAAGTGTGGCTGGGGAGGGTGTCCTACTTCTTTAAATTCCCATTTCTCTGGGGACCAAAGAGAAGCCTGATCCGGCCTTTACTCCTCAGGGACTCATGGGTCCCAGTGACCAGCTCTCTGCCCTTCAGGGCCACAGGTGCAGGGTGAGGGGTAGAAGTGGAGTTCATCAGTGAGGGAGGTAGCACAGCTGTCAGGGGCCCACCCAAACCTACTCTCTACCCCTGCCTCACTTGCAGAATTCTGTTTATGTTTGGGGCAGTGAGATACCTTACCCAGGTAGTGAGCCAATTGTGACTGTGCTGTCCCTCATTTTATCCAACCTCCCTTGGAGCTAGGGGTGCCCATGTGACCCACTTCTGGCCAATAAGACATAGCAGGATGCTGGAGCCTAGTTCTGGGAAACCTTTCCCTTTCCTGATTACGGGGTCAAAGTGACTGGCATAGCTCTCTGTCTTGTTATCATCTTTCTGCTTTAAATACTACCTTGATGGCTGGAGCTACAGCAACTCTATTGTAACATGAGGGAGTCTGAGAAACATTATTAACTCTGACATCACTGAGCATGAAATCAACATTTGAAATTCTCTCCAGAGATTTTATGTGAGAAATTGCATCCTGATTTATGACTTCACAGTTGTCTGTTACTTGTACCCAAACACATCTCTAAGTGCTACTGGAGGGATGACCAAGATGATTCATAGTCCCCCTGAAACTGGGTGTGGGTAGGGAAGGGTCACGTCAAGACTGGGTCCCTCCTTGTCACCACAAGAGAGGATGCCCCTGCCGGCATCACCCTGGCCCCTGTAAGTTAATGTGTCCCTGTTTTGCTACTATGTGTAAATAGCTGAAGTATTAGCAGTGATATTGGGCAGCCCTGGGATTAGGACTGCCCAGGGACAGTCCCACTTCCTGGGATCCTCAGACCGCCGTGGGGGGGTTTCCTGGGATAACTGGCCCAATTCCAACCCCTGCCCCAGAGACACTCCAGAAAAAGAGCCCAGTCCTGGGCCTGCTCGGAGCCTCCTCCCACAGAGGTGTGGCCAAAGGGGAGGTGACCTCACAGTCCCCTGCTGGGAACCGAGAGATAGAAGGCCCCAGGCCACAGATGGCAACAATGTGTCCAATCTTTGCCTCCTCCCCGTATCCCGCGTCTTTGCAATGCGTCACAGCTTACTCCTCCAAATGACAGAGAGGACTTCCTGTACCTAGGCCGGGCTCCTGACTTGCTTGGCAAGAGAAGCTGCAGAAGGAGCCTGGGCCGGCTCCAGACCTGACGGCTCCGGGGCCTGTGCACTTGGTGCTCTGTCCCCCTTCCAGGACGGGCACGGGCTTGCCTGCTGGGGGTTGCCCCGTCACCCCAGCAGATAGCCAGCCAACCCCAGAAGCACAGGCATCAGCTGACCAGCAGCAGCCTGGACAGGAACCAGGGAGCCCAGCCAGGACCCTGGGAACTGGCGGGCCAGGCCTGCTCTAAGTCGCCAGCCTGCAGAATGGACTCTGTCACCGTTGTCTGGGCCTCTGTGTGTCTGGTTGGCCGTGTGGGGACCCTGTGGCGGTTGACGGCTGGTACTATCCTCCCCTTAGGGTTTACCAAGTGCTTGCCCAGACGCCAGCTCGCGACCCCGTCTGTGAGGTTGATACGAGACCGAGATTCTGAGCGCTTCTGACTCTCCCGCCAGCACGCCGCCAGCTCCCAGTGCCCCCGCTCCAAGGCCCCTGCTCTCAATTTACAAGCCCCCCAAGGGCAGCCCAGCCCCTGCGGCGCCACCAGCCGGCCCCCGGCCTGCGCCTCTTCACTCAAGCACCAGACTGGACCGCGGACATCAACCCTTCCAACCCGACCTGCTGCCAGGGTGCGGCCCCCACGTGGTGTCAGGAGAGGGTGGGGGGCACCTCCCCACAAGGCTCCATCGCACGGCTGGGCAGGACCCCGGAGCGCAGAGCTTGGTGAGAAGACCGGGGCCTGAGCCCAGCCCCGCCTGCTCCCTGGGCCAGGCCCCAACCCCAAGGCAAAGCGCGGGACGATGGAGGCTCAGAGTCACTGCAGACTGGTGACACCCTCCGCCTCGCCGGGCACACAGCGCCCTTCCCGAGGACTCAGCTCTGGTCCACCAAAGGCAGGAGGAAGGAGTCGCACATGTGGCAGGGCCGCCCTGGCCCCGTCCCCCCGCAGCCGCCCCCTGGCTCACCGACAGCGTGGGGGTGCCCTCGTCCTCCACAGTGACCACCAGATGGTAGAAGCCCTGGCGCTCCCGGTCAGGCGGGGCGGGCCGCGTGGCGATCTCCCCGCTGATGCGGTCCATGCGGAAAGTCATGTCCTCGTTGCCCTCGGTGATGTAATAGGACAGGACACTGTTGATCCCGGCGTCGCGGTCGGTGGCTCTCACCTGGACCACAGCGGTGCCCCCGCCCACGTTCTGGGAGGACAGCGGGACAGGGGTCATTCCCGATTCGAGGCCTCAGAGTCGACCGCCGGAGCTTCCACCTGGGCCTCCTCAAAGCAACGGCCGACCCTGGAGCTCCGGTCCACACCGTGAGGACGGAGGTGGCCAACAGTCTGTGGGCACCTGCTACGTGCTGGGTCCTGCATTCGCTGACTGGATCTGCCCCGCGTGGGGTGCGGGCGAGGGATGCGTGCAGGTGCATCTGGCCTGGGAGCTGGCTCTGCCCGAGGCCACCTGCCTCCGTGAGCATCCGCCTGGCATGATGCCCAGCCCACTCCAGGGCAAAAATTCTCCCAGAGTGGCCCAATCTTAGGGCCAGCTATTAAATACATTGTTTTATTTAACTTTCAATTTTTCTTTTTTTTGCTACCAGGGAGAGAATGCAGGGGTGCTTACACACTGAGCCACATCCCCAGCCCCTTTTTATATTCTAGTTTGAGACAGGGTCTCACTAAGTTTCTTAGAGGCTCACTAAGTTACTGAGGCTGGCGTTGAACTTGCGATCCTCCTGCCTCGGCCTCCCAATTGCTAGAATTACAGGTATGCACCTCTGTGCCTGTTGAAATGCATTATTTTGAAAAGCAGTTCTCCAGAGTAAAGTTCAGTTCCCTGTTGGGTTACGGACACTTACTTCTTTTCTTTTTCTCTCCTCTCCTCCCCTACTGCACAAAGATACCAAGTTCCAGCACCCAGGCTGGGCATTAGGGGTATAACTGTGAATGAACCAGAGCTGTAGTCCTGAGCTCCAAGGAGCAGCAGGTCAGAGAGACATTTAAACAAGTGCTTGGTGGCCAGCTCCCAACCACTGTCTGCTCTGCTCGGGTCCCTTACCTCATTCACACTGACGTTGTATCCAAAGGGGCTCTCGATCACTGGAGGGTTGTCATTCACATCCAAAATGGTCACCTGCAGGATGTGGTCCTTCTTCCGTGGAGGGGTGCCACGGTCAGAAGCCACAACCTGGAGGGAGAAGGGCTGGAGTCAGGGCTGAAGTGTCGGGGGAGGAACAAGAATCCAGAGCCCAAAGGGCTGGCTGTCCCCTTGCTGGGGAGGACTTGAGGTGGGGAAAGGCAGAGACTGACCCATCCCTGGCCTTGGTGGCCCGGCCAGTCCTGGGCTCTCCCTACAGCTTTCCCTTCTGCCCCAGGCTGCAAAGGATCCTTGTCCAAACTTGGTCAGACTTGGGGACCTCAATCGGAGTCTGATTCCAGTGTGCCCAGGCTGTCGCCTCCTCCTGCCCCGCCTGTGTTCCCGACTTGCCCAGCACCTGACCGTAACCCCATGTCTGTGATCTGACACAGGGCTCCTTCCTTTGGCTTCCAGGGCCTCTATTCCTTGCACTCAGGCCTGGTCTCCGGCAAACAGTGGAGCCTGGAACAGCCTTTCTGCCGGCAAAGGGAGTCCTGGCCAGAGGCTGAGCCTGCCCCGGAGCCTCCATGGTGCCCATGTGCCCTAGGAGCTTAGGACCCCGAAGAAGCACAGCCTGGTGCCAACAGACCCTGCAGTACCGGCCACTGTGGCCCCTCCCACCTGCTCTGCTTCAAACCTGGGCAGAGGCAGGCAGGTGGAGGCTGGCGTGCCCATTGCATACATGGGTAACTGAGGCCCGGGCACAGCGAACGGCTTTGCTAAGTCACGCTGTGTCTGTGGAAGTCAGGGCACTGCCTGCTCCACCAGCCTCTCTGGGGTCTTGCAGCAGCAGGACCCTCAGCTGCTTCTGCCCAGGAACCCAGAGGGCCCTCCCTCCCAGGGCTCACTGCTGGTGCTCCCGGTCCCAAGAGGTGCCGCCTGCCCACAGGAAGCTGACCACCAGGTGCTACAGCTGAGCTCCCTTCCGGGTGGTGGGTCATGACTGGTCCCAGGCCCGGCCAGCCCCACCTTGAGGATGTAGTGGTCCAGCTCTTCTCTGTCCAGGGGCCTGGCCACAAACACTTCGCCAACGGAGTCGTTGGTGGTGAGGATCTCAAAAGCCCCAGCGACGTTGCCAGCGGCCAGAGAGAAGACCACCTGTTTGAGGAGAGAGGAGGGTGGGAGGTGGGGAGGAGCGGTGGCCAGGCCAGGCCTGGGCTTGGGCCCTCTGTCCAGCAAGTGTGCTCGAGAAAGTGTCTTAGGCCCTTGGAAACCAGGCGTCAGACCACCCAAGTGGCGGCCAGCCCGGACAGGCTCGGGCCTGGGGCGGCCAGCACAGTGGCCCGGGAGCCCGCAGAGCCCAGCAGGCTGGTGCCAGGTCACCCGCTTCTTGCTTGGTGATGGGAGGGGCCGGACAGCGTGGGGGCGGGGCCTGCTGACAGGAAGTGGTGGGTGCCCACCTGCCCGTTGCTGCCGGCATCGGGGTCCTGGGCCTTGACCATGGCCACTCGCTGGCCCACGGGGCAGTCCTCGGGCACGCTGACCGCTGAGTCGGAGGTAAAGTCAATCCGGGGGCTGTTGTCATTCTCGTCCAGCACAGTGATGTAGACCTGCGGGTGGACACGGTCAGAGCCCCGTCACCTCCTTCCCTCTCCCCGCCTCAAACACCTGACGACCACCGTGGGTCCAGGAGGACCCGCCAGGCCTGACTGTCCCTTAGGAGGCCCTGAGGCCATATCTCCTCGCAGTCTGGGCGGCCCCCCCCACAAGGCAGGAGAGCCAGGGAAGAGGCCGCAGGGTCGGGGAGGCTGGAAAGTGAGGCCGGCCAGGGCAGACAGGCCGGCTGGAGCGCTGACCTGCTGTTGACATGGCTTCCTGTTTTTAAAGAGAAACCAGGAATCCCATTTTTTCAGTGAAATTAGTTGATGAGTCATAAAAATTAAAGAAGAAAATTACGCGTGGGCTGGTTAAAAACATCTGATGGCCAGAAACTGGCGTCTTTACCGGTCACCTCGGGAGTAAGGGGAGGGGACTACGCCCAGGAGCAGGCGAGGGCCACAGGTGGCTTGATGGTCCCAGCTGGGAGGGGCCCAGTGGGGAAGGGATTTCCAATTGTCAGGTAAAAACGCGGCACACGTGGGTCTCAGCCAGAGCCTCCCTGGGAAGCGGGGATCTGGTCCAGGACAGAGGCCCGCTGTGGGCACAGAGCCCGGCAGGCTCAGGCCAGGGCTGGGACCCCAGCTGCTCTCACGGTCACGGACAAGAGGATGAGCTGGGGAGGAAGCTCAGGAGCTTGGGCAGGGCCCCGGCCATCTCCTCCTCTCCTGGCTGGGGTTCAGGGGCCCCAGATCTGCCCGCCTCGTGGAGTGCACAGCACCCAGAGGGACCCTGCTGAGCATCTGCACACTGCGAGGACGTGGCCCTGCACCCCCTCTCCGAATCAGGCTTCGCTCCTTCTTGGTTGCAGCCACACTCCCGTAACTTTAGGCAGCTGTCAGGACCAGCTCCACTGCTTCCTAGCTGTGTGAGTTTGGAAAAAGTTACTCAACCTCTCTGGTTTTCCATTTCCTCGACTGAAAATCAGGATGAGAACACCTACCACCCTGGGAAAAACGTTGGGAGGAATAACTAAGTAACCAGGAAGTTAAGGGGTGGTACCTAGAGGTCCCTGCTCCCACTTCCTGCCTGGCAGGCATTCTTGCCTTCCCTCCTTTAGACTGCCAATTCATCATGCATTTTAGTTAGGGAGTTTGTTCCTTGATGTCCCTGAGTCCCAGTGTGTTGACCTGTGAAACTGGAATAACTACTGCTGCACTGTTCTTGGGGGAAAACCAGACAAGGCCCCCTGTGAGCTGATCCCTCCCAAATCCCTCACTCTAGACAAGGCCTTAAGCTTGTCAGGCTTCCTCACACCACAGGGCCTTTGCACATGCTGTTTCCCCTGCCCGGTTGGAGGAAAGGAGCTGCTGGACCTCCTATTAGAAGGGAACTGGCCCTTAGGAGCCAGATGAAGTCTGTCTTCCCATCACAGCCTCAGGAGCCCCGTTCCCTGCCCACCCCCTGAAGACCTGAGGGCGTCAGGAGCTCTTACAGCAGAGCTGCCCCCACCAGTTTCCACTCCTTCCTGTCTGCCTCCCCAGCTCCCAGGGCTGCTGGGACCAGGGCGGAGTCAGGTGGAGGTGAGCTGCGGTTTGGCTTCTGGCCTCGCGGAGGAAACGGCGCCACTCTTTCAGGGCCCCTCCCGGGCCTCCACCCTGGTGCCTCAAACGGCCTGGGGCGAGCAGGGCTGTGTATCTGGGGCGGCAGCTCCAGGAGCCTCTGAGGAAGCCAGGGCAGAGCAGGGGTGGCCTGCTTCCTGGAAGGGGGTGGCCCCTGGAAATCGGGAGGGGCGGTGGCTGCCCGGCCCGCTGAGAGGCCCCTCCTCCCGACGTCTGCATGAAGGCCGAGGCCCAGGAGGGCCCCCTACCCCCCCACGCCTCAGCCAGGACCCGCCTGCTGTCCCCCTGGGAAAGCTGCTCACCAGTGGCCTTCTGGGGACAGAGGGGACTGCGAGCCGGTGGAAGCCTCGCTTGCACCCGCGGGCCCTGGGAATGGGGGCCTTTGGCACCGCCAAGCCTGACGCCTCCAGGGAATCGGGGGGCCGGGGCCCCCAAGGGGCTGGGCTGGGCGCTCACTCTGGACGCCCCTCAGGGTATGTGGGAGGTGAGGAGGGACAGTGTGGCTGGACCAAGGCTGATGAGAACCTGGCGCCCCTGTGGCTTCAGAGGCCTCTGGCCAGCTGCGGGTCGGAGGGTCACCCCCGGGGTGCTCCCCGGGCCTCCCCGCCCCCCACCTCACCCCAAGACTGAGCTCCCCGGCTGCCCCTCCCTCAGGCCGGGCGCCCCCCACCCCCGTCTGACACCCCAACCTCAGAAACCGCCGCCCCGCTCAGCTTCCCTGTCTGAGTCCCGGGGTGGCCGCTCACCGGTGTCCACGGCGGCTGCCCCAGCACTGCCCAGCCCTGGCGCTGCACCTGCCTCCACGCACCTCAGTTCAACTCGCTCCTCCCACCGACCCAAGGGGGCCTTACAGATGGGGCAGCTGGGACAGCAGGACGGACCACCACCGTCCCACCCCTCTGAGGCTGGTGAACCAGGGGCTTCAGTGGGGATCCTGCCACCTCGTTGCATCCTCTGAGGAGGGCAGGGCGCACAACCCTCACTGTAGACTCCAAGAAGGGAAGCACAGAGAGGTCAAGCAGCTTGCCTGTGTCACACAGCCAGTGAGGAGCAGAATCGGGACGAAGCCACAGTGTCCCTTCCCCTGTGTGTTCCTCTACTCTCTGTTAGTGTGCCTGCATCCCGGGACCCCATGGGGACTGCGTGGAGCTCAGGGCAGGGATGTGCCTGAGAGGGACCCGAACCCCAAGGGAGGGAGGGAACAGACGGGAGGCATGAGGGGTCTGAGCAGGAGCCAGGCCACGGGCTACTCACCTTCTGTGGACAGCACGGCAGCCGGAGGGCAAGAAGAGAAAGCAGATGCAGATGGTTAGTGTCACCTCCTGCCGGGTCTGTCAAGGACGCGCCCTCCCACCTGGCCGAGGTCTCCTGCCTGGCCCCGGCTGCCCAGGAGGGGGTGACATTTTGGCCGCAGTGTGGCCCCTGGGCTAGCAAGGCCCGGCCCTTGCCCACTGCCTGGCCCGCCGGGTGGGAGGTGTCCTGGGTTGGGCAGGGCCGTTGCTGGGACCCACTCACCACGGTGGAGTCCATCTTGGGGCCTCCATCGTCCGCCACCACGGTCAACGTGTAGAAGTCTCCCTTCTCACGGTCCACGAGGCCCTGGACGGAGATCGCACCCTGCAGGGAGGAGGCCTGAAGAGTGAGCGACAACTTGGGGCCCAGGCGGAGCTCACCGCTTGCACGGCCTGCAGTAGGTCCAGGCCGCAGCCAGGCCACCGAGCCACCCGCCCACCGCGGGCACCCCTCCATCCGCCCCGGCTGTTGGCGGAAATCCTACCACCTCCCAAATCCATCCGGAGGCACCCCTTCCCGAGGCCTCCGAGGATGCACTCTTTCTTCTTTGGTCCCCAGCGGTGCCCCCGATGCCTCTGTGTAGCTCCCCACATCTCCCTGGATGGCTGGCCTGCCCCCTGATTATTCCTGCTTCTACCTGCAGCCTGAGGACGCTCAGAGGGTTGGGAAGGGTCTGCTTCCTCTTGTGTTCCTAGTGTCCCCCAGGACAAGGCCTGGCACGTTATAGTGATTCGTCTCTTGCTGGTTTTCAAAGAAGGGATTCTCATAAAAGACCCGAGGAAGCAAAGATGGAGGAGTAGGAGCCAGCACGTAGGAAGAAGTAACTGCACCAGACACCTAGCTGAGAATAGGTGTCGCAATGAAGGACACAATGTATATCTGAGCTACCTAAGAGCCCAGGCAGAATAGGAAATAAGATGAGTCACACAGTTTTCTGTGATATTATGATAAAAGAAATATATATTTGAGCCAGGTGGTGCTGCACACCTGCCATCCCAACAGCCTGGGAGACTGAGGCAGGAGGACCTCGAGTTCAGAGCCAGCCTCAGCAAAAGTGAGGTGCTAAGCAACTCAGGGAGACCCTGTCTCTAAATAAAATACGAAACAGGGCTGGGACGTGGCTCAGTGCCCCTGTGTTGAGTGCCCCCAAGTTCAATCCCCGGTACCCACCCTGACCCAACAAAAAAGGAAATACATATCTGGTCTCTGCCCCTGGTTGCTGCACACAGCTCCCATAATCCTTGTATTTTCCTTGGCAATGGGGACACTAGGAGAATCTTTTGTTCTAGGAGTTGGTCTTCGACTCTGATTCCTCAGAGTTCATGATCTCTTCAAATGTCCTGGGTGACAGGGGCATCTTTTGTTCTAAAGAGGCAACTCTTGGTGGGCTCCGGGATTGGGGTTGGTCCTCAGGAAGACCATGCCAAGACTGGAAGCTTGGAACTCTGCGTCTCACCCCTCACCCTCTGGGAGAGTCAGGCAGTGAATAACTGATCATGCTGCGTGGTGAAGCCTCCATAAAATTCCCTGCGCTCTGCGGTTGGGAGTTTTCTGATTGTGGGAAGGTTTTTTTGTTTTGTTTTGTTTTGTTTTTGTACTGGGGATGGAACCCAGAGGTGCTTAACTACCAAGCCACATCCCCAGCCCTTTTTATATTTTATTTAGAGATAGTCTCACTGAGTTGCTTAGCATCTTGCTGTTGCTGAGGCTGGCTTTGAACTTGAGATCCTCCTACTTCAGCCTCCCGAGCTGCTGGGATTACTGAGGGAAGGTTTGGGGGAGGGTGGCGTGCCTGGGGAGGACCTGGGAGCGACTCCCACTTTCCCCATAACCCGCAGCTGTACCATGTGCAGCCTTCGAAATGGCCTCTGTGGCTCGTCAGCAGCAGTGAGGACAGTGCTTGCCCTCTGCGAGAGGCTCTATCGGATCGAGAGGACAAGGTGGGGGGTATGGGGACCCTCTCATAGCCAAGGTCAGAGGCTCAAGTGAAATCGCTGGGGCTGGCAAGATGGGGCTTCACCAGCGTGGGATCTGGACGTGACTCCGGGTGGAGTTACACTTTCACTGTCCACTAACAAGAGGGACACCAAGCTGCCTAGCTACGGGCATTATCTCACCCCTACCTGTGGAAAGAAATACATTACGGGGACTCTTTGTTTGGTTGAGGTTCTGTGTTTGTGGTGCTGGGGATGGAACCCGGGGGGTGCTCTACCACTGAGCTACACCCCACACCTTTTTATTTTTATTTTGAGACAGGGTCTCACTAAGTTGTTGAGGCTAGCCTCAAATTTATAATCCTCCTGCCTCAGCCTCCGGAGTTGCTGGGATCACAGGTGTGCACCACAGTGCCTGGCTTGTGGGGGTGTGTATCCCACCGACACTTGATGATAAAGAGGAGAATGCTGCGCATACAGAGGGAGCTCACTCCGTGGGGGTGGTTAGAGGGAAGTCGCGTGGCTCCCCGTCCTCGGGCGCACACCCACGGCGTGCCTCCAGCCCCTCACCGTGTTGGGGTCTATCTTGAAGAGGGCCTTGGCCTGGGCGCTGGTGTGGGCGGCGAAGCGGTAGGTGATCTGGTTGAGGTTGTCGATGGAGTAGGCCTGGACCCGCAGGACCTCGGTGCCCAGGGCCAGGTTCTCCAGGATGGCGGCCTCGTAGGAGGCGTTGGAGAACTGCACGGCCTCGTCCAGCTCGTTGAGCAGGGTGACGTGGACGCTGCAGAAGCCCTGGTTGAAGGGGGGCGCCTGGTCGGTGGCCGACACGTTCATCAGGTAGCTGGTCTTGGTCTCGTAGTCCAGGTAGTCCACGGTGGTGACCAGCCCGGTGCTCTCGTCGATCTCGAACTTCCCCTCTGCGCCCGACAGGATGCGGTAGTTCACCAAGCCACCGTCGCCTGCAGGGGGACACAGACACTGTGCAGTCCAGAGGGAGCGGGGCCGCCCGTGGCTTCCTGAGCTGTGTGTTCCGGGCGCTCCCTCCGAGGGTCGAGGCAGGGTGCTGGCGGGCCCACCGGCCTGCACTGCCCACCGGCCTGCACTGCCCACCCCCCCACGGCCGGATCATCCCCAGGGATGTGGCAGAGGATGCGGCACGTGCTGACCCCCTCTCTGGGCCTTGGTCTGGGAAGACCAGAGGTGCCCGGGGCCCTGGCTCTGCCCTCGGGCCTTGGGATTCAGGTTCACGCTCGGCCTAGAACACTGGCTGACAGAGGGTCTCTGATCTAGAAAGCGTCCTCTGAGAGGCCTCGGCCTTCACTTGGCTCCTCTGTGGAAGGGTTTCCGTGACCAGGATGCCGTTCTCTGTCTTCCCTGCCTACCTGCAAATCCCTGTGCCGTGGGACACGCCTTTCCAGAGGGAGCGAGGGCCGGGATTCCCTCCCCAGGTCCACAGGCCTGGAGGGGCTGGGAAGGGGGTCGCTGGACCACTCGGGACGGCTTCCTAGAAGTCGCCCGACCACCCTGGGATGAACGTGCATGTTTCTGGGGCAGCATAGCTTCCTGCTGTTTTCTCAAAGTGATGAGACCCCAAAAAGGGCCAGAGGTGGTCCGGCCCCTGGTGTGTGTGACCTGAACTCACTGACGTGCCCTCCAGGGAGGGCGATCCTGCGGACACAGGGCGGCAGGTGAGCTGGGGGGTGGGGGGACCAGCAGGGTGGCTGACGTGAGGGAGCGTCAGGAGCCGGCGAGTTAGAAGAGGAGGGCAGCAGCCCCAGGAAGGGTTGCTCTCTTGGCCGCAGCCCTGGGTTCCTGTCTCCTTCCCTGCACTGCTGACTATGGCCACCTCTGGGCTCAGGACCCTCAGCTCGATTAGGGATGCTTTCCGAGCAGACCGCCACCTGTGGACCAGGAGGGCACTGCCCTTGGGAGGCCTGTGAGCGCCAACCCCGGCTGACCCCGCAGGCCTGGAGCAATGGTTGGCTGAGGTCAGTTCCCTTGCCCTTCCCCAGCCCTGTCCAGCCCTCGCCAAAGGCTAGCAGGGAACTGCTGGGTCCTGGGATAACAGATCTGGCCTCGCCGAGCTTGTGACTTCTCTGTCCACCAGAGCCTGGGACAACTCCCTGACGCCAATCCTCCCAGGCCTGGGCATCTGGCGGGGAGTGACCAAGACTGTCCCAGGAGCCCCTCCCTGGCCTGGGACAGCTGAACAGGGGAGCCCAGGCATCGAGGATGACAGGTCCCTCACGAGTGGACAGGGAGGCTCCCTCTGAGCACCTGGGGCCCCTGGCTCACCAGTGTCCCGGTCTGTGGCCCGGACCACGATGACCGAGGTTCCGATGCCGGCGGTCTCCCGGAGGCCCAGGCGACTGTACTGCTGCTGCGTGAACAGGGGCGCCTCGTCGTTGACGTCCTCCACGTACACGATCACCTGCAGGGGCCCAGGCGCCAGGTCAGCGGGGGCGGGCCTGGAGTCCAGGGTGAGGCCTGCTGAGGCCCGCTCGCTGGTCACTGCTCTCCCAGGCCAGCTGTGAGCGGCCCCGAAGGGCCCGGGACTGCCTCGCAGGTCACCGTGTCCCGCCCCCCACCCCCCGTACACAGGTCCTGGCTGAGGCTGGTGCCCAGACTTGGTTTCTTTAGGAATAAACTTGATCTTGCCCTTGGCCCTGCTGCTGGCCCCGTGGGACCTGTGACGAAGTCATCAGTGACTCTTTGGTGCCATCAGTGAAATGGTGACTCTGCTGTCATAGCGCCCTCCACGGACCCTCCTGAGGTCGTTAGGAGACCAGAGGAGCCGGGGCTGGCGGACGTGCTTGAGGCTGACCCTCTCCAGACAACTAAGCACGCGGGAGGAGAGACAGAAGGGCAACGGCGGCCGAGGCAGAGGACGTCGGCACCCGGGCCCCTTCAAAATCACCGCACGCTGTGGCACTCAGGAGGACTAACCCACCCGCGGCCCCTGGGCTGGTGCCCCCGAGGGACGGGGAAGGGGAGGGTGTCAGAGGGGGTGCTCCAGCCCCGGAGCCCCTGCCTCCTTTCAGAGAGCGGGGACAGAGGTTCGGAGAGGGGAGGGGACTTGCCCAAGGCCGCACAGTCATTGGGAGGACTGCAAATAGCCCAGGGCGTCTCCTGGTCCCCAATCCACCAAGGCGACGGCTCTTTGCTCTCTGTTGGGGGCGAGCCAGCCCCAGAGCAGAGGCAGGGTCAGAGCGTGGAGGTAGAGGGACAAACTGGGAAGGAGCCACGAGGCTGGAGGCTCGGTGAGATTTCACGTGGGCCAGCGGCACTGAGGGGTCCTGAGGCGCAGGCAGCCCCGGGGCATTTGGTTTACTGATCATCACCACCGTGTGGGCCCTGGGGGCTCTTCCTGGCATGGCCAGGAACAAGTGGGGAAGGAGCATGGGGGCTTCTGGCAGGTCTAAGCAGAAATGGCAGGCCGATGGGTGGAGGGCTCTGGGCAGGTGGGGGTGCAGAGCTGGGGGAGGAGAGGCTCGGGCGTGTGGGAGGTGTGTGGGCCCCCCCCCCCCTTGGCTGATCTCAGGGTTCCCTCAGGCCGGTGCAGTCGCTGGATTTTCTGGTTCAGAAACCAGAGAACCAGTATGCAAACAAGTGCCCGGGTCAGAGCACAGCTGGTTTCAGGCTGGAACTTTCTAAACTTGGCTTCACCCAGAACTTGGCCGGGGAGATCGTGGGTGGGGTGTGTGTGTCGGAGGTTTGCAGGGATGGATTTCGGGAACTCTCTTCCTGTAAACAGAAACTAATCATCCATCTTTCAGACTGTGCACCTTCCCTTTCCTGAGTCTGCTCATTCTGACCACCTCAGGGTCCTGGGGAAGAAATGGGCCAGTCTGATAGGACGAGAGGAGAGGAGAGAGGCAACAAGGAGCCAGGCCACAGGCCGCCCTGCGCTTGACAGTTTCAGCTTTGTTTTTAGCAAGAGGAGCGGGAGGCAAGGGGGTGTGTGGTTTGCAAGCACGAGACCCAGCTGCACAGGAAGCGCACCGGCCTGCGAGTTCTCGCTGAGCAGGAGGGGCTGCTCGGCTCCTCGGAGAATCAGACCTGCTCTCCATCCTGGGCCGCACCCCGCACAGGGACAGGACAGGAGCGCGCCCAGGCACGCAGGCCCCGAGGGCACTCTGCACACCCAGCTTCCAGGAGGACCGGTTCACCCCGCGCTTCCTGGTGCCTCATCTGGTTGCTCCTGGTCCCTGAAGCAGGAACTGGAACATGGACTGAGCCCGTGAGCCACGACTACTGCTGTTGGGAAATTGACCCCAGGGCCCAGCTGGACTCAACATGTGGTCATGAGAAGGTCCCTGGCTTTCCTGGGTCTCAGGGAGGTGGAGGCTGAATACTCAAGAGGCTCCATCCCAGGGACTAGTCCCCAAATCCTCACCTTAAAGCTACTCTCTGGGGGTGGAGCAGTGGCTTCCCACTGCTCTGAAGAGCCACCTGTGGCAGTGTGGTGTAGTGGTTAGGTCAGCAGAGCCGTTAAAAGAACACGCTTGAGCTGTCTTGGGGTGAAGCCTGGCTGTACCTTACTGAGGGGTGGCCCTGAACAAGCTGGCTAATTCCTCGTTGCCTCGATCTCCTTGTGTGTAAAGTAGGTGTCATAACGGTGCCTACCCATAGAGCGGATATGAGGGCTGAGTTAATGTGCGTGGAATACCTGCCACGGTACTGTGAGGGTTTCCTTTTCTTTGGGGTTCAGGGGGAGAGGCACAGAGGGACCAGTAGGTGTGGCTCAGGGGCCCCACCCTGCCCCCATCGACACAGCCTGGCTCTGACGTGTTTTACACAGCACCCTGAAACCATTTGGTTTTAGAAGGTTGGGAGCTTAAAATGACCTGCAGTCACCATTCTAAAGCACTGAGAGGCGTGGCCCTGGAGACGGGTGCCCACTGCTCCTGGGAGCAGGGAGCGAGGGGCCACGAGGAGGGCTGTGACAGGAAGCCCACAGTTCAGGGATGCATCCACGCTTTGCTAATGTCATCCACTCTGTGGCCTGAAGGGGTCCCCCCAAAGGGCCGCTCTGCCGTGGGTGTTTTGATTGACACGTGAGTGAGCGTAGGCCATCGCGCCAGGACCTGGCTACACGGTTGCCGGGTCCAGGTTAGGTAACTGGGTCTGACCCTCTGTCACCCGGGCTGTGTAAAAACCCAAGGGAACCCAGCCCTCTGCTATTTCCACGTGGGCAGATGTCCCTGGGGTGCAGGCAGCTGCAGGGGCTCCGGGGTGACTTCCCATTTCTTCCAGGGGCCAAGCTGCCATATATACGTTACGGCAGGAGCCGGACCAAGGTGGGGCCACCCTCCTAGCATGCCCCACATTGAGGGGAGGCGCCAGGCAGGCCTCGGCTCATTGTTTCCAGCCGAGGGAAGCAGTGGTGGGGATGGGCTCGTAGGAACAGCTGACTCGGCCCCACTGGGTTCTGGGTAAAAGTCCCCGCAGCTCTCTGCTACTTTTCCCATCTCCCTCCTACTCAGAGTGACGTCTGACTCACTTTCCACTGCGTGAGGGGAAGGGGCTGTGAGCTGCTGAGGCTGTCATGGGGATCCCTTGAGAAATCCTCTCCTTAGTCATCCCCTGTGGCTGGACAGGAGCATGCGTGAGCCAGTCCAGCCAGGGGCAGCACCTCTGTGTTTTTGACCATTTGGGAAGGGTAAGGTGTGTTTGGCTTCAGCTGTACAGGTGAGGGTGGGCAAAAAGGAATACTTCTGAGGGGGCAGCTGGGAGTGGGCACTGGAATATGTTAGGGTCATTTTCACCAGAAAGAGAACTGAGCATGGACACAGAAGATGTGAGCTCTATGTCTGGTTTTATCACTAGAGCTTTCCTGTGCCTCGGTTTCCTCATCTGTAAATGAGGTTGGCCTCACACCTCCAAGGTCATCTCTGAGCTCTCCTGGGCTCACCGTCCAGAGCTGGGTGGGTGTAGAGGTTACTATGGTGAGGACCCCTCTTCCCTCCCTTAGGGCAGACATTGGTATCAGTGATTTTCCACGGCTGGGGTTCAGAGCGAAATGCCAAGTCCAAGACCTCATACTAGCCCCCTCCCTAAACCCACAGCCCCAGATATCATTCAGCACCTAAGTCAATGGTGACCCTGCCCCCAACTGGTGGCCATCTTTGGCCCAGCTGCGCCTTAGCCCGGCCCTGAGGTCAGCAGCCAGCCCGCCCCTGGCCTCACCCTGACGGAGCTGCGCATGGGGCCCAGGTCATGGTTGTAGGCCTCCACTATCAGCACGTGCGACGAATTCCGCTCCCGATCCAGGGGCCGGGGGCCTCGCATCAGGAGCCCGTTGCTGACGTGGATCTGGAAGTTGTTGCCATGGTTACCTGCATGGGGCACACACCAGGCGCGTGGGCTCAGCCTGGGGCAGGAGGCTTGTGAGTGGGACATCGACTCTGCACAGAGGTCTTGGGAGCTCGACAATGGCCAGGGGGCCTCTGCTCCATGAGGCCCTGGTCTGGCAGAGTTGGAGGTGGGGGAAGCAGTTCACCTGCCCACTCTGTAGGGAGCCCCGAGAGTCTCCCTTGACCCTCACACCCACGGACGTGGGTGGAGTGAGGCCTTCTAAAAATGGCAGAAGGATCTGTACTGTTACAAAACCAAATTCCCTGTGGGTGCTGAACCCAGGACTTAGTGGACATCGCAGGGCTGGCCCTGTGCTCATTCCCCTTTCTTCGGGGATCCGCCCTCCTCCACGCAGCCCATGTCCTTTGTGTAGGGTAACTTCACTCTTGATTCCAGAGCGGGCAGATCAGCAGATTTCATACTGGCCACAGTGACCAGCTCGGGGATGGGCCCTGATTCTAGTTGAACCAATGAGAGTAAGTCCCTGCGGAGTTCCCTGGGGGTGGGCTGTCCTGGGTTCCAAGGTCCCATCGTCAAGGTGATGGCTTTGGGAAGCACCTAGAACATGAGGGACTCCAGGAACCTAGCGATTGAATGCAGCACCCTCACCTGGATATGTCCAGCTGGATGCAAATAACCAGGGAATCCCCTATTCCTCCCTCTGGCCCGGCCTGGGTGGGCTCCTCTCCCAGACCCCAGGCAGCCCACTCACCGTGGAGGATGCGGTACCACACACGCCCGAACTCGCCCTCGTCCGCATCTGTGGCTTTCAGCTGAGGACAAGCGAGACATCGAGTTACCTCTAGCCGCCGCAGCAGGGAGAGGAGGTGTCTGTGGAGCCCCTGGCTTCCCTCCCCGCTCTACCCCGTCCTGCCTCCACTGTGGCTTCCTGAGAGGCTGGGGGTGTGGGAGACCAGGGTATGCGTCTTTCTAATGCCCCACGAAGACGTCTGGCTGCTGAAGGCCCAGGCTGCCCTGTCCAGGGCCAACTCTGTCCCCGGCCCCGCTTCAGGTTTAGGGTGAGTGACAGGTGGGATAGGTCAGCCTACAAATCCCTCCTTTGCTCCCATCTGCCTTGAGGTGCCTGGAGCTCACTCGGGTGTCTGGGTCACAGGATGCATCTTGCCACACTTCCTTGCCCCGAAGCCCCTCGGGCTGCACAGTGCACAGCCAGGCTGACCCGTCGCCATCCTTCTGTGGAAGCCCTCCTCCCAAGTCACAGCCCCACGTCTGTCCACAGGCCGATTGCCCAGCTGCCGGGCATCCTCGGTTACTATCTCTGCTGAACTTGCGGGGGTGTTGTTCTCGCTCCGGGATGGCCTAGTGCTCTGCCCTGGTCACAAGGAGTCCCACCTTGAGGCTACCGGCAGAGCCACAGCCGACCCCAAGGGCAGTCCTGATGCGTCCAGGGCCCAACACCCACCGCACCCGGGAAGCAGTTGGAGCACACTTAGCCAGGGGGTGCGGGAAGTAGCCTGGGACTACTGCCACGGGACCACCACAGGGGTGCACAGGGCTTGTGTCCCGGTGCCTGGTGATACTCCCACCTGGAGATCCCTCCCTCCTCTTCTTGCCACATCTCTCTCTGACTCTGGGATGTGGACTGTAGCTGCCATTTTCCTTCTGAGCCCCACCACTGTGGTCAGAGGCCCATGGTTCAGGAGTGGACCCTGTTCAAAGCTGAGTCAATCACACCCTTTGCTGAGATTTTTGACCTTGGGTCCAGAGAATGAGTGAATCTGTTTTGTAGTGAGGTGAGGGGGCATCCGCAGTGGGTCCCCACCATGGCCTCTCTGACTTCACCTCCTGCCACTCTCTCCTCACCCACTCTGCCCTAGGCAATTGGTCTCCTTGCTATTTCTTGAACACCAAGGGCATGCCTACCACAGGGCCTTTGCCCTGGCTGTTTCCTCTGCCTGACAAGCTCTCCTTCCTGGTATTTGCATGCTCACTCCCTCTTCTGCTTCAGGTCTTTGTTTAAATGTCATCTTCTCATCAGACCCTCCCTGAACGCTGCACAGCCCTGCAACTATGGATCTAATCAGCTGCAGATTGAAAATACTTTTTAGAAATTGCGTCTGGACTACACTGGTACAGACTTTCCCCGTTATCATCAATCCTTAAACGATTCAGTATGACGACGGTTCCTTTAGCAGTCACACCGTGTTAGGTATTATAAGTAACCTAGGGATGATTCCAGCTATACAATGGCAACGGAATATTCGCCATAAAAATGTGAAATTCTGTCACTAATGGCACCCTGGATGGAGCGGGAGGATGGGCGAAATAAGTCAGATATAATGACAAATCTCACCTGTCCTCACTCCCAGGTGGAGGCTGAAAAGTTGGTCTCAGAGATGTAGAGAGTAGAACAGAGGTGACCAGAGCCGGGAGAGGCAGGGATGGAGAGAGGGTGGCCGAGAGGCACAGGACGCAGGGTCACGGGGGAATGACTTCTGATGCTCCCTAGCGCAGTGAGAAGCTAAGGCTGGCAGCAACTGGATAGCTGAAGATGGCTAGCGGAGGGGATATTGAACATTCCCAGCATGAGGAGATGATAAGTGTCTGAGGTGGCGGATATGCGATCGCCCCGATCTGTTGTTACACTCTGCACGTGTATATTGAGGTTTCTGTACACCAGCAAAATGTACGATTATTAGGAGTTAATTAAAATAAAAATACATTAAAAATAAAAAGTGAGCTGGGTGCCATGGTGCATGTCTGTAATCCCAGCAGCTGGGGAGGCTGAGGCAGGAGGATCAGGAGTTCAAAGCCAGCCTCAGCAACTTAGCGAGATCCTAGGCAACTCAGCAAGACTCTGTCTCTAAATAAAAAATAAAAAGAGCTGGGGATGTGACTCAGGGGTTAAGCGCCCCTGGGTTCAATCTCTGGTGCCAAAACTAACAAACGAACAAAGGTGAAGCCTAGAGGAGGATGTAAGTTACAGGTGTGTGTGTGTGCACGCGTGTATATGCAACACACCATTTTGTATCAGAAACTGGAATATCCATGGACTTTGGTATCTTTGGGGGTCCTGGAACCAATCCCTATGGAATTGCATTCCAATGCTAGGCCTTCCTACTCCTGTCACCTCTGATGACCTGTATCTCTGTGAACTTCCAGTGTCCCCACTGAAAGAAGGAGCTTTGTGTGCAGTCATACCCCTAGCCTCTAGAATGGCCCTGGCACACAGTAGGACCACATGTTTGTTGAGTGAATTTGCAAAACGCTTAGCAGATCTTTAGTGCGGGGCAATCAGCTGACATCCAGGAAGCACAGGTAAGTCGTACACAACACAGAGCACCGTGGTATTGGGGCCCCTGGTCCCTGACACTCTGGAAGCCCAGGGGCACCTCTTTCCCTGGGGTCCTGTGGGTATCCTGGGATTACTCCAGCACACTTCTCCTTTTGCCCCACACAATTGGAATCAGGTTTCTGGTTTTTTGCCACCCAAAGCCCTAAGGCGGGTTCTCCTCTTTGTCTGCTGGACAAACTTCTGGAGAAGAGGGGGATGGGTCCTGCTGCAGAGGCCAAGCCAATAGAGGTCAGGGTAGGGTTGACCTGAGGAGAGAGTAGGGTTTGGAAGAATGGGGAGGACCTGGCTCAGCAGAAAGAGGATAATTGGGTTGGGAACCGAGGAGAGACTGGGGAGGGACTGGACACACCCGTCTGGGGTGAAGAAGGGGTCCCACTGGGGCGTAGCAGAGGGTCAGGAAGAGTAGAATGAGGGCCATGGCAGGCTCAGGGGAGCCAGGGGTGCACGGAAGTGATGGGGTGAGGCTGGTACGAGAATGACCAGCCAGAGTTGGCCTGGTTGAACTCGAGGGACATGCAGGGACTGTAGCAGGTGCACCCAAGGACTTTGAAAAGCAGGCTAATGGCAGAGAGGAAGGAAAACATGTTGGAACAGCAGGAAGTACTATTCTGGGTTAGGTAAACCCGAGAGAGATTCCGGGTTTTGTGGTTTACAGACTAAGTGACCAGGGACAACACCCCTAGCCTCGGTTTCCTCATCTGTAGACTGAGCACAGTGGTGACCAACCTTGCCTTTGGTCCTGCAAGGACCTGTAATCCTGTGGGGCATCTTGTCTGGGGCCTCGCATGAGGAGAGGTAGTGACAGTTGACAGGACGGCCTTCTCCACCCTCTCCAGGGAGGCCCCCTTGATGGGCGCTGGCTGGGTTTCCCTCACTGTCCAGGGCTTCCCCCCCCCACTTCCCTGAGAGGAGACGAGGCAGAGGAATGCAGAGGTGCTCTGACCATTCAGATCTGGAAGGCGTGGGACAGGGGAGAAGGCCCAGCTGCCTGCGATGCCCCGGAGACTTCCTGGGCCACGGCGGGATTTCCTGGCGCCTGCTCCCTGCGAGCCCGCACAGCCCTGGAAGTCCTGCCTCCTCCTGTCTCAGCAGAACAGGGCGCGTAGGCGCAGTGGCCATCTGGTTTGGGCCAAGGAGGCTAAGGAGAGCTAGGGTGGCTGAGTCTGGGAGGGAAGACGCAGGAAGCCCACTGCAGGCTCGGGTGCTGGAGCCGCCTGGAGGCCGCGTGCTGCGCAGGCCGGGAAAGAGCCCCAAATCTCCCACCCACCGCCACGCTGCTGGGTGGGCCTGGGCAGGTCCCAGCTCCCAGGAGCTCAGCCTGGTCACCTTAGAGAGAGTACGATCTGAGGGCCTTTCCAGCTTTGACAGTCCACGGGAAGGCTCCCACCCATTTTGGGGTTGGCAGACGAGGCCTCTATTTGTGGTCAAGGGTTAAGGGCAGGAGGGAAGAACTAAAAGCCAAAAATCAGGGCTCTAAAAGATGTGGGAGTCCCAGGCTCGGGTCTTGGATGCAGCCATGAACCCCCCGTGCTGCCTTTCGGGGAGCTTGGAGGCCCCGGGTGGGGCAGCTGCTCCAGACTGGAGCTCCCAGCAACAGCTGGTTGCCAGGGCAGCTCTGGCTTCTGGGAAGGAAGGAGGCTGGGGAGGGGAGTGTGTGTGTGTGTGTGTGTGTGTTTTGGAGAGAACCCAATGGCCCACCCAAACCATGAGGAGTGTGGCTTTGACCGTCCCTCAGTTTTCTGCCCTGTGATCTCTTTGACCTTTAAAAATGCCATTCACCCCTCGTTCTGCAGCCAGACACCTTCAAAGCAAAGGTGCTTTTCTGAGAAGCTGAGAGAGAAGTCTAGAAGGACTGGGGCCCAGGGATGCTGCGGGAGGGGCCTCAGGGCTGCCAGGGCCCATCATTCCGCAGCTCCCCTCCTGTTGCTTCTCTCCCCAGTAACCTGGGGGCTGGCAGGAGCTGAATAGCCACCCGCTGGCTGCTGCTGGGACCATGCTGTTCAAACTTCCCAGGGAGAAGGTGAGAGCTCTGTGGCCCGGGAGGCCATTAAACCCGCCCCTGTTCCCCAGTGCCTCCCGCCTGAGAGGGCTCCAAGGAGACAGGCCAGAGGGAGGCGACAGCCCCCTCTCCTCTTCCCACCCAGTTGCCATCCCTGTTCTCCTGGCTGTCCCCTCCCCCAAGGCAGGGCCAACTTTCAGCAAAGCCAGGTCCAGCTGGAGAGGCAGGGGAGCAAGCCCACTCTGCCGCCTGGCTGTTCGAGGGTGTGGGGCACAGCGGAGCCCAGGCCGGGCGGGGTCTCGGGGCCTCCTGGTGCTCCCTGGCTTTCCCAGACTGCTGAGAAGACCTCTCCACCAAGCTCGGCCTGCGGAGGGCTGGCTCTGAGGTCAGTGTTTGGGGACTGCATAGCAGGTCTGGTGAGGAATGGGGGTGAGACCCTTGCTGGGGGACCTGGGGAGGATTTGAGGGTGTGCTCAGGCCTCGGCAAGCCCTCTGGTTCTGCGGAGTGCAAACAAGGCCCAGTGAGGGGCAGTGGCTAGGCCAAGGCCACTTAGGAGTCCTCTCTGCTCTTACAGGCCCTATTCTGTGAGACTGAGGGAAGAAAGAAGGTTCTAGAGTGAGCTGGCAGGATGCATCCAGAGTAGGACTTCAGTTGGAAGGGACAGGCTTCCACTGGGTGCAAGATGAAGACCGTCCCTAGCTTGATTTGGAGAGGCCTCTTTCCTGGGACCCAGCTGGCCCTTGCTGACAGGTCAGCAGAGGGTGTGGAGAGAGCCTGGTGCTGGACTTCTCTCAGGCTCTAGGGAGGGTGGCTGGTGGTTTTCCAACATGTCAGACTCTGGCTGCCATGGGAATGGCCCAGACGCTGAGTACAGCCTCAGTTTTGCTTTTACTGAAGTGCGCCTTCAGGCCTGAAGCCCGGACCCTGGTGGCTAGCCCGGCAGCTTCTCCAGATCTATTCCAAGACCCTGAAAGTTCAACCCTAGAACTAGGAGAATCAAAGCTTCTTCTGGCTCAGACTCTCCTTTTCTTTCTCCAGCCACACACCTCCCAGGGCAGGCTGGAGGGGCAGCTGGTGTTCTCCCCGTGAGAGACGCCGCGGGCACACCCACCCCTCCTCCTGCTCAGACTCAAGGAAGGGCCAACCCACACGTGGTGCCCAGCCAGAGTGCCCTCCAAGCCTGATGCCTGACAGGCGGAGGCCCTGGGCAGCTAGACAGGCATCAGAGTTTCCAGGCGGGAGCTGGGAGGGGTCGTTTTCTGTCTGGAAGTGCCCGGAGGGGTGTGGGGGACCTGTAGGAGGCCGGGAGGGGAGATCTGGATGCCCTCAGTCTGCTGGGCGCAGGGAGCCGGGAGTTAGGTCCTGCGGCTACTGGTGAGTTCCTGGGGTGGGAGAGGGGCTCCAGGGGTGGGGAACTGGGTGACCACGGCCCCTTCCCTGCTGCCTGCTGACAGGGATTCTCCACAGCTACATGTAGAACCTTGGCATGACTGAGTCTCTCCTGCTGGGTTTTGGTGCTAGAGAAATGACTTCCTTCCTTCCTTCCTTCCTTCCTTCCTTCCTTCCTTCCTTCCTTCCTTCCTTCCTTCCTCCCTCCGTCCCTCCCTCCTTCCCTCTAACCTCCTCCCCTGTACTGGGGATTGAACCCAGGGGCACTACCACTGAGCTACATCCCCAACCCTTTTGATTTTTCGAGACAGGGTCTTGCTAAATTGCCGAGGCTGGCCTTGAACTTGTGATCCTCCCGCCTCAGCCTCCTGAGTAGCTGGGGTTGCAGGTGTGCGCCACTGTGCCCGGCTGAAACTTGACTCTTCAAATCTGGGTGAGACTAAGCTGCCATGGGGAAAGAGGAAGCTCTGCTATCTCCAGGCTCAGGAAAGACTCCAAGGTCAAATAGAAATGATGGGTCTTTATTAGATCCTCTTTTGAATTTCCTGTCCTTTGTAGAATTCAGAGATCATAAATGCTGGCCCGTGAGCTGAATGGAGCTTATTGACATGTTCTGATTGGCCTGTGAAGTCTTTCAAACATTGGATAATTCATTTCAAAAATTTTTGGAATCAAGCTTATTTGGGGGCTGGGGAGATAACTCAGCTGGTAGAGTGCTTGCCTCGCAAGCCCAAGGCCCTGAGTTCGATCCCCAGTACCGCAAAAAAAAAAAAAAAAAAAAAAAAAGAAAGAAAAAAAAAGCTTATTTGGCCTTTGCCGTCTCTTCTCTTGCTAGTTTTCTTCTATATTACCTTAAACAAATTTGAATGAGTTGCCAACATTTAAACATCAGGAATATTTGCCTTAAAAAAAAAATCCAGTTTCTGGCTTCCCTTGGGAAAGTGGAAGAGCCCAGTACACGGGTCCAGACCCTGCAGTGGCACCATGGGCCTGCGTTTGGGGACGGGGGAGCCTGCCTACCTGTCTCCTTGGTCATGCATTACCTGCCAGCCAGGCTCTGGAATCATTATTATCTGCCACCCAGACACAAGCAGCCAAAAGCTCAGCCTGGGTTTGCATCTCCAAGAACCACCTGCAGTATTAAACAGAAAGGCCCAGAAGGTGAAGGGAAGGTGAATGAGCTCTCTGGGTGGGTTCCCAGCCCCACCTGGCCTTCCTTGTGAGCTTATTTCCCACCTGTTCCTAGAGCAGCTACGCTGACCTCAGATAGAGGGTTGGGGGCTAAAAAGGTGGAAACTCCAGGTGTCCAGGAGTCAGGGAACCTGGTTCTGGCCTTTGCTTGGCTACTGGCACACAAAGAGACCAGTGGGGCTTGGCCTTCCCCTCTCTGGGCCTCGATTTCTTCACCTGTCATGGGAACAGGCTGGGCTGCATCAGAAAGCAGCCACAGGAATACCCACGGGGCCAGGCAGATGTGCGCTGGGCCCATGAGGGTGTGTGCTGAGCTGGGTCCCTGTCTAAAGCGGGTAGTTGCTGGAACCAGAAAGGCACACGGCCCAGTGTGGCCAGTGGTGAAATCCTGGGATTTCAAGAGAAGCCAGGTTTCTAGATGTTTATGGAAACTCTGTCTCTCTTTTTCTTAAAATCACAATTAAAAAACACTGCAAGGACCCAGTGAAATGTGTGGAGCCTCACCTGCAGCTTTGGCACTAGATAATCACCGAGTCCCTGCCAGCTCACGGCAGCGCCTTATACTCTATGACTTGCTCCTGTCACAGAACAAGTTATTGATGAATTTTGTCTTTGATTCCAAATTTTCAGGTCTAAGACTCTGGTGATTCATGAGCATTGGTTTCTCAATGCCGAAAGACATTACCCTTGTCTCCGCCATGACAGATGGGCGGGGGGAATAGCGGGAGAGGCCCTAGTCCCGGTCCAGCTCCACCACTTACAAACTGTCACCTGGGACCTGTCACCTCTCTGGGCCTCACTGTCCTAACCTGTAACACTGCCACAGTGCTATCTAGTTGAACCAGGCCCAGCCCCCTCAAAGTTGCCGGGGAAGTCTCTCCCTGCCCTGGGCCTGGCGGGTTCAGCTGACGTGCTGCCGAGTTCCACTTCCTTTCTGTTGCAGGAGACATGAGCGCAGAGGGCTCCAGCCTCTCCAGCCCGGGGGCTGCCGGCCTCCAGGACTCCTCCACAGCTCCTGTCACTCCCGGGACTCTCACGGGGGCAGCTGACCCCCTTCCCGTGCTCATCGCCCTGGCCTGCATCTTCCTCCTGCTGGCCTCTTGTCTACTGTTCCTGACCCTCTGCAAGCCGGCAGCTCTGGACCCACGCCACCGCAGGGCTCGCGAGTGCATGCCCCACCACCCCGAGAGCCCCAGCGAGCCGCGGCTCCGGCTCTGGAAGCGCCTGGGCTCCCTGCGCCGCTCTCTGCACAGCTTCCGGAGGGCGCGGCCCGCTGCCCCTCCGCGGCCACTGTCAGGCCATGACAACAACCTGGGCAACTGTGACTGCACGGAATCCACCAAAATGTGACAGGTGTCCCCATACAGATGTCCCCCACTCTCCTCCACCCCCTGCAGATCCTCCTGCCTGGGACTGTAGGACGGCAGCCCAAGCAAGCTGGGCCTTACGCATGCCTCCAGTGCTGCCCCAGGTACCCAGCTGGTGTCCTTTCTCAGAGGTGGTCCCGAACAGCACCCTCTCTTCTGCAGAACCCTTGTGGCTCTTGCTAAAAGACCCCAGGATCAAGAGACGAGCTCCCATGGCCGTCTGTGCCCTTGCCCTGAGGCTCTGGGGGTACAACCCAGAACTTTCCAGGGTCCCTTTCTGGCAACCAGGCATCAACTGCTCCTGGAAACTGCACCCCTGCTCCCCAGGAGAAACTCTGCCCCCCGCTGCAGGGCTAAAGCCCGGAGGCAAGACTCTGTCCCACCACCTGCACCACCTCAGTGCCCAAGGCAAAGGGTCCCAGGGACCCCTCGTCTCAGGTTTCCTGCCCTGCCAGCACCTGCCTGCTGATCCATGAGGCAGCCTCAACCTCCTGGTGATCAGACCCCTGGGCGCTGGCTGGGGGGCTCTGGACCCCACCGTCTTAGCAGCTCGCTCAGCTGTCCCTTCAGAGTGCCCAGGTCGGAACTGATCAGGAGGGGGCCGGGGATGGGTGAAGAGGTTCCTGCCAGAAGCCAGGAAGAGGCCTGTCAGAGTGCCAGGTAGCCACCTGTGGCCACTGTCAGCAGCTCGAGGGCTCTGAAGACAAAACGGAGGCTCCATGCCTTACCCAGGGAAGGAGGCGCCTTCCAGACCTCTGTGGGACAGCTGTGGGTCCTCGGGCCTGGATCACACAAGTGCGCTATCCATGCACCTGGCTACTGACTGACCTGTCAAAGAATCCCCCGGGGTGCCCTTCCTAGAATCCCATGTCCTCCGCCTCTCCTCCCAAGGCCAAGGCTAACCACTTTGGTTGGATCTCAGATTTGGAGCCTGGGAAGAGGGGACCTAAAATGCCCAGCTCCTGTCCCAGAGTCAGGGGGCCAGGCCCCACCCTGCTGTGACCCCCAGTGCAGCCAGCCAAGACTTCCTGAGGACCGAGCTCTGGCCACGTCGCCTCTCAGCTCCAGCTTTCACTGGCAGCTAATGCCTACTGGGAACACCCACGCCGCTGTGAGCAGAGGCCTCTGGGAGCTGGCTCCAGCTGATCTTTTACCCTCACCTTGACCAGAGACCCCAGGCAAAATGAACTAGCTGACCTCTCCGACTGCGCGTAGGCGGCACGCAGTACCTTCTGCGAGGCCTTCTTAGTCCTCCAGGGGAGCTGCCCTCCTGCCTGGAGCTCCTCACCCACTGTCTGGGGAGGCCAGGGAGCAGCCTCCTCTGGGCAGCGTGCAGAGTCTTGTCTGCACCTTCTCTTTCCCACCAGCCTGGGAGCTCACAGGGAGTCAGTCCTAGCTTTGAGTCACCAGCTCCAGCAGAGGGAGGAGGCCTGTTTGTGGAGCGAGGGTGGCCCAGGCTGCCAGCGTACCGCCCGTCTCCCGCTACTGCCCCTGAAGCCGACTGCTCCCCAGCAGGCCTGGCTGGAGACGCCACTGTGCTTTCTTTCCAGCTTAGCATGATCTCAAAGAGGGAGCCCAGCTTTGCAAAAACTCCAACCTGGGCCTGGGAGAAGGCACCCTGAGACTCTGAATTTCTCCCTGACAAGAGGGGGCAATCGGGGAGCCCTATGTCACTCAAGAACTCTAGGACTCCCATCTGAGGACTCCTGTGTAAATGGAAACCAGTACTTGGGGTTAGGAAGTAAGGCCGGCCTCCTCCCCAAGGGTCTCGTTCCTCTCTGCCTTCTGGCTGGGTCACCTCTTCGTGGTTCACTCCCCCCAGGGCCTCCCTGAGACATCCCAGGCTGAGCCCCGGCTGTAGGGGGCCAGCACCCACCGCTGTCCCCTGGTCAGCAGGCTCTGCCGGTCCTGTTCTCTTCCTGGGGGTGGTGCGGGGAGGTTGCCTGGAGGCCTGAAGGAACATCCTGGGTGGGGAGGAGGCTCTCAAAGCTCTGGCTGTGCCCTTAAGTCAGGTGGGCTGCAGGCCCCGGATGCCTATCAGTAAGCCAGGGGTGGCAGCTACCAGGCCAGGGGTGAGGCCCACAGCTTCATGTGCAGGGCTCTGCGAGTCTCTACCAGTTGAGGCCAGGGCCGGGAAATCCCTTCTCCTTCCCCCTTCCTCCTTCTGGAACCAGCCACCAGGTCTTCTAAGTCCCCAGGGCTTCCGGGCTCTCCATGTTCCTTCGAATGAGCTCCCTGCCCCCAGTCCCTTTCCTGTCTTCTGTTCCTCATGCAGGGACCTGGGCACACGCCCAGCCTCCCACTCTTCCTCCCTTCCCAGGCACAGGAACCTGCCTAGGGAACAGGCCCAGAGTTGCTGTTTGGCTCCTCCCGCCCCAGAGCAGTTGGAAAGCCCCAGCTGGTGAAGAGAGTCATTCTTCCCGCCTCCCCTCTCCCGGCAACAGAGGCCGCAGGGCAGCGGCGAGGGCGGGTCCTCCACTGTTCCTTCCGAGCCTCTTAGCTGCGGATCCTGCTCTGGGCCAAGAGAGCCCTTTCTTCCCAGTTGCCGGCTTCCAAGAGGGGAGCTGGCCAAGGGGCCATGAAAGACCCTCTGTTCTGGCCTCTGGGCGCTGGCTCTCTCCCCACCTCCTTTCTGGGAAAGTGTGACCTGTCTCCCCTCTCTACTCTGAAAGGCCCTTCAGGGTGGGGTGGGGTGCCGAGGAGCTAGGAGAGGGAGGCCAAGGCCTTTCTCTGTTTGCTGGGGATCCAGGCCCTGCCCCAGGGCCTCCTCAGGACAGGCCCAGCCTGGACCCTCTCCTGTTTCCATCCCACCGTGCCTCGATGCCACTGAGCTCGTGCCCACAGAGCCCAGTGTGGCTGTCTGACCAGGGGGTCCCGGGCCACCTGCCTGCACGATGCTGTGGCCCTCAGGGATGTCCTCGGGGACGCTGGCCTCGTAGCTGCTCTGGAGAAAGATGGGCCGGTTGTCGTTCACATCCAGGACGGTGACAAACACGGTGGCCGTGCCAGTGCGCCGCTTGCCTACGGGGCCGTTGTCTGCAGGAGTTTTAGGAGGACAGTTAGTGGATCCTGGAGGGACAGCCTTCCCGGGCCCACGCCCGCTCCTGGGCTCCAGTTGGACACGCACCCTGTTCAGCCCCTCCAGCCCTGGGGTTTGCAACAGGTAACTCTCTCCCTTTCCAGAATAACGCGAACGAGATAACTTAAGCAGGACCATGCGCCAGGCCTCACTCTCACTCAGTTTGCACCCACTTCACAGAGGAGGCAACTGAGGCACCCAGCAGGTGAAATGGTCCAATGCCTGGGGACCTGCCCATGCTAATTTATTTGGTAAAAGGGTCTTTGAAGATGTAATTAAGTCAAGGATCTTGAGAAGAGATCATCCTGGTTATCCAGGTGGGACCTAAACTCGACAATAAGCGTCTTTATCAAAGAGAGCATGCTGGGGGCGGTGGTGCAGGCCTTAGCCCCAGCACTCAAGAGTCTGAGGCAGGAGGGTTGCAAGTTCAAGGCCAGCCTGCGCTACTTAGACCCTGTCTCAAAAAAGGGGAAAAAAAAGAAAAGAAAAGAGAGAAGGCAGAAGGAGATTCGAGACAGAGAGAAGGCCATGTGGAGATGAAGCTGCTAGCCGAGGAACACCTACAGCCACGGGAACCCAGCATGGGGGAAGGGTTCTCCCTAGAGCCTGCGGAGGGACAGTGGCCCTGCTGACCGCTCCACTGTGAACTTCCAGAACCAGGAGAGAATACATTCTGTTGCTTTAAGTCACCAAATTTGCAGTGAATTTTTGGGCAAATGGAGGACACAGACACAGGCCGTGAGATTGCAAAACCAGCAGTGAGCAGGGCAGGGTGAGGTGCAGGGGAGTGAGCTGTCCTCTGCTCATGTCCAGAGGTGACAGGCAGAACGTGGGCCCAGGGACACCCTACCCACAACCTCTCAAAAGAAATGGACTATCTGAACTTTCGACCTTGTTTAAAAGCTGTCATTCTTATTAAAACATCGGTGGGTCAGAGACATGCCACAGGACAGATGCGGCTGGAGGGCCCTCTGCATTCAGGGGCCTGGGCCTGCTTGGCTCCCAAACCTACGTGTCCACTGGGGACTCTGAAGGACCCTCCCAGGCCTGGGGTGGGAGTGAGGGCGGAAGCCTTGGCCCCAGCCAGGACAGCTGTTGGGTTGTCCTCCCTGGAGGAAGGAGCAGTGCCCAGGGTTTGTGACCAGGCCAGGGCGGTCACCCAGGGAGGGCATGGCAGCTGGAGTTGGCTGGGGACCAAGGTGACTCTGCTTCCTTCCCAGGATAGCTGACCCCATGCTGGATGCAGTCACCTCCTCAGACAGGTCCTCTTACCTCCTAAGCTCTTCTCCAGCTTAGCCCCTGCCACCCTGAGGGTCCTGCTAACTTGCCCCAGCTGGGGACACTGAGCTGGGAGGCCAGTCAGAAGGTCGGAGCCTGAGCCCTTTACTCCTGCTAGCTGATGCCCGAAGCTGAGGCTGGACTCAGAGGGGTTGAGGGGTCTCCAAGGGTCGGGTGGCAGCCCCAGGATGGGAAGACAACAGGATGGAGGTGTCTAGGCAAGGCTGGGCTGGGGAGGAACTGCTGGCTGAAAAGAGCGAGGTGCGGACAGCTGCGTCCCTTCTCACCCAACAAGATGGGCTTTCCTGGGAGGACCAGGGGCTGCTGCAGGGAGACGGGCCTCATCCCACCCTTTTCCCCTCCAGGGCCCTGAAGGGCTCCCAACTGCCTGAAGATCAAAGTCCAAACTTCCAGTCAAACTTAGGTTTCCAAAAACCCAGACCTTTCTTTCTTTCTTTCTTTTTTTTTTTTTTTTTTAAATTTTTGGTACCAGGGATTGAACCCAGGGGCACTTAACCACTGAGGCGCATCCCCAGCCCTTTTTTGTATTTTATTTAAAGACAGGGTCTCCTGAGTTGCTTAGGACCTCGCTAAGTTGCTGAGGCTGGCTTTGAACTCATGATCCTCCTACCTCAGCCTCCAGAGCTGCTGAGATTACAGGCGTGCACCACCACATCCAGCAAACCCAGACCTTTCTGATCTCTGTCTCCTCTCCCCAGGGTAGGCCACACCTTGGGAAAGCTGCTATGCACATTCCGGCCCCCTCCCTCTCCTGCCTCCATGCCTTTGCCTGTGCAGGTTCCTCTGGCTGAAGAGCCCTCCTTGCCTCTCCCTCCCTGCTACCTTGGCTCAGGCTGCAGCAGCACCGCTTGTTTCTGCCCTTTGGCACCATCCTGCTCTCTCTTGGGAGGACCAAGCCCCTAGAGAGTTCCTCTGAGGGCCGCCCCCATCCCCCACTCCGAGGCCTGGGATTCTGGGCAGGAGGAGCTGCCCCAGCTCAGCACGTGACTTAGGCCCGACCAATCAGCCCCTTTCAGTCCCCTGGTCACAATGAAGGGCTCAGTGATGTGCTCTGGGGCAGATGGAACTAATCAGAGCTAAGCTGGGGGCTTCTGTTGGGCAGCCGGTGTAAGAAGCCCGTGCCGGCTGCCCTGCCGCTGCACTTGAACCTGCAGCAGTGATTCGCACCAGGCAATGCAGAGGACAAAGAGCCAGCCAGTGTGGATCCTGCGGCCAGATGGCACCGCCTGGGCCTGAATCCAGGGGTACCTGCTGCTAGGTCTCCCGGCGCACTGGTTCTGTGAGCCTGTACAGCTGAAGTCAGCTTATTCTGCTTCTAAATTTGCAGCCCAGAGTCCGATCTGGCTGAAAGGCACGCTCAGAAGGCTTCCTCCACCTCGCCCACGCCGTGTTTCTGCCACCCCCTGGGCCGCTGCGCCCACGTCCTCCCTTCTCCCTTCCCGCTTTTTCTGGCCTGGAGCTGCAGTGCTGGGCCTCCCTGTTGGTCTCCTCGGGGCTCCCAGGACACCCCTGCCACACTGTCCTAGGCTTCGCGTACAGCCTGGAGCGTGAGCCTCAGGCCGCAAGTACTCGGTAACACTTGGTGTCTGGTGGCCTTTTCTTCACCAGCCTCAGGGCAGAGTTCATCCTCTTGCTCCAGGCCTGGCCCTGGAAGGCCTCCATGTGAACTCTGCCCGGAGTAACCATGGTGGGGCGTGGGGGGCAGCTGGCACGTACCGATGGCCTCCAGGACAAGTGTGTACGCGGCAGTGGTCTCGCGGTCCAGCCCCACCACCGTCCTGACGACGGCATCGCGGTAGCCCACACTGAACTTCCCATCCACGTTTCCCCCTGTGGACAAAGAGCAGAGCTCCAGGGCCGGGCAAGGGGAGTGCACCTGTCTGCTCTGCATGCCCGGGTGGCCCAGCAGTGAGCGCCGCGCTCCAACTCAGCCCTCCCAGGCTGTGATGAGGGTGAGGCTCACTTGACGTGTTCTCTTAACCTCCATTTGACAGACAGCAGAAATGGGTCCCTTCCTGCCCCTTCCCCACTCCACCGCCTGCCTTCCTGCAGAAGTGGCTGAGCAGTTAACCTGAGTTGGGGCTTTTAAATGTGGCCAAGGACTTCGGGTTCAGCTGGGCACTCCCCAGGCCCTTCCTCTCCTGTGCCAGCGAGGAATGGGCTGAGGTGCACGGTTCTCTGTATGGAGACACGGGTGCAGGAAGGCAGGGGAGGGTGGACAGGAGACCGGTGGGGCTCAGCCTTCCTGAGTTCCGGGACCAGTGGGAAGTATGAGGGTTTCTTCTCTGTGGTTGGACAGGGCTAAGAAAGGACCACCCAGGGAAATCTCTCCTCGTGAGCTGCAGGCCTGGTGGCGCTCTGGGCAGCAGAGGGCGCCACTGCACTAGGTTTGGGGAGAACTGAGACCAAGACTGGGCTCTGCTCCTGGCAGAACCTGCCCTGAGAATCTGGAGGGCTCTCAACAGGCCAGAACCCGCCACTTCCAAGTCCTGGGAAGTAGTCCTGGGGGCTGCCAGGAGCTTCCTTGTCCTTGTTGGTTTGCCCCTGTAAGTCTCCTGGCCCCCAAACCTCTAGCATTCCCCAATGTCTGAGGTACCATCTGTAAAGACACAACTTGGCTTCCAGCAGGACCAGGGCAGAACTAAGGTATAATCAGTGTCGGTGACCAAACCATGGAGCTGACTGCCGTGTGCAGGGTCTCGATACCTACGCCTTTCCTGGGTCAGTCCCAAGGACCAGACCGTGAGGAGCACCCTGTCAGGTAGGGCAGAGTGGCAGCAGCTATAGCCAAGGATGGACTGTGAGGCTGGGACTTCTTGCTCCCGGGGAGAGGAGTTGGGAGTCTGGTGTGCACACTGCGCACGTGCACAAGCAGGCGTGTGCATATGCTGCATGTGCGTAATGCGGCTGCCCGCGAATCGTGAGCAGAGAGCAGACAGAGGGGTTGAAGGGCTGAGGGATGCAGAACTCTCCCCACCTCCCGCGTGCCCTGGCACCTCTCAGGTGAAGGATGCCCAGAAACTCCTAACCCAGGGAATGACACCCACTCCCCATCCATCCTGCCGCCGCGGCAGACATCACTCATTGATCATGGCTCGCTCTCCCCGTTGAGACAGGACAGGGCCCCATCATCTTTGGTCACAGTTCCCCAGGTGGTGGCTATTCAACATTTTAAAAGCTAAAACCAACTGATTTAGGGCATTCTGAGCCATCTGCCTCTAAACAGATGGGAATTCTCCCCGTGGGTAAAGGGTCCCTGGGGAAGGACAAGGCCACATTCTTCCTGTCACTGCTTCATCACCCTGACGTGGGGTGGAGTGGGAACCCCAGTCAGTCCTCCCTCCCCTGCATCCACCCTGGACAGGTTCAGGAGGCCCCCCCGGGAGCCAGACCAGAGGGATTCAGCTGCAGGCCCTCGGGAAAAGCTGCAACTCCGCAGGTGGGCAGCGGTGGAGAGAACCAGCCCCCTGCCACGCTCCCGCCCCCAGGGCTGGTCCCACATCAGGGAGGGCGGGCAGGGCCCAGGCTGGAGGAGGCCGCACCTGTGATGAAGTAGCTGAGCTCGGCGTTGAGGCCCACGTCGTTGTCCGTGCAGTTCAGCCAGACCACCCGGAACTCACGGGGCACGTCCTCCGACACCGACACGTTGTACACGGCCGGGGAGAAGGTGGGCGTCTCGTCGTTCACGTCCAGCACTGCGGGCACAGTAGAACACAGGGCTAGCCTGGCTCCTGCGCCCAGCAGCCCGGTTCCAGAGGCTCAGGCCCAGCGAGCAGGAAACTGCAAGGGAGCCACCAGCCCGAGTGGCATTTGTGCCGACACCTGCTGGTCACGAGCCCAGGGTCCCTGGACCTGCTGTGGCCAGAACCAAGCTGACAAGAGCCCCTCCTTGCCCTGTCCCTGGGACTTATTGCTGCTCATGCTGTCAAAGGGAAGAGAGAAAATTCCAGAATCTCTCTGGAACGGGCCTAACAATGACGATAGCGGTGATTACAATGAGATAACAGGGACTGGATGGGACTCTTCCGCATGCTTAGTGCTGTCCACACAGGACCCCACACAGTCCACAGGGTGTTCCTATGAGGTGGGCGCCATCAGACCCAGCCCAAAGCTGAGGGAACAGAAGCTCAGAGCTTAGACCGAGTGACTGGTCTAAAATCCCAGGGATGGAATGGAGGGGCCAGGGTCTTGGGGAGGCCTGGTTTGTGAAGGGCTCTTCGTGAAGGAGCTGAATTTGAGGTTGAGTTTCCCTTTAAGATGTATTTTTCCCAGTTCTCCGTGCCAAGCCTGTCCTCCTCAGTCTGATGGACCTTGGGGTGACCTTCATAGGGAAATGACCCCACCCGTTTGGCTACTCTCCGTGATGTCACCAGGAAGAGTGATGGGCTCACGCGATGATATGGCCTCTGCCGAGCCTTGGAGAGAGGCCCTCTGGGGACAAGTTCCCCGTTAATCATGGTAAAGAAGTGGGTCCTCAAGCTGCACCAGGCACCCACGGACCAGCTAAGGGTGGACAGGAGAGAGAACATCTGGCCTCCATCCTGGGTCTTGAGTGGGGAGACCAGTCTGTGCGCCTGCGCTGAGCTCCCTGCCCCACACACATGTCCCGTGGAGGCCTCAGGAGCCACAGCAGGATGGAACAGGCCTGGGGACAGGTCCAGCCTGCGCTCTGCACTTATTGCCCTGGAGTTATCCTGGCCCAATGGCCACAGCTCATGTTAGTGTCCCCATCTTGCCTGGAGAATTAAGGACAGATCCCAAGCAGATGGGAAATGTTCTCCACTCCCGGGCCCTGCACCCAGGCGGGGTGGAGACCCTGGGGATTAGCTCAGGAGGCGTGAATCTTGGGGAGCTTGGGAATCATGGCTGCCCTCTTCCCAGGGGAGTGCCCTTCCATTGGGAGCCCAGGAGTCCACATGCACAGGACAGGGAGACTCCTTCACATCTCCAAAGGAACTCTGGCCTTCCAAGACAGGGCTCTGCATTCTCCGCTGCCTGCTCCTGCCCTGGGGTCCCAGGACCTGCTCCTGGATCAGAGACCGGGAGGGGTGGGGGGACCTTGGCAGGGCTCTGGCGCCCTGATGGCAGTGGCCGGGTGGGGAAGGCTTTGCTGGCATCTCCAGCATGGTGGAGACAGGCAAGGCTCTGCTGTGCTGAGCGGTCCAGTTGAGGAGGGTGCCCCAGGGCCGGTGGGCACCGTGGAGTGTGGGCTCCCCAGCCCCCCGGGTGACCCCCAGGCCCTGCACACAGCAGGAGGCCCCGCCCCTCACCGCGGATGGTGAGCGTGCTGGTGGAGCTCTTGGTGGGCGTGCCCGCGTCGCTGGCCACCACCCGCAGCTGGTACTCGGCGATGCGCTCCCGGTCCAGCTCGGCGGTGGTGACTACCACACCGCTGCTGCTGTTGATGAGGAAGTCCATGCGGGGCATGCCCACCTGCATGCGGTAGGACACCAGCCCGTTCAGGCCCTCGTCCAGGTCGACGGCCACCACCTGGGGGAGAGGACAGGCTGCGTGAGGCGCGGGACCACCTGTTCCCCTCTGAGCCAGAGGCCGGGCCACTGTCCCTGGTGCACCTCCTGGAGGCTCTCTAAGGGCAGCCGTGAGAGCTGAAAGATGTCCAGGTGGGCTCCAGTCCAATGCACTGAGCGAGGCTGCGGGTGGGTGGGGAGGGACCTTCTAGAACCAGAGTCCAGTGGCCACAGCCTTCCCCTTTAAGCCCTGCTCTTCCCCTTAGGGCTCTTCCCAGGTTCCCTCCAGTGGGCCCCAGGCCCCCCAGGCTCTCCAGTAGCCCAGACATCTCCCTCGCCCTCCAGCCCTGTGATGCTGGCTCGCAGCAGTTGTTCAGCTCAGAGACCTTGGAAGGCAGGGACCTCAATCACCTAGTACACCCGGGACAGCCTCCCTCCCTGCTTAGCAGATAGAACAAGTGTAAGATGAATGCAGGGTTACTTTTTTTTTGGTACCAGGGATTGAACCCAGGGGCACTTAACCACTGAGTTACATCCCCAGCCCTTTTTATTTTATTTAGAGGGGGTCTCACTGAGTTGCTTAGTGTCTCACTTTTGCTGAGGCTGGTTTTGAACTTGCAATCCTCCTGCCTCAGCCTTCCGAGCTGCTGGGATTACAGGTGTGCGCTGCCGTGCCTGGCTGATGTCAGGATTACTTTTAAAAAGTCACTTGAGGGCTGGGGTTGTGGCTCAGTGGTAGAGCACTTGCCTAGCATGTATGAGGCACTGATTTTGATTCTCAGCACCACGTATAAATAAATGAATAAAATAAAGGTCTATCAACATCTAAAAAAATCAATACCAGTTTAAAAAAAAAATCACTCAAGGATTTCATTTTTTAATTCATTTCCTTTGAGGCCAAGTACAGGTAAGATTCCTCTTCAGTCCCTGACTGGTTCCCACTGGCCACTCCAGTTCGTTGCCCCAACCCAAGACCTTGATACACTGAAAGTCTTACAGAATCTCATTCAAGACACTGGAAACAATGTGTAGCAATTGTTAAAATAAGAACTTCCAAATAACCTAAGACTCCCTGGAAGACAATGGTCTAATTCATATTCAACAAACTGGACAGGAAGATTCCAGATTCTGCTTGAATGCTTTCCAGGATGGGGTGGTCACTGCTTTGACTTTACTTGCACATAGCACTAATCCCTGGAGAAAGTGCTTTTCTAACCAGCAGAAATCTTTATTGGTTGAACTACAGTGACTTGGCCACATCAGTGTTTATAGCAGCTCAATTCATAATAACTAAGCTATGGAACCAACCTAGAAGCCCTTCAATAGATGAATGGATAAAGAAAATGTGGTACATATACACAATGGAATATTACTCAGCCATAGGGAAGAATGAAATCATGGTATTTGCAGATAAATGAGCGGATCTGGAGACTATCATGCTAAGTTAAATAAGCCAATCCCCAAAAACCAAAGGCTGAATGTTCTCTCTAATATGGGGATGCTTACATACAATAAGCAGGGGGAGAACAGGAGTTAATTGGACTAGACTAAAAGGAATGAAGGGAAGGGGGGATGGGAATAGGAAAGACAGTAGAATGAATCAGACACGACTTCCCTGTGTTCACATATGAACACACAACCGTGGAACTCCACATGTGTACAACCACAAGAGTGGGATCCTACTTAGAATAAGTTCTACTCCATGTAGGTTCAACATGTCACACACTCCACTGTCACGGATGTCTGAAAGCTCTTGTTTGCCTGAGCCCCTGGGGGGGCCAGGGGACCACACAACTCACACCAGAACCCTCTCCTATCTGAAGACGGGGTCTGAGTTACACACCCCCAGCCCCTCCAAACGGCTCCTCGTGGTTCTGGGCTGCTTCTCTGCTCTCAGGGGTGTGCTGGTGGGCGTCTCTTTCCCCTGGGCCTGGGAGCCCCCAGAGAAGAGGGTTTTGGGATTCATTCACTCTCAGCCGCCAGCCCTCCTGATCTGTCCGGGGTGCCCCTCCCTGGGGACTGGCTGTGGTTCCCTGGATGGGGGCTCCCCCTGCTGGGGGCCTGGGGAGAGCGCTCTGCTGAGACTGCTCCTGGGGACCAAGGCACACTATCGGTCTCCTTCACAGGTGAGGAAACCCAGGCAGCAGGCCCTGCTGGGTCGCCCACTCTGGCGTCCTGACAAACAGTCCTCCCCTCTGAATGGGGAGATGTTAACCTGCTCCCATAATCTCTGTACAAACCACGATGGACACAACGCCACAGCCACTGTGGATTTCCTGCAGTTCAGGTACCAGGTGGCTTGACACCTGTGTCTGGTTGAATATCCACAGCAGAGCCAGGCAGGTACTACTGTTATCTCCAATTTGCAGGCCAGGAGGCTGAGACTCAGAGAGGTTAAGTAGTGTGCTACAAGTCACACAGCACATGGGTGGGGAATTGGGAGCCACACTGGTGGTGATGGGACTCCAAGCCCGTGGTTTTGATTTTGCAGTAAGTACTTGGGATGAAACCCAGGGCTTTGTGCACTCTGGGCAAGTGTTCCACCACTGAGCGTCATCCCCAGCCCTAAAGGCCTATTTTAACCATGACCTTCTCCAGGATTTCTGAATGGCTCCTGCTGGGGCATCCCCTCCCCTGACTAGAGGGGATGAAGCAGGAAGCAGAGAGGCCATGTGCAAGATGGGCTCTGCCTCTTGTGGGCCAGAGTCCAGAGTGAGTCTCTTTAAAGCCTCCTGCAAATCAGGGTGTCTCAGAGCTGCGGGGCTTGGAGCGGGGCCCATGCTGCCCACGTCGGGCAGTGCTCGGCTGGCCTTCTCTGTATTCTAGATCCATCTGCAGGCTGGGGTGTGGAGGGTCTTGGGCCAGCCCTCCCTCAGGCCTGGAGAACCTCTGCTGGCTTCCAGCGTTCTGTCCTGGCCTCCCTCCCTCCGGCTCTGCCCCTGTGGCCTCCTGTCCTGCGGCTGCTGCTCTCCCTCCACCGCCCTGCTCCACCTGTCCTTCAAGACCAGCTCCACTCTCCTCCCCCAGGGAACTGCCCTGACCTCGTGGGCCCCACCTGTCCCTCTCAGCTCCGTCTCTCCGGGCCTGGTGCAGCTCGTTCTTGTTCTGGGGGCGTGCTTAGCAACCCTGTCCCCCCACAAAGTGGGGGCCGGCACCCACGGCCACCCGTTGGCTGTCAGGGACAGGGTAAGGGACACTCACCTGATAGACAGAGACCCCCGCAGGGGTGCCTTCTAGCACCTCAGCCACGAAAGGCAGGTTCTGAAAGGTGGGGTCGTTGTCATTGAGGTCCAAGAGGTTCACGAACACTGTGGCACTGCTGGTGCCCCTCAGGGGGGGTCTGCCACCTAGAGGGACAGGGGAGAGAGGGCCGAGGAGAGGGAAAGATGGGTGCAGAGCAGAGGGGCAGGGGCAGGCAAGCAGGGAGAGGGTGGCAGAGTCAGTGTCCCGCATACGGCCCCCCAGAGGCGGCCTGGACCCCGCACCTCCCTCCAGGTCTTTCCCCACCCAGGGCGCTTTGGGGTCCCACGGGTTGTCAGTCTCCTCTTGGTGATCGGTACAGCCCTCCTGGCTGGGCCCCAGCCTCCCGAGGACCCGTCCCAGGGGTGTTCCCAGGCCCCCAGGGTCGAGGCCACAGCCCCCATGAGGGTCTGGGTGGGCGGGTCGTACAGTCGGTCACAGAGACGACGATCCTGCGCATCAGCTCCGCCTGCAGGGGGTCGGGGTTCTCCCGGTCCAGCATGACGTGGGTGGTGCGGATCTTGCCGGTGGTGCTGTTGAGGCTGTAGAACTTGTTGGGAGGCTGGATGCTGTACACCAGGGTGCCGTTCTCCCCCAGGTCCGGGTCCACGGCCACCACCTGCCCAGGGAACAGGCCCTTCCCTGAGCCCAGGCGGGGAGGGCGTCTCCGGCCCGCCCAGGGTCCTCTGAGCCTCACACGGGGCCCTGGCGCCCTGCCTGGGAGGAGGAGCATCCTGGCTCAGGCCCGGGAAGGGCGCCTCCCTGGGCCCCGGAGGTGCGGGGTGAAGATGAACCAGCATGGCGTCTGGCTGGTCGGCTTCTTGTCAGTTTTGACCACAGTCAAGCAGCTTTCTCAACTCAAAGCTGGGCCTCCTGTGTAACAGTGGTCACTCTGCCCTCCAAGAGGCCTGCAGAGCGAGTGCAGCTGACAGCACCTAGCATCTGTGCGCAGCACCCAGCACCCACCTGTGTATAGCACCTAGCACTCACCAGTGTACAGTATCTAGCACCCACCTGTGTATAGCACCTAGCACCTAGCACCCACCTGTGTACAGCACCTAGGACCTAGCACCCACCTGTGCACAGCACCTAGCACCCACTAGTGTATAGCACCTAGCACTCACCTGTGTACAACACCTAGAACCCACCTGTGTGCAGCACCTAGCACCTAGCTCCCACCAGTGTTTAGCACCTAGCACCCACCTGTGTTTAGCACCTAGCACCCACCTGTGTACAGCAGATGCCTGTGACTCATAAGCACCAGCCCCCTGCAGGCACTGTAAACAGCCTTATGAGGCGGATACCTATGATTATGCCCATTTCCCAGAGAAGCTCGGTGAGGTGCCCAATGTCTGGAAGCCAGGAAATAGCTGAATGAGAACTGTGCCCCAGTTCCAGGTCCCTCAAGCCCAGCAGGCAACACTGCCAGCTCGTCTGTGTGTCCTTCCCTTCCAGACATGCAGACAGACAAGCTCTTGGGCTCTGGAGAGCAGGGGCCCAGCAGCCCCGACCGTGGTGATCTATGAGGGGGCATCTGCACCGTGGCTCAGCTTTGGAAAGGAGTTGGAACCTGGGTTTTAGACACCAGGTGCCTCATCCCCAAACCCGCTCTTCCTTCCTTCCCTCGGAGCTTCTGAGTGTGGAGTGACTTGGGAAGAACTGGGCCTCTGAAACTTCACGGATGACAGGGACAGGCAGGGAGCCATGCGCTGGACCCCAGTTTGGAGGGGAAAACAGCCCAGAGAGGCCCAGGCTGAATTCAAGGTCCCTCAGCACCAGCCTCGGCCCCACCCAGCTCCCGCTCTGGAGGCCGCCCAGAGTCTCGGGACAGGCGTGGCTCCCACCCCTCAGCTCCTCCACCCGTTGTGCTGCAAAAGCCATTGTGGCACCAGAGATGAAAGCCGGGGGGCTGACTGCAGTCCCCAGAGTCGCATCAGGTCAGTGTCACTCTTAACTCCAGGACACGGCAATGACAGCAGGGCCTCGTCAGCTCCTTCATCATATTCCATGTGAGGCCTTTGTGCTTTGGCAGCAGAATCTGTCCCTCCTCTGGCTTAATCCCCAGCCAGAGGTGTCTCTGGGGCCACTAGAGCAGAACAGACAGATGAGCTGCCCTGGCCGAGGCCCCCACCTGCCCGGGGAGAGGGGCCGATGCCGGGCAGAACCCTGTAGCCACAGTGAGAGGGGCAGCAGCCCCAGCCCCAGCCCCGCACCAGACTGCTCCCTGCTCCCTCGCCGGCCGGAGGCACCAAGGGGTGGGGGCGGGGGTCCCCACCTTCCAGGCCGGAGGTGACCTCACTGCTGTGGACCTGTGTCCCCAGCCTCCATCCTGGGGACCCCAGCATCCCATTTTGCAAACGGAGACAGGGCTCTTGGGTGCCCCGAGCGTCATTCGAGCCAGGCCCGGTCTTGCGTTGCCCTCCTCCACGTCTCCACAGTTCCAGGAGGAGAGGTTTTAATCCCGGGGTTTTCTGGATGGGAAACAGGCTCGGGGTAAAAGGCCCCGTCCTGGGCCAGCGTGAGGTCCACTTCACAGCGGCGGGGCTCTCGTCTTCTGCCCGCAAAGGCCAGGGGTGCCTGGGGAGCGGCTCCCAAATGCCCCTGGGCCCCTCCCTGGCCCTGCGAGGGCAGCGGGCGGCCCCTCCTGCAGACTAGACTCCCTGCTGGGCGATTTCCTGGACTCTCACCACTTTCCCCTCATCTATTTCCCATTTCACGCTCGTCATTTTTCTCCCGGCCTGACGGGGAATAATTCTCTCCCTCTCCCCTCTCCTTTATTTTGCTGAGGGCTTTGAAAGGCTCTAAATCAATGCCCATCAGCCAGGTCCTTGAAGGAGGCTGCAGGAGCCACGGGGAGAGCAGGGCCAAGAGCTCACTGCAGACAGAGATGCTGCCCGCGAGTGCGGGCCACGCGGGTGGACAGACATGGTGCCCGTGCCTGGTCACGCCGGGCGCCAGGGGACGCGTGCACGCCGACTCTCAAAGCACCCGAGCAAAGCCACTCCAGCTCTGAAAAATCACCGGGATCAAGTGCCCTGAGCCTCGGGCTCCAGAGTGCTGTGCTGGAGGGGACCCCCGGGAGAGCCCTCTGCCACATGCCCTGGTGTCCAGACAAGGAAGAGCCAGGCCAGGCCTGCTGGGGAGGGAGGAAAGAGACATTCCCCAGGCGAGACTTTCTGGGATAACTATTTCAAATCCCCACAGAGGTTCAACAGCACACCACACAGACGGGACTGCAGCCGGGAGGAAGATGGCCATGACAATGGCTGCCATTTGTTGACCACCCACCACCTGCAAGTGCTTCGTGTGCTTGGGTGTACTGACTCTCATCAGGTTGGGACTCGTACTATCTCCACTTTCTAGGTGAGAGAATTGGAGCACAGAGAGGTTAAGTAACTTGCCCCAGGTCACACTGCTGGTAAGTAGTGGAGCTGGGATTAGAATCCAGGCACTGTGGAATCAGTGGCTGCCCAAGCTAGCCACCTCTTAATAATGGTCAACCAAAGGAATAAGCGTGGACTGCGGGACCTAAAGGAAACAACATGGAGCAGGGCAGAGGCATGGAGGGCCTCTTTAAGAGGTGACCTTTTAAGCTGGGACAGATGGAGGACTGAGCCAGTCATGGAGGAGCAGGGGCGTGTGTAGGGGGCCGGGAGCAGAGCATTCTGGGGGAGGGAGGAGCTTATGCAAAGGCTCTGTGGTGGGGAAGAGGTGAGTGGTGCCAGGAACTGAGAGGCCAGTGGGCCAGGGAGGGGGAAGTGGGAAGGATGGTAGGACATGACACGAGGTGGGCCAGCCCCATTCAAATATCACTCTTCTTGTCGCCTGACCCTCTGGGTTAGCTGCTCTGTCTGCAGCCACCTTCCCCCACATCCCAGCCACAGCCCCACCTCGTCCTGGGCTGAGCCCTAGCAGGCTCTGGGGGGCCCCCTGGAAGGTACTAAAACACACCCACATCCGTACACATGTACATACATACGCGTGCCAACATTTTATGGGTACGACGTTTAAAGAATTTTTATGACTATTCTTGAAATAATTTTTCAATGACCAACTTGATTAATGTACCGATGTCTTGATTTCTCATCTCCCGGCAATCAAACATCACTGGGAATTCCAGAGAATTCTGGAACATTCTCAAGAATTCTAGAATTCGTCCTCAGATGTAATAAAACTTCCACAAACACTAGGTTCCTGTATTACATTTGGAGGATGTTTAATATAACAGGGTTTAATTTTGATTTTGCTGTTTTGAATTTTTGAGTCATTACTTTTATTTTTCTGGTTCAAATGTAACCATGGGACACTGAAAAATCCCAGTGCTCGGGTCCTTGCCTGTCTTGTGCCTGAGGAGGTACAGGATGGCCCTGCTGTAGTGAGGGGATGTGCTAGGGGTAACCATGGGGCAGATCCTGGTGGCTTTGAGGTAAGGACTGTGACTTTCACACAGCTTGAGAGGGGAGCCAGCAGTGGGTCTGAGCAGGAGGGAGACACAGGCCTTTGGCTTCCTGTACCCCCACCCTGCCCAGCAGCCCCTGGCCCAACGTCCATACCTGCTCAAGGCTCAGCAGAACATGAGAAAGGCCAGAGACCTGGAGAGGGCCACTGTGGACCTGAGCTCGAAACTGCCCAGAGTTAAGTGTAGACCCCACCTGGAAAACCTCCTCTTTGCCTGACAGGGGGGCTCTTTGACAATGGCATCCTAGGCTGGTGTCCTGGGCAGACAGGATTTTGTAGAGCCACCTCCATCACCTACCTCTCAATTTCTTTTGGGAGATTTTCCCAGAAACACAAAGCCAAGGTAATAGTTAGCCAGACAGGTCTCAGGAGTGGGCATCCAGCCCTGGCCCTAGGGTCCCTGCTGGGTGGGAGGAGGTTGTCTTAAGTCTGCCCACAAGGTGGCAGCAGAGAATGCCAGACCTGGAGTCCCACAGAGCTGTGCAAGTGACCCAGGAGAGGGTTTTCCAGTGGTCCCTGGCCTGCCAGCACCAACACAGGGGACCCTGAACAAACACAGATGCCGGATCCCTCGTCCTTGACTGACGCAGCCTCTGGGAGGGGACACCCACACCGCATCTGGGAGTCACGCAGCTCTTGAGCATGCGGACAGGATAGGCTGGCCAGCCTCTCCTTCTTTGTTCTGCCTCCCAAATTGACATTCTCTCCCCTCTAGATCCCCATGGCTCTTGTCACCATAGGATGTGGCTGATGAGGCTGGGGGCTGCCCCAAGGTTGCTCCGTGAGAGGGGGGAGGCCTTCTGTAGAGCCAGATCCAAAAGCGAGGACCGGTTCCCAGCCCACATCAATGCCTCAGTTCCTCAGGATGTGGGCCGCCTGCTGGGGCCCCCACCTCTCGGCAGACTCTAAGGGCTGGGCCCAGTGTTTTCCAATCCCTTGTCTCAAAGCAGACAGAGCCAGGTTGGGGTCCTGCTGCCACCTCTCACTAGCCTAGGGACCTTGGGCAAACCCCAGAAGCCCCAGGTCTGTTTCCTCCACAGAAAAATGGGGGCAGCGAATCCACCTGCCTGGGAGGTTGCTGAGGGCGAGAGCATCCACAGGAGGCCCTCAGCACGGTGCTGGACACGGCCCAGGATCAGTGAATGGGGCCGCTAGGAGCCGTCAGGGATCATGTCCACCACAGGGCTGGCTGGGTGGCTGTGGAGCTGGACAGCTGGGGACCAGGCTGTGGGGAGGAGAGGTCTACAGAGGTGACAGCAGGGCATCTGTGGGTGCTCCACCCTGCTTTCCTGGGTTGTCCCTGGAAACCAGTCTCCATCCTGCAGGCCCAGTGGCTTTGGCTACATCTCCCCTCCTCAAGCTGAGTGGCACCTGGACATATGTGCATGTAGCACACCAGGCAGGGACCTGGAGACGCTGCACCAGAGCACCCCTGGAGTGGACTTCAACACCTGGGGGGCAGCCGTGGGACCAGCACGAGTGGGGGCTGACCAAGCTGACGGATATGGGCACCAGGTGGTGAAGGACAGACACTGGGGCAAAGCTGAGGGTGGGGAAATCTCATGGGTGGGTGGCAAGAGTCTGGGGATCTCAGGACAAGAGTGGCTACAAGCTCAGCCCTAGCTCCCCTGCCACTGTCCCTGGCTGCCCAAAGCCTGAAGCCTGCTGACACCAGAAGCTAGGGGAGGGCTTTCCCCTGACTTCTGACTACCTTTCACTATGCAAGGAAGCTTCTAGAAGTCTTCTCCGAGAGTTGGCTCAGAGGGAAGCATCGAGTCCATCAGCCCCATGCAGGTAGTCCCAGGGATCGTGGTAGGAACGCACCCACCCCTAGGAAGGGCAGCCTGGCAGACCCCTGTTCCAGTCCCACCTACCGTGGTCACGTCAGAGTCTGGAGGTGTCATCTCCACCAGGTTGATATAGTAGGGGGCGTCCTTCCAGGTGGGGTGGTTGTCATTGATGTCCAGGAGGGTGACGTTCACCTGTGGAGCCATAGGGGGCGCTGTGGAGCACGCTTTGCGGAGCTGGGCAGGGCAGGATGTCCCTGGGAGGCAGCGCCCGGGATGAGCCAGGGCCTCGCCTGCTTGGCAAGTGCTCTACCACTGAGTCTCACCCCCAATGCTGATGGCCGTCCTAGCATCGATTATACCAGTTTCATCAAATTTGGGAGCCTGGGAGAGGGCCTGGTCTTTTGAGGACAGGATGGAGCCAGGTCTCTTGGGGAGGAGAGGATTCAGGCAGAGAATGGACGGGACGGTCCTGAAGTCTTTGCTGTGACCCAGGACTTCTGCCAGCCATCCAAGTCTTGGCTGGAGGTGACTGACAGGGTGGGGGATCTGAGAGAATCCCTTGAGCTTCCCAGTCTCGGCTACAAGTCAAGCAATTTCCCTGCTCACCTGCCACCAGGTGAATTATTGATAGGGTTCTGATTCCTATTAGCAGGCCCTCCTTTGATGGAGTCGGGCACCATGGGTTTTTCTGCCAAGTCACAGCCAAGTGATGCCCACCCCAGCCTCAGCCCCTCTGACTGGGCAAGGATGGGCGGGGACATGGAGAGAGGTCAGGAGAGTGTTCCCAGGGAGAGCCCAGGACAGTAAGAGCGGAACTAGCAGGGAGGTGGCTGGAGTGACCTGCCACGGCCGACCTTTCCTCCTCTCCCACGGAGGGGCTTTCTGTAGCCCAAAGCTCGCTCAGGACCCCGAAATTCCTTCTTCCAGTTTCCTGCTTGCTGGGGCACCTTGGTGGCCATACATGGCACTGGATGGGGCTTCGGGGTTTTGCTGGTCCTACTGGCTCATGGCAGGAAACCCAGGCTGGGGTGGGGTGACTGGCCCTCAGGGACCGTCCAGCACCCTGCTGCCTGCACTGAGCGGCCCCCTCTGCAGAACCCTGGCTCCTGCTTCTTGGCAGTGCCGAGGCAGGACGGCGTCTGGGGCTCATGCCTTCTGCCACCTGCCCCGCTGGCCTCTGGGGGCTCTATGTGCTCCCCCACCCCACATCCCAGGTGGCAAGCCCTTCCTTCCCCACGGCTGCGGCAACGTCCCAGGCTGATGAGGAGTGGCGTCTGCCCCCAGCCTACTCTCTGCGTCTCCCACTGCTCGGAGGCCCATGGGGAATCCTGGGAATGAGCTGGGAGCTGTGACCTGGTCAGCACGGGCAGGGCTGCAGACGCAGAAGGGGTGGGCACTCACGGTGGCGATGCCCGTTTTCTGGTTGTGTCCTACGCCACCGTCCACTGCTCGGACGATGAGAATGTACTCAGACTTGGTCTCTCGGTCCAGCAGAGACGTGGTGGTGATTTCACCTGCCAGAGAGAGGAGGGGGTGAGCCAGAGGGTGTGGCTGGAGCAGAGCCAGGGTGGATGCTACAGGGTGGCAGCGTGTGTCTGTGTGCTTGGGGGCTGTGGGACGGGGATCACGCCCCCAGGGTGTGAAGTCGAGGCCAATTCTGGAGGCTAATGGGTTGAAGAACAGGAAGGAGGCATTGAGCCTCAAACTCAGTCACAGAGACCCTCTGGCTTAGGCTTGGCATTATCATATTGATTGTATCACCTGGGACTAGCTACGTAGATCTGCTGTGCCACGGTTTCCTCATCTGGTCCAAAGGAAACAATAATGGGACCTGCTGTGGGATTAATTTAGCTGTCATGGAAACCTTAAAAGAACGCAGGGCACTGTTGATTCAGAGTCACAGGAAACAACAACAGGAAGGAAAGACCTCCAAGTATTTCCACGTGTGCCTGCGTGTGACTTAGTCCCAGACAGCTGAATCTACAGCGCATTGAGAGTTAACAGCTATCAAGTAATTTCCTCATTACCCCGGGAATAGCATAATTATATCACCTGGACTTTTTTTAAGTGTGTAAACAAGTGATGATATTAAATGAAAACAGTTAGAGGAGACCACAATTTTTGTTGGCTGTTTTTGGTGTTTCTTTGTTATCTTGGCTAAACCGAAAGACGGACGTCACCTTGGCAGTGGTGTGCTGGGACATGTGTGACAATCAGCTTCCGAAAATGAGGAAAAATGCGTTTGCTGATTTCAGTGGTGTGATAGTCCCACCAGGCTGGTTTCAAGCTACCGTCTCGAGGGCATTGAACTTGGAGCTCACAGGCCGGCTAGTGGGAGCTGACCTCATCCCCACATCCCGGCCAGGCGGTTCACCAGCTCCCAGGGGCAGTAGGAAGGGAGCCTCCTGTATGAAGACGGTGAAACCCAGACTGTATTCTGAGTTCACCCTTCCAAGATGCTTGGCCTTGGGTGGGCCTCAGTTTTCTCATCTGTAAAATGGAGAACAGCGTGCATACTAGAGCTGTTGTGAGGAGGAAGTAACTGTGGCTTCCTTCCAGTGGACTGTCATAGTTCCCCAAGGGCAGGGATAACATGCTATCCATCATTTTTTCTCCCCATTGCCTAAGCTGTGTGACATGAGGCAAGTGGCTTAACTTCTCTGTTTGATTTCTTTGATCATAAAACGAGGGAGCTGGGTAAGATGGTCCAGAGGGTCATCTGGCCTATCTTCTGACCAGTGAGGGCTGAGCAGAGAGCTAGGGGTGAGGGACAAGTCAGCGAAGGTACTCAGGCCAGGGACCAAAGACTGGCAAAGGTCTGCCCACTGAGCCAAGCTCCCCAGTGGGGTGGTGTCAATTAATTGGCAGGGCGAGGAAGAAATTAATCTCTAAAAAGTTCTAAACGTGAACTTGACGGCATGATAGATGGCCTCTCCTGTCTGGGAAATTAGATCCAATTAAGGCCAACTTTGTGCAGCAGCCCTGGCTAATTTGACCAAGGAGCTTGGAGGAAAAGGCTTCCACCTTTGGAGCTGAAGGAGCTGCGTTCAGACAGCAGCAAAGGTCAGTGTCACCATTACAGGGTCTGGTGTGGAGCTGCAGATGCTGCCTCAGGGGCTAGGGCGGGGCCCCACTCCGTCAGGGTGGCACCGCAGGGCTCTAGCACAACACATCTGGACTCTGGAGTCACAAGTTCAGCTCGGTGAGTCCTCGGGGAAGTTCTGAACCTCTCCTGGGCCTCAGTTTCCTCATCTGAATAATGGGAATAATGCCGGAGGGCGAGGTGAGTCGAGGCTGGTCAGAGAACTGAGCGCAGCACTTGGTGAATGCAGATTAATCACGCTGCCCCGTGTCCACCCTCTGTGTCTGCAGGCCCCACACCCTGCACATTGAACTGAGCAGAAATCGGGGAAAACAACTGCATTTGGACTGAAGGTATACGGGTTTTTTCTCTTGCCATTATTACCTCCATGATACAATAGAACAACTTCTACAAAGCGATCACACTGCATTAGGCGTTACAAGCAGAGATGATTGGAATCTACCTGAGGATGTGCATAGCTACACACCGTCTTACACAGGGTCTGGGGTGCTTTGTTCTCCACGGAAGGGATGTTTCTCTGGAAGCATCCCTTGCTGATACTGAGGAATGAGTGCCTTGCTCGGAGCTTTCTGGAAGCAGGGGCTTGCTGGGGTGGATGCTCCCGAGTGTGGGAGGGAGGCCTCTGCTTTTTCAGAGGTGGAAGGAGAGGCTCAGCACCGCCCGGGGTTCCCCCTCTGCAGTCTGTGCACATCAGCTCCGGCCACGGGCTTCCGGAGCTCCCAGGGAAGGTAGATCAGGAAGACTGAAGGCCAGCTCTGGCCAGGGGGGCGTGGATAACTGGTGAGCCACCGATGTCCCCTGGCAGGGACGCTCAGGGTGATCATGGTGGAAGTTCTGCTGGAAAGGGGCTGCCCGGCAGGCATTCCGTTCCCAGGGTCCCCTGCACGGGGCAGGGGCGGCCGCCTGTCTGGGCGGAGTGAGGTATGTCACTTCCAGGCCTGGCCTACCAGCGCCCCTGGCATGGTGCCCGTGTGCTCTTCTTCCTCCTGCAGTGACCTTGGAGCCACAGCCTGGCCACAGAGCCATCCCGCAGGAGGCCGTCCTGCACACTTGTGTTGGACTGCCGTGTGTTTCCACTGTCCTACGCCACCCAGTGTCGGATGACCTGTTTGGTGTCTGGAGTTCCCTTAGCTCAGACAGAAATGGGGACTTGGAAGCGGGTGCCTCACATGCCCCATGAGGGTGCTGTCCTCCTGCTCCTCCTCCTCCACCCCAGGGCCCGGCTCAGCGCTTGGCCCAGAGCAGATGATCTCTGATGAACCAGAGATCCCAGATTCCCCCGCATCTGGTGGAACAGCCCAGGGTCCCTCCATCTTTCTGTCTCTTTCCCTCCCTCCAGCTTCGAGGAGGAGAGAAAGTGGGAGGGAGGAATAAAGAGAACCCAAGACGGACGGAAGTACGTGGGCTGAGCAGGGAGCTGGGGTGGGGCCCTCGGTGAATAAATAAAAGAACGTAATGACAGCAATGTTCCAGTACTTTCTATGGGCCCACTCTAAGTGTGCTCCCTGTAGTAACTCAGCTAATGACACAGCCGCCCTCTGGCATGCAGGTGTGTATGAGGAGGAGCCGGGTCAAGGACCAGGTCAGTGGCCAAGGGAGGGGGACGCTTGGACATGAGTAAACGTGTCCCTGAAGAGGTGTTGGACCACCTGTGGGTAAAATGGCTCGTATCTGAAACCTAACAGGACTCCTGATGACCTCCTCCAGTGGCTAGGTTCACGCCGAGATTGTTTTGGGTAAATATTCACACTTAGGTGAATATTTCAGGGATGAATCCAGATGTTCAAAGTGGGCTTGCTCCAAACAGAGAGGGTCTGCGGGTGCAGGCACCAGGGCCCCGGGGGCTCACCTGAGCGGGCGTTGATCCGGAACTGAGAGGAGCCCTCCAGGGAGTAGATAATGGACTCCTGGCCGTACTCGCGGGAGCGGTCCAGGTCTGTGGCGTTCAGGAACAGCACCGTGGCTCCTTTGGGAACAAAAGGGGTGGGGTATTGCTCACCCTGGGCTGCCAGTCCCAGTTCCTGGGGGCCCGGATGTGCGCAGGTCTCAGGGAGGTGGAGAGCCTGGCCTGGGGGACTCCAGGGTGAGATTCCACCTGTCCTCTGGGCCTAGATACTGCGCTTGGCGGGATGGGGCTCCATGGGAGGGGGAGGCCGGGCCTCTGAGAGATGGGGCCTGTCCTCCTCTCCCAACCTCTCTCCCAACTCAGTGCTACCTCCCCACCCTGCCCAGCTGCCTCCGCATTAAACACTCAGACTGACCACCTTTTACTTTTGAGTCAAAAAGAAATGAAGCTCCATATTAAATTATTCTACATTTATTGCATCCAATTTTGATCCTGTTTGATCTTGTTCATGGAGGAATTTATAAGGCTTTTTATTTTCTCGTTAATGTCCAGTTAAGGCCTTCGCCTTCCTCTCCAGCCGCGCGCACTCCTGGGTGGGGGATCAGCTCTTCCCGAGGCCCTGGCCAAAACCCAAGAACGGCCTGGCCTGAGGCTGTGCCCACCAGGCTTCTGTCTGCAGTCCCTCCCGCCACCCAGCTCCCAGCTCTGGCCATGGAGGGGTTCAGGGCCCTGGGGTCCCATGTCATCAAGCCCAGGCTGGAGGCCTGCAGCCCCGGGCAAGTGCCTTGGCTTGTCTGGGCTCAGCCTGCTCTGCAGACATGGATCTTCCCTGTGGGATCTCTGGGGGGATCCCTGGGGATGAAGCACGCATGCACCGTGGCCCGCAGTTCTCTCCCGCATTGCTGTGCCGACCGTGGTTACCACGTGCTGAGGATCAGTTCCCGGGGAAGGTCAGGGGTCAAGAGGTGATGGTGGCCCCTTCCAGGTGGCCAGGAGCCTCGGATCTGACTCTTCCATCCTGCCCTGAGCAGGAGCACAGGTACACAAGCTCTAAGGTGCCCTGTTACCCACAAGCCCTCGCTTAGGAAGAGAATCAGGTACCACAGTGGAGGCCCCTCTGGCACAGACCCTGGGGGCACAGACCCTGGGGAGCGCCCCAGGCTTCCCAGGAGGATAACACCCTGGGCATGCATGGCTGTGACAGGGAGGGGTGGGCCAGGCACAGCTTGGCACCTGACTAGCTCATCATCAGACACCAGAGGGGTACCCAGAGGTTCTCTTTAAAAGGCCTGTGGTGCCATTGGAAGGCCATCCCAACTCCAGCTGGCCCTGCATCTGGTGGTGCCTGATTCCAGCTGTGCCTGATTCCAGGGTCCCTGGCTCCAGCAGTCTCCACGCCAGCCTTCTGACCCATCGAGGGGCGTGGCAGTTCCTGACACGAGCGTGTCCCCACAGCAGAACACACTCTGGAGGGCAGAGGGAAGCCGCCCGGTTGTCTCAGGGAAGAGCAGATCCCCCGGAGCCCAGGAGGGAGCTGGGAGCCCTGGGGCTGCAAGCGGGGCCCTGGCACGTGGCCTGGCCCAGGGCTGAGCCTCAATCTCCTGCTCACCTAGGAACACACCTCAAGGCCCTTCAAGGAGGTCCTGGCTCCTGGGACTGCCTTCCAGCCCACAGACTCAGAACTCCACACCCTAGGTGGCTTAATTAATCATTGGTCACCATTCTCTTCCTGCTAGACTGTCACTGCCAGAGAGCAGGGACCCAGAGGAGTGTCTGCACATAGTAGGTGCTCTCTAAATAGCTGTGGGTTAGCAGATAACCCGAGGTCTTCAAAGGCTTCCTGATTTGTCACAGGACACCTAGCCTGGGAAACAGAGATGGATAGCCAGGGACCTCCCTAAATTCACGCACAAAGCTGGGGAGGGAGTCCTGTAGGTGTCCGAGGTGGCTGGCCGGTGGCCTCAGGCCCCCACCCGCTGCCCGGCCCGTACCTGCCGCCCGTCCCGTACCTGCCATGATGTTCTCCACCACGGAGACGAAGTAGGCGGGCTTGCTGAAGGTGGGGGGGTTGTCGTTCTCGTCCTGGAAGGAGAGCAGGCAGGTAGCCGCTCAGGCTGGGCGGCAGTCCGAGGCGGGCAAGGGGGCAGGCTGGGCAAGGGGGCACTGAGGAGCTCTGGCCTCTACGCAAAACCAGGGCCTGGCGGGGTGTCCCTCTGGCACGCCAAGGCTCAAGGAGGCAAGATAGGTCTTGGGGAAGCTTGAGGGGGTGGGGAAGGCACAGGGAGGGGCAAAGATGGGCAGTGACTGCCCACCACTCAGGGTCCCTGCTGTCACCCAGAGCTCCAAGCTCACTTCAGCCCCCACGCTGGGGATTCCCCATTTGACCTTCCCTCCCATCTCAGGCAAGACAAAGATGGAAGGTTCTAGAGAACCCACTTGAAGGGAGGAAGAAAGGACTGCCCCAACCCTAAAGGAACTGGAGTATGCACTGGCCGGCCATGGTCCTTCCCACACCCTGAGATCCTGCCCTGGGCTGGTGCAGGCAGGGACAGTCAGACCCTCCTCACACACAAGGACAAGGGCTTCCACCCCGCCTGAAGCCTGACACCTGCTTGGCACCTGCTCTCCCTCCTCTGGTCAGGCCTTCAACAGGTCAGGGTGGGCTGAACCGAGGGACTGAACTGGGCACAGTAGCGGGGAGGCCCCACCACGGGGAACCAGGGCTGTGTGCAGTCCCTGTCCCCGGCCCCGCTGCTCCACCACACCCCACCTGGTCCTCTTGGCTCAAGGAGCTTCCTGCCCCCGAGACTCATCCCCACCAACTGCTTCTGAATCATTCCCGAGATTTCCACTCTGCCCCCTCTTGGAGGAGCCTCTGTGGACCCCTGCCCCTCGCCTTCCCATGGCCCAAGAGCACAGGGCAAGCTCAGGAGCGGCTGAGTCACAGCCCTGGGGCAGCCTCCAGGCCACCGTCTTCAGTAGGTCCTCCTCCCAGGGTCTCATGGCTCAGGGAGCTGAGGGCTCCTCCAGGGGAGGGAGCCTGGGCTAAGCCCCCTGTGCTGGAGTCACTATGGCTAAGCAACCGGGAAAAGAGGCGAGGACATGCTGTCTAGCCATCCACCCCGTGGGACTCCAGAGAACCCCAGCGGCTGCAGTTGTGGGTACCCAGAAAGGGGATGCTTCCCGAATCTGTCCCTGGCTCATGCTGACCGGACCCTCTGCCCTGGGACAGGCTGTCCCAGGACTCCCCTGATGCCCCGTGCCCCTGCGGCACACCTGTCCCTCCTGGGTCCCCGGTGCGGGCACGAGCGCCCCATACACACACTGGAGCTTCTGCTTGACTGCGCAACCCGGCACGGAGAATGTCAGGGCCCGAGCACGAGGCAGAAACTTATTAGCGGTGATATTTCCCCGGATCCTGGAGCTGCATTTGCTATTAGTTCTAATTCAGCGGCTCCTCTACAAAAGCTTATTGTCCCCTAATGGGAAATCTACAAACCGAGTTTGACTTCTTTATTAAAAACCAACAAGCAATGGATGACAAGGAGTCACCTGGCCCCTCACCTGCTCCTGGCCCCTCGCTCTGATCCCGGGCCCTGCCTCTCCCACCCCGGCCTGCGCCTGCGCCTGGGCCCCAGCAGGAGGCGCTGCCTCAGCCTCTCCCTCCCTCCGCCCGCCCGCCCGGGGTTCCCTTTCTTCTTCTTCTTCTTCTTCTTTTTTTTTTTTTTTTTTCAGTTGAGAGAAAATTCTCTTGGTGGAGGGAGGAGGCAGCAGAGCCGAGTGACAGCTACTTAAAAACCACCCACGTGCAAAATCAGCCCGAAGGCGGTGACCTTTTCAAGTGTGGTCCTTAGATACGAGTGACTGTGCTGTCCAAAAGCCCTGCTCGCGAGACCGGAGACTCTCCACGCAGAGCCCGGGTGGCACCTGTCTTTGTTGCCCGCCCCTCCTGGTCCCTCGGGGCTGGGGCAGACTTGGAAAGGGGGGTATGCTCCTGCAGACCCACGTGACAGTGCTCAGGGAAGGTGACGCCGGCCTCTGCTGCTGGACTTCTGAAGCGGAGCCCCGGGCCCACTCGCCCCCCACAGAGATTCTGTCCCTGGGATCAGGGGGAGGTTGCGGCCACTTGGTATTTACAGTGGATAAAAGGTCAGCTCAGCCCCTGACCTTCCCTTTCCTGCTCGCTCTGGTCCCCCAGAGAGACTGAGGGGAAGAGAGAAGAGGCCCTGTCCTGTCCCAGGTTGGGAGGGTCCTGGGGGCAGGGAGGGGTGCAGGGCAGTCCCTGGGTTTCAAAATCTCCTGAGGGCAGATCTTCGAAGGCCTTACTGCTCCAAATGTGGTCCCCTGAGCAGAAGCGTCGTCAATAAACCACCGTTGCTGTCAATGCAGAACCAAGGCCCCACCTCAGTCCTGCTGGACAAGTGTGGCACTTTAAGAAGGTCCCTAGGTCTCAGTCACATGGGGGGGAGGAAAGACCCAGGCTCCAGGCCCGTGAGTGTGGTGGGAAGAACGTCAGCCTGGGAGTCAGCAGGAGCGGTTCAACCCAGCTCTGCCGCTAACCAGCAGTGAGGAAGGCACTGTGCTCTCAGGCCAGCTATGAGCCCTCCCCGAGTCTCAGTTTTCTCATCTGTAAAATGGGGTCGAGAAAAACTGAGTCAAGGGAGGCACGGGGCTCTGCTGGAGCTCAGGTGAGTTTTAACTTCCACTGGGTTGGAGTACAGACCTCAACCTGCTTCCCTCAGCCCCGCTACCGCTCCCCTCTCCCAAAGCCCACAGAGGCCCCTGCGCCCCGTGTGCACTAAAGACAGGCTGGAGCCTGCCTGCTGCCTGAGTATTTGTGCCTGTCTCATTAGCTGTCTGATGCCAGGTGCCAGGTGCCGGCTGCATGATCTCATGGCGTCCTCAAGCCAACTCAAGGAAGCTACCACGGTCATGCCCATTTTACAGATGAGGAAACTGTGGTTCAGAGAGGTAAGAAGCCCTCTCCAGGCCACACAGCTGGAAGAGCTGAGCACAAACCCAGATGCTCCAAACTATGCCGGGGCTGCGCTCCCCTTTCCACTCAGGGTCTCTTGGGGGCCGTGATGCAGGCGCCCACCCACTTCACCTCCATGGTGAAGCACGGTGGCATGCAAGGGACGGGCGGGTTGGTTAAGGTCACGAGTGTGGACAGGATCAAGGGAGGTTTGGGGGCTGTGACCAGGACTGGGAAATTGAGGTCAGGTTGTCCTGTGGCAACGAACACCAGGCCGTGGTCGTGATTGCCAGGGAACCCGTTCTGGATCGTTGGCATCACCCATTTTAAGGTTGTGGGTTCAAGACAGGCCAGTTCTGAGCTTCTGTGGATCCCCCTCCCACCCACCCCCGCCACTCCTCGAAGCCCGAGTGGTCACAAACAAGGACCCCAGATGCAAGGCCAGAGCCTGCTCCTCATCTGCTGCCCCTGCTTCCAGCCTCCGGCTCCCTCCAGCCTCCATCAGCTTCCATCACTCCCTGGCCCAGCGCGCGGGTCTCCGCCCAGCCCGGGTCTCTCCTCCCCACTGGGGCGCTGGCCCTGGGGCTGCGGCTCTGGGTGGAGAGGCCAGGCTTGCTAAGGACAGGTGCAGGGCGTGCCAGAGGCTCCCGATGGAGCTGGCTGACAGGAAGCCTGGTCTGGGGCGAGACTTTCCTGAGCTCATGTCAAATCGCAGCGGATCTCCCCACTTGACAATCTGATTTAATCCTCTGGAGCCGATAACGCGCCTACTCCCATTGAGGCGGACTGGGTGGGTGGGCTGGGGGGCCTGCCTGAGCATGCTCAGGAGTGTGGGGGTCTCAGCGGGGAGAGGCCCCTGGCCCCATCCGGCCACGCTCTGCATCTCCTGGATCGCCGGGGGAGCCGTGTGGCACAAATGAACCGGTGTGGAGATGGATTCGGTGGCTGATAATTTGAGACAGAGACAGCACTAAGCTGTGCTTGACATTCATGTCGGACCAGCTGCGGTTTGCTTTCAGGCCCCTCTAGATCTTCAGAGGAGTGGAAAGAAGAGGAGGGACACAGAAGGGAGATGACCACCTGGCCGTCATTCCGGAACCTCAGGGAATGTGGCTATCGATGGAGAAATCCTACCTCATTTCCTTCTTGCCTGGCCCCACTCCATCCCCTCAGAGGCTGCCCTGAGGACCCCAAAAGGAGTCGGAGAGGGCAACCTGCCCCTTCCTGAACCCCAGGGCCCTGGGGGCTGCCCTGGCCCAGCGGGCAGGCAGCCTAGTTGCAGGCAGAGCTTTGCTGGGGACAGAATTTGGGACAGCCTGAGCTGGAGGAACTGCCAACCACATGGTCCCCAGCTCTCCAGAAAGCATTTGCCACCCTGTACCCTGGAAGAGCAGGGCCAGAGCCCCTGCGTACTCACAAACACCTCGATGGTGACGGGGACTGTGCTGTTGAGAGGGGGGCTGCCGGCGTCCCTGGCCATGACCGTCAGGTATATCAGCCCATTGGGTATCTGCTCATAATCCAGGGGGCGGCTCACGCTGATCACTGAAATGACAGGAAAGCCCCACGGTAAGCAGGCTTTCGATGCCCAGTCAGCCAGGGCCTCCCTTAGGCAGAGAAGTCGTGGCTGATGTGACCTTGGCCAGCTCTGCCTGGTTTTCCTCTCTGGTCTCTGAATATTGGGAGCCTCCTGGTCTTCACTTAAGTGTACTGACTTCCTAATATGCAGCAGGGACCTTGCTGAACTCACTGGGTGGTAACTGTGATGATGGTGATATGGAAAGCCCCACTTTACTGATAGAGAAACCAGAGAGGTTCAGTAACTTGCCCAAGGTCACACAGCTAGCAACACAACAGAGCCAGGATATGATCCCAGGTTTGGACAAATCCAGAATCCGGCAGGCCCCGCTGTCTACCTGCTGTCTTCCTCATTCCTCTGGCACGTTTCTTTTGGCACTTTCCCCCCATTGGTCTGGAAGTTGCTCAGAGGAAAGCGTCAAGTCTCACACTCTCTAGCCTTGTCCTCGTAACTGGCACCCCGCCCCCATAAGCACAGAATCCACCGTTCATTGCCCAACACTGGGGTGCCAGGAAGGGCTTGGCAGTGGGGTGCAGATGGCAGTTGTCCTTGGTCTCCCCTGGCCTGTCTCGCTTAGCACTCCCGCCCCTCTTTCTCTGAGGGGAAGACCACCAGGAGAGATTTGCAGGGAGCTAAGAGAGAGGCCTCGGTTCTCAAATGTCCCCACCAGGCACCAGCCTGAACTCCCGTGGCCACGATCTTTTGTGCTAAGCCGCTGATTCTCAACTTGGAGGGGCGGGGTGCACATCTTGGCTTGGAAGTGGCCTGGGTCATCTGCAAAGCCGCGACAACAGTATTCAGTTGCACCGTTCCGTTTGGACGTGGGACACAACACGACTGCTTAACTAATAGCAAATCTGAGGGAGGTTCTTGCGGCAGAGGAGGTGAGCAGAGGCCTGCTGCTGCCAAGCTGGTTAGCGAGGGACTTCAGATACCATGCAGAGCACTGGCTGGCGTTGCCTGCGGCCGCATGTCTCTGTGGGACCAGGGGCGTCCAGGGCATTGGTGCGTTCTGCCTGGGGAAGACCTAACCTCGTCCCCAGCATCCGGGAACTCCCCCACCGAGGGGGCATCACAGGAGGCTCAGAAGCTGTGAGCCTAATAGACCATGGGGGTGGGGCCGAGAGGCAGGGAGGAGGCTTTCCTGGCAGAAGGAGCACGGAGGTGCCCAGCACAAGGGCAGAGGGCGTCCAGGGGTCCAGAGAGGCTGAATCACGGTGGGCAGGGGCTACTGCCGAGCTACCAGGCTGGAGAGGTAACCAAGAACCAGATCACACAGGGACTCGAGTACTAAGCTGGGCAGTTTGCTGGTGACCTCAGGTAAATGGCTCCCTGTCTCTGGGCTTCAACTGCCTGTCTACAAAGCAAGGTGTCTCTCTGTCTCAGGATCTTGGATCTTGAAGTTGCTGCTGCTGTTCCTGCTCCCGGGGCTCTAGGGACAAGGACCGGCAGCGGGCCAGGCAGGGTGTGTCTGTGATGGAAACGGTGCCGGGGCCAGGTAAGGAAAGGCCCCAGCCTGGGAGGCCGCGAGGAGGCCAGAGGACGGCCCCCGGGTTGGGGCGGCTCAGTCAGCAAGGCTCCCTCAAGGGTCTGCTCAGGCAGACGTGGCACGAGACAGGGACCCCACGGATTCTGGTAACACCAGCCTTCCCAGCTGCAGACTTGCCAGCTGGTCAAGAGCCCAAGAACCAGAGAAGGTCTGGCTGCCGCGAGGCAGGTGCTGAGTCTCCGGGAGGGCCACCACTGGCCACAGGCAGCTTCCCTGAGTGCGCCTGTCCCCAGAGAGGTGTGAGCGTGCAGAGCCCAGCGGCTCGTACCTCCGTAGCCCTCGTACATGCTGATGTCAAAGTAGCTGCCGAAGGCGGAGGCGTGGACGATGCTGTAGGTGAGCTGGTTGTTGGGGGGCGAGTCCTCATCGGTCGCCTGGAAGCAAGGGGTAGACAGCGCCCGGTGAGCCTGCAGGAGGCCCTGGCACCGGACGAGCGGGCGGGAGCGGAGGGCTGGCCCTCTCAGAGCTCCCTCTTCAGGTGATCCAGTGGCTCATGTCCTGGCCCAGGACCCCAGGGGCCCCTGCGTCCCTCGGCTGGAGACCACAGCACGGAGGTGGCCCAGGAAACCCAGAGGGCAGCCGGGGCCGGAGCAGTGTGGGAGGCCAGGCTCTCCCAGGGGTGCCACCCAGCCACAGATGCCCTCTCTGAGCTCCAGACCGAGAGTCTGCTCGGGGGTGGGCGAGGCTTGCTCCCCAAGGCTTCCTGCGCTGGCGGCTGGGTTCTCCATGTGGCAGCGTCAAGAGGAGGTGAAACTCTAAGGGTGGGGCTCAGTGGGAGGTGGTTAGGTCCCCGGGGACTCTACCATCCGAATGGATTCATGTAACTACGGAGGACCCTGGTTAGTGCCCTTGAGAGTGAGTTCCTGGCTCCTGACTCTCGTTTCCTGTCTCAACATGCGATTGCTCCCTCTTGAGATGCTCCCCCCATGCTGTTCTCCGTCATGTGGGGACACATCCGAGGGGGCTTCACCAGAGGCTCAGACAATGAGGCTGCCCATTCTCCGACTTTCAGCCCTCAAAACTGTGAGCTCAGAAAACCTCTTTTCTTTATAAAGTGCCCAACCTTGGGCATTTTGTTACAGCAACACAAATGGACTAAGAGCAGGGTCCTTGTGCTGTGCATCCCATCAGTGCCTTAATGCCCATTGTCATTTCTAATTTAATTGCCTGCCCTGCTTAGACCATCAGCTTCAAGCAAGCAGGACCCTTAGGTTTCTCAACAGCTACTGTACACCCTGAGTATAGCGCACACAGTAGATACCTAAGAGATGCACGCTATATGAAAGCAAAGAGGGATCCCTCCTCCCCTTGACCATCCTCTGGAGTGTCTGAATTTATTAGTTTCTTTCCTGATTGTCCCTGACCCTAGAGAGCCTCCAGGGGTTCCCAACTCTGAGCCAGGAGGGAAGGATCTGGTGGGGAGCTCTGGCCTGCTGGGTGGGCACACGCTCCTACCTTCTGCATGCCCCACAAGCCTGCCCACCCTGGCCTGCATCCTTGGAGGCTTCTGAGACAGATTCCAAGCGGAGGCCCTGGGTTCTGTCACTTGGGCAGGCGACGTGGGGAAGCAGCATGGGCCATTCAGAAGTCCCTGACTGATGTCACAAAGCATGGCAGGGCCTCCCTGAGGGACACCTGCTGCACAGCCTCTGTTCTGGGGCTGACTGCTTCTCCACGACTCACATGTCGTCCGGCCTGCCTCTCCCTCCTGCTCCCCTCGGTAGACTAAGCCGCACGCTGTGCTGCCCGGGGCCTCTGCTGCAGCAGGTCCTGATTCTAAGCAGACACTGAAAGGCTTCCAAGGGGGTCTTTCCACAAGGAACCGCTGCCCAGTCCCCTGCTGTGTCCTTGCTGGGGAGATGGGGACATCCTTCTGCTAAACAGTGGCCAGAAGTTCAAGCTGCGACAGACACTGCGAATGTGGCCCCACTTGGTCACCAGGGGTCACCAGGGAGGGGATGCTCAGAGAGGACCTGACACAGTCCAAGAAGCTGACCCCCGAATCTTGGTGCAGGGGAGGCCGCACCTCTCGCCTGGCCTCCTCCGGGAGGGGAGAGGGGAGCGTCAGGTGAGGGGGACGCGGCCCGAGGCCCTTACCCGGAGGCGCACCAGCTGCGTGACGGAAGGCTCATTCTCCCTCAGAGCACCCACGTAGGCGTCCTTCTGGAAGGTGGGCACGTTGTCATTGACGTCCAACACGTTGATCCTGACCCGGCCTGTGGTCTCCTCGCCGCCCCCGTCCCGGGCAATGACGGTCAAGGTGAAGCGCTGGATAAGCTCATAGTCCAGCCTGGCGATCAGCATGACAAGTCCCGTGTCCTTGTCCAGGGAGAACCTGAGCCGGGGGAGGCGGAGAGAGGACAGCTGGATGGAAGCAGGCCCGGGGACAGGCACCTGCGCTTGCCTGCCTGCCCGCCCCCGCCGGCGCTGGCGGCCGGGACGCAAAGCACGAGGTCCGAGCGCCTCTTGGGCCCGCGCCCCGCGAGCTCTTTCTGAAGGGGCGGAGGAGCAGGGCGTAGGGTCAGGACCCCGGGAGGGGTAGCGTGGTCAGGGTGGGGTCAGGAGGAGAGGGGCTGCACCCAGGACCCTCGGGCTGGCGCCTCTGCCTACGGGAGTCGCTCAGGTGCTGGAGACACAGAGGCAGAGATTCTATCGTCCCAGGTAGCTTTGGACAAAAATGCTGGAAATTGGCAGCCAAGTATCCCGCATGGGGAGGGGTGGTGGTCCCCTCTTGGAGCTGTCCCCTGTGACCTGCCTGAGGGTCAGGGGAGGAGGCTGTCGGTTCTCTTCAGGGGGAAGCAAGACCCGGGGGACATCCCTCCAGCTGCCTCCTCTAAAGGTCCCTTGGAGGCTCATGTGAGCTGTCCTGATCCACAGCTGCTGCTCACCAAGCCTGGCAGGTCCCAGCTCAGGGACAGAGAAGGCGCCAGGCCCAGAAGATGGAAAGAGACGAGAATCCAAGCCGCTGGGAGGAAGCCACGTGGACGCAGGCACCCTGAGGCCAGGGCCCTGTGTCTGCAGCCTCGGCTGCTGCCTCCTCCACACCCAGCCTCTATCACCGCATGGCCGAGGACGCCTCCCCGTGTCCCCTCTCTTCCTGATCCTTCGCATGGATGGTGGGGCCGTCATCCTGAGCTGACAGCATTTGCTTCCCTGTGCTTTCAGGCTCTGAGAGCAACGGATTCTTCATTCTTAGAAGCAGACCTGCCCTCTGACTTCGACGTGGCCTTTGACCATGTCAGTGAGAGGGCTTTCCCTTGGCTCAGATTCACTGAAGGCAAGGGAAAGAGATGGCCCGGAACCAGCCCAGTACCATGTCCCCATGATGGCAAGGCCGGCTCAGGTCAGGCAGTGAGGCAAGGAACCTGCCCGAGGGCCCCGTGAACCCGCTCCTGATGGATGCTGTGTGTCCTAGCAGTGAAGACCGTGTGCAGAGAGGCCTGGCCTGGTGCCTGCCTGCTGTGTGACTCTGGGAAGGTAAGAACCTCTCTGAGCCGCAGTTTCTTCATCTGTGAAGCAGAATTGATAATAGTGCAGAGCACCGAGCTCCTCCAGTGTTTTTAGGTGTGAGGGTGACACAGGGGACACACAGACACAGTGCCTGCAGTCAGAGCTCTTAGGGTCGCAGCCACCCAGGGTGGTGGCCGTGGGGTGAAATCATTAACGCTTCAAAGCCTCCCACACACAATCTCTTCCATTCCCCAAACTGACTTCTTTTGGTAGTGGGGATGGAGCCAGGCGCTCCACCACTGAGCTACACCCAGGCCTTTTTTATTTTTTATTTTGAGACAGGTTCTCACTACATCGCAGAGGCTGGCCTCAAATTTGCAATCCTCTTGCCTCAGCCTCCCAAGTCGCTGGGATTACAGATGTGGGCCACCACACCCTGCTAACTGCTATCATTTGAGGGTCTGAGAAACTAGGCCCCAGATAGTTTAGGAAACTTGACCAACTCTGTCCTGTGCAATCAGGGACACACCCACGAGATCCACGGGTTCTGACTCCCAGTTTAGTGCTCTGGCCACTGGGCCTAGCTTCCTCCCTGGGTGCTGGAAAGTTTGCTGGACCTTGTGATGGCAGAGGGCCACTCAGAGGAACTGGGGCAGGGTCTCACCTGTCAGGGTCGTCACTGAAGAAGTAGCTGACCTCCCCGAAGGTGCCCACGTCATTGTCGGTTGCCTGCGGTGTGGAGAACAGGAATCGTTACTTTCAGGCCCCTTGGGTCTCCTGACCAGGCCTCGAGAGGGCCACAGGAACCCTTTGCTCCCTCGCGCCTCTCGGGCCAGCCATTCCTAGAGGCATGCTGAGCAATCAGATGGCCGTGAGCTTTGCACTGGAGAGCCCAGTGCCAGAACGCTGGACCCTGGAAACCTGTGTGAGTCCCCTCCCGTGCAGGCTGGGCAGGCTGATCCCCTACGGGTGCTGGACCTGGGGGTCCTAGACCTGTGCCTGGACTGGCCAAGTGTCACAAAGGTGGTGTGGGTTCAGGCGCCTGGAGGATCCTCCTGGTGAATCCCCCCGTCCGTGAAGCCTCCAAATCCAAAGTGCTGCCCAGTGGGGGAGGCCCCGCGGGAGGACTTCTGGCCCTGCCCTTTGACCCCAGGACTCACCCACCGCCCGGAGGCCCAGACTGTCGCCTGCCTGGAGACCTACCCTTGAGACAGGCCCCTGCCCGCCTCGCCAGCTTCTCTGGCTCCTCCCCCTGCTGGAACACGCAGCCTCCGTTCAAGCTGCCCCACCCCTGCCACCTGGACTGGCCTGGGGGTGGCGCTTGGCCACAGCTGGGCCCTCAACTCTCCCTCAGCACCTTCTTATTCTCGCTAAGGTCAAACGCCTCTCTCCAGGAAGCGAGCTGGAGCTGCTCGATGTTTGGAAAGGGAGAAGCTGCACCCACGGGGGAACTGGGGAAGAGAAGCCTAAGTCCTGGCAGTTTCAGAGTCCAGAGTCTGGTGTCCCTTCCCACCCGCAGCTGGTCTGTGAATCCATCAAGATCTCTTTACTTATCCCACTCCTCGGCATCTACCCAAAGGACTTAAAATCAGCATACTACAGTGACGCAGCCACATCAATGTTTATAACAGCTCAGTTCACAATAGTTAAGCTATGGAACCAACCTAGGTGCCCTTCAACAGATGAATGGATAAAGAAAATGTGGCACATATACACCATGGAATATTACTCAGTCATAAAAAAGAATGAAATTGTGGTATTTGCTGGTAAATGGATGGAATTGGAGACTACCATGCTAAGTAAAATAAGCCAGTCCCAAAAAACCAAAGACCGAATGTTCTCTCTGATGTGTGGGTGCTAACACACAACAGGGGGTGGGGGGATAGATGTTCAGTGGATTAGATAAAGAGGAATGAAGGGAAGGGAGGGGGATGGGAATGGGAAAGAGAGTGGAAGAATGGGAGAGAACTTTCCTATGTTCACATATGAACATGTGACCAGTGAAACTCCACATGATGTACAACCACAAGAATGGGAAGTTATACTCCAGGAGTGTTTGATATGCCGAAGTACATTCTACTGTCATGTATAACTAAAAAGAACAAATAAAGAAATTTTTAAAAAGACCTCTTTACCCAGGTTACACCACATGGAGTCTCTGTGACTTGCAGTCAAAGGGACCCAAGGAAGTGAGCCCACTCATGCTGAGGACAATGGCTCTGATGGTGACATCGGCAGCCTGTCCCAGTATCTGACCTTTTAAGTGTTCCAAGAACACCCATGTTTATCGGCCCACCACCCTGTGATGAGGACTGACATGCCTCCTGTCTCCCAGATCGCAGAAAGAGGGCCACACCCACGAGGCCTGCAGTAACCCCGTCACGCCTCTAGGTGGCGAGCAGGTCAGGAGCAGAGTGGGCCTGAGCTGGCCTCCCCACTCCCTGCCCGGGCACCTTCCCTCAGGCCGCCCCAGGGAGACCCCTCACCCCTTCCTCAGATGACAGTGGTTCTGGGGCAGGTGGCGGGGTGGGTTTTGTGTCTTGGACTATTAGCTCTGTCTTATCCCCGGAATCCAGTGCAGGCTACTGGACACCCTTCGTTCATTCATTCTTCCGATTGTGACACGTTGAGCATCAACTCCACGTGAGGCCCACTTCTAGATGCGACCTCTGCTGCCTTCCCAGGCCGCTGCCTCCAAGCCTGAGACCTCCAGAGGCCAGGAGGGAGAGGCCTGGCACTGACCTTGGGGTCACTTACATGTTTCAGGCTCAGCAATCTTCCAGAGAAAGATCACACGTGGATAAAGGCCGCATGGCTAAAAATACCCTTTAATACCTTTCTACTAAATATTTTCTGAGGCTCTTTTTAAAAGCTTCTCGATTCTATGAAATCTATTAAATGCTATGTTCTTTATAATAAACCTGAATTTTTATGAAAAAGTTAATTTGAGTTTCATAGATTCAGTTCAGGAAGGCAGATACCTGAATAATATATTTATTATTCCAAATGAATGAAATGAAGAAAAAAATGTTTATACCCAAGAGTCGAGATCTTGGTTATCTGGAAAACGCGGTTCTTCATAAAGAGGCCTTTTCGGGGACTCGGGGCTGCCTGCTTTAACAGAAGTGCCCCTCGGACCCCATTACCATTCGCTGACCTCACAGCCTCTGTTCCTGTCGACTGTGTGCAGACAGACCTTTGTCCCCCGCCACCCCGGCCAGGCTCAGAGTTCACCGGACCCTTACTGAACAATTAGAAGGGCAGACTCCGAGCAATGGAGCCCACGCTCCCCACCAGGACTGGTTCTCAAGGGACCTCCCGCTGCCCGGGGCCACTCTGCGTGATGACTACAGTTGCTGCTTTATATATATATATATATATATATATATATATATATATATATATATATATATATTTTTTTTTTTTTTTTTTTTAAGATGTTGATAGACCTTTATTTTATTCATTTATATGTGGTGCTGAGAATCAAACCCAGGGCCTCACACATGCTAGGCAAGCACTCTACCACCGCGCCACAACCCCAGCCCCTATGATTGCCGTTTATTGAGCACCTTATACATCTCATTCTTTTCCTTCTCACAAGAGGTGTTATGAGCACCACCTCCAACTTACAGATGGCAAAACTGAGGCACAGGGAGGGTAAATGGCTCACCCAAGGCTAGAAAATGAAGGGAGCTGGCTTGGAAGTCTGGCACCCTGGGCACCATGAATTGCTGCCTCTAAGGGGACGTGTCCTCAGCCAGCAGGGGAGAGGAGCCGACGCTCCCCGTGATAAACCCACCTCCACTCTCCCCTCGGGGACCCTTCCCAGAACTCAGTCTCAATGACACATCAGTCTCATTGGTCACACATGGGACTGTCAGACCGTGGTCACTGCTCATGGTCTGTGAAGGTGAGACCGTCACATCCATCTGATGGGGTGAGCGGGGACAGCAGATACCCCAGGAAAGATGGAACTAGGAACCGTGAAGCCACTCAGGTGGCTCTTGCCCTGCAGAACAGAGACCCGACTCGCTCGGTCCCAGTGTCCCGGCCTTCTGTAGACTGACATCAGCAGCTTTTCTGAGTTGCAGAGGCGACACATGCATGTGTCAGTTACCAAATAACCAATGGCTACCTCTGCTTTTTAGCAAAGTAAAAACGACACCCAGGGTGGAGACCTGAGATGACAGGGAGACAAGGTGCCTGAGGTCACCTGATGAAGGAGAGCCAGGCCTGGCTCAGACTCCGCCTCTACACGTGATGATGTCACGAGATCAAGTCCCGCCCACCTCAGAAGCACAGTGAGACTGCACTCTTGCTTCCTGTTTGAGTCAGCTTGGGAGGTCTGTCCCCAGATGCTGCCTCTGTCGAGACCAAGAGCCTTGTTCCTGTGCCACTGTGTTTCTGTCCGTCTTCTCTGGGGGAAGCACGAGAACCTGAATGGGCCAATAACGTATCTCTGGTGACCCAAATGGGACCCCCTTTGAGGGGTCCCTATCGGTGAGCCCTGGCTGTGGAGACTGTCCTGGACCTGCCTGGCATCTGCCTGAGCGATGGTTTGGGGTCCTCAGAACCTGTAGGTTTGAAGTTGGCTGCAAGGTCCCCTCACAGGGACAACATGTTGCAGGGACCCCCCGTGTGTTTCACTTTCTGACAGCCAGCTCTGTTTCTCTGGGTTCCGGTTGGCTTGGCTCTGCCTCTCTTTACTTTCATTTGGAAGGCAAGCCCTGGCTCCAAGAGCCTCCAAGGGTGCTTGAGCCACAGGTGATCCCCGCCCCCCATGGGGGGATGGACTGGACTCCCTGAGCACCAGAGAGGAGTCTGAGCCTCCTTGTGTAAGTAAGTGGTGGAATGGATGCCTTCTGGCCCCTTCGAAATTCTTGCGACCGCTATTGTTATCAGCAGTACCTGCCCCTCCTTGGGGCATCTCTGCATCCTCTGATGCTTGGCCCTATAACCTTTGGACTTCTTTTTTAGACAAATTTTTGACTGTCTTTGTCTTTACCCTGCGATTTATAACATGGCCTCCTGGAATCTGTGGTCAATTGGAGCAGGTGAACAACTTAATTTTGTCTCTTGGGCCAAGGTGACTGTCCCTGATCTTTCGGTCTTGTTCTTCGTTCTCTTTTGAGGACTTCCTAGTCTTGCTCAGTGTGCTTTTGACACATATTGGGAGTTTGTGCATGCCTACTCTTGAGCTCTGCATCCTTCTCTGGATCCTTGATTACTGGGTAGCAAAGATGCAGAAATGGGCGGTGCTCAGGCATGTAAGAAGACCATCCTCTAGGATCCTACTACGAATTGGACTACATTTAATTTGATTGAATTGAGAAGAAAAAGGTTGATACTTTTATGTAATGTTGCTTGCTCCCTATACAAATTAGGGCACCAAGAACAATGGCCAATTAATGGGCCACCTAATTACAACACTTTGGTTGATCTTTTCTGCAAGAGAGAAGAGAAATGGGAACGTTGCCCATGTTCAGTCACCCAAGGCTCTGTACCAACAGGAAGAGCTAAGGAAAACTCGCCACACATATCAAACCAACAGCCATGGAGACTGACGTGGTAGAGGGTCCTTGTCTCTGAAACCTTTGCTTTTGGTGCCGGGATTGAACCCGGGGTGCTTAACCACTGAACCACATCCTCAGTCTTTTTTATTTTGAGACCAGGGTCTTGCCAGTTACTGAGATTGGCCTCAAACTTTCAGTCCTCCTACTGTAGCCTCCTGAGCCTCTAGGATGACAGGGGTGCACCACTGCTCCTGGCTAAGATCTGACCATTTTTTTGAAAATCCTGATAAATTCCTGAGATGAATCTCTTAAAGGGAGCCTCACTTTTATCTTAACCTGGAGAGATGTGCTGCTTCCCTGACAAAAAGGACTATGTCCTTAAGAAAGCAGAACTGATGGATGGAGTGTAGTCAGCACCCCGGCAGGGTGTTTGCCAGCCTGGGGACACGAGGCTCCTCCGCAGACCCTGGGCGGAACCCTGAAATGGAACAGATTTGACCAGGATGGCTCCCTTAGTGACATGTGTGGCAGCTGGGATAAAAAGATGTCTACTGACGCTGGTAAATGATGACAAGGTTAAGAGATAACTCAAGAACAAGGAAAAGCCGGTGTCTCTGTGGATGGATGGTCAGGATTTCCGTAGGTCCATGAAGGGGCGGGGGAAGGGCCTTAATGGCCATGTGTTTTATGACCCAGGAAGACCCCAATATTCAGAGGAAACTGTGAAAGCCAGAGGTGGAAACTCAGGTTCCCTTGGTGACCTTGGCAGGGGCCTTTCAGGTATGGAACAGTCAACAGTGGAGACAGGACCTAAGAGGTAAAGGAGTACAGGGATCAGAGGAGAGGATGTGGCTTTTGGCTACCGCCAGCCACTGGACCAGGAGCATGAAGACACCAGGCCGAACCAGGGTGGATACTGCCCAAAGGGAGGCACGGGCAAGGGACTGTCCGGACTACCCCAGAGCCACCCATCAGGAAATGCCCCACTCCCAGAACAAGCTCGGGTCTGGAAGCCGGATCTGGAACAACTCAGAGGCCTTCAAGTCCCCTGCTGACACCAGATATCTGAATAACTCAGGAAGAGAACTGGGTGACCCTTCACGTGGCTGGACACTACAAAGCCACCATCCCAAACTCCCGGGGAGCAACAGGAGACCTCAGGCTTCTCTTCAAAAGAGCTTATCCTGACCAAGAGCTGTAACCAACACCACGGGACAGAACAAGTGCTCTGCTGGCTGGTCACAGATCTGGAGGTTTTATTGAAACAGGGATCAAGGCTGAACGGCTGGACCAATCTTTCTACGGGAGCTGCCACTGTGGTATGCACGGTGGTCGCTCTTCCATCTTGGCTTTCCCTCATTCCCTTCACTTCTTCCTGTGTAACGACAAGGCGGTCAATCCTTTGATACTGTATTAACTTTTGTTATCTGTTGCTCTTCTCAGCTGCTCCATCAGGCAAGTCCTTCAACTCATAGAACAAAGGTCCAGAGTGTTTTGCAAGCTGACCATGAACCCCGACTACTCGCTTGGCTCGGCACCCAGTGTTCCTGGCCTCCTTTAAGACAGATGTTAGGAGCTTTTCTAAGTTGCAGGGGCGACACATGCATGTGTCAGACACCAAATAACCAACGGCTACTCTGCTTTTTAGCAGAGTAAAAACGACACCCAGGGTGGAGACCTGAGATGACATGGAGACAAGGTGCCTGAGGTCACCTGATGAAGGAGAGCCAGGCCTGGCTCAGGCTCCGCCTCTACACATGATGACGTCACTAGATCAAGTCCCGCCTACCTCAGAAGCACAGTGAGACTGCACTCTTGCTTCCTGTTTGAGTCAGTTTGGGAACCCTGTACCCAGAGGCTGCTTCCATCAGAACAAAAGCCTTGTTCCTGTACAGTGTCTTTATCTAAGTCTTTGGGAAACACGGGAACCTGCATGGGCTGGTTAAAGAGGAACTGATGGTGATGTCACCGCACCCCTTGGAGAGGGGTCAGGGTGGCAGAGACCCTAGTTCCAGGTCAGTGTCAACAGCCCTGGCCACTCTGTGACTGCTTAGGCCTCAGCACCCTGGCCTCAGCCTCTTCCCCAGTCCAAGAACCCGGATGAGGAAGCTGGGAAGGAAGACGGTCCCCTGCTGGGCTCCCTGCTAGCACAGACAAGGCCCGGCCGAAACGTGAATGAGCAGAATCTAGTTAAAAGGTGGTGGGGCCAGGAGAAAAGGGGACAGGCAGAGAGACTCAAGAGGAAGGGGAGGAGGGAACTCGAGGGGAATGGGGAGGGAGGAGAGCAATCCTGCCCCCAGGGAAGGTCCCCCGTGGACGCTGGGGACCAGCCCCTCCGGTGCCTGGTAGACTTGCACTTGGACTTTCAATCAGGGCAGGAGGGCCCCTTTACCCTGGAGCCTGGGGCCTGGAGCAGCTGAGGCCCAGCCATTAGGTGGTAAGCCCCTGGGGAACAAGAACAAGGGATGTCTTAGAGCAGATGCTGCCTCTACCCCTCAAAGACCTGTCCTCTCTTCCCCAAGTGGGAAGGCCTCCCACCACGAGCTCGGTCCCTGGGGGCCTCTCACCGCCCACTCAAACCCTCTGATGCTGACCAGGGAAGATTTGTGGGTCCTTTGGTACCACCATCTAATGACTGCATGAAATATGTATATCCAGTAAAGGGGACAGGAGAGCTTTCGCTTTTCAAATGCATGAAGCAGAATGAAAAGGCAAGAAAACACCTCTGTGCCTGCCGGGGTGGGCAGGACAGCAGGCCCTGACCTGGGGTCCCCCACCCTCCAGCCCTGCAGCTCTGCGGGGGGCTGGCTGGGGAGGAGCCAGCAAGTCCGCCTGCCCTGGGGCACCGCCCCTCCTCCTGGACACATGCGGGGCCCTGTACGCCCAGCCTTGACTCTGCCCAGAACGGAGCACAGGTCCCCCACCTGGATCAAGGTTCCCCGTCTCCTGCCTGGCCCACCCCCTCCCGTGCTCCCTGACTCTCAGACTCCTTTAGAGCCCCACCCCGTGACCACTCAGAATTCCTTGGGGCCCTGTGGGCTGGGACTCTCCAAGGGCAGGTGGGAACTTGCCGACTGATGTGCTCCAAGCCTAGTGCAGGGCCAGGACAGGCACCTGCCGCTCTGTCATTTACAGCTACGTCTGTACCCACATCCACATGTCATATAAATGAACAGGTCATTTGACTGTGACCAGGGGTAAGTACTTAACCCCCCCACCCACTGCCTTTTACGAATGCAGAAGCAGAAGCCCCAAGACGGGACACTAAGACCTCACAGCTAGGAAGGGGCGTAAATATCATTTGGGGTCTTGTGGGACACGTGCCCTTGCGCACTGCTGTCCAGTGGCACTGGGCGGCGGGTGGGCATAGCTCCGCGGATGCTACCTGGCCCGTGGGCTCCTGGATGGCTCCAGCTGGCAATCCCACTGTCCTGCCTCAGCCAGGCAGGGGCGGCCACTGGCTCCATCCCAGCCCCTCTGCTTGTTATGACACTGGTCAACAGCCTCATTCTCAAGACAGGCTTGTGGCCAAGCCCTGAAAGTCCAGCAGACACTCAGTGACAGATGGACGGTGGCTCACATTGGGAAGAAGGGTTCTTTAGTCATGAACACCCACTTCACCCAACTTCTAGGAAAGAGCCTGTCTGTCTCCCTGCAGGGTGACTTCTGGGGTCTCAGTCTGAGCAGATGTCCACAGGGCTGGGGCCTGGGTGGCCCTGCTGGCCATGCTGGGTGGCTCTCATGTCATTACCTGGCAACTCTAAGAAATGCCAAACCATGGAACCAAACCATGGTTCCAGGCGAACATTTCTCTCTGCTCCAGGGTCCCCCCACCAGCACCTCTGTGTCCCTCCTCCCAGGCCCTGGTTGCACACACAGCTACACAGTAGCACATTGTCTTAGTTGACAAAGGTCTCATAAGAGGCCCAGGGGCAAGCAGTCAAAACCAATGGCTAAAACGATCATCTGCCTCTGCTCAAAAACCTTCAAGGGCTCCCCATTGCCTTCTGAACTAATTCCAGATCAATACCTGGGGTCAGGGCTAGCCCCAGCCCTGTAGGCCTCTGTGTTCTTGTGTCCCTGTTTTCCCTGGTGCCCCCAAGCTGCTCTCCCGCTCTCTAGGGCCCAGCCCATCCTTTCATTCCACATCTGCTTCCCAAACTCCGCTCCACCCCCAGGGCCCACCCCAGAAGCCCCCTCCCTTGGAGAGCTCCCTGAGCACCCATAGGTCTCGACCCAGGAGCCCCTCATTATACCTCTCAGAACACACAGCGAGCGCCATCTATGTTCCTGAAACCTGCCTGCGGACAGCCCACTTTGCTCCCAGTGGAGACGTCTGTGTCTGACTCAGTTTGTGTCCCGTGCTGTGCCTGCACTGGGCGCAGTCTTTGGCCAGTTGAGTAAAATCTGTGGTTCCGTTCCTGTTCCCATCCTGGGAGGGCCAGCATGACCTCCTGTGGGGCTGCTGCCACCCACCAGCAGGCACCAGGTGGGCCGTGAGCAGCCAGTGGGGCTGCTCGGGTTGCCAGGGACAAGGCTGGGCTTCCTCCAGCACCTCCCAAGCTTGGAGCTCTTACCAGGTCCCCAGGATAAAGCCTGGAGCAAGAGAATGTCCCCCAGGAGGAGAAGAGTGACCTGGAGGGACAGGTGGAAGATGCCTGGCCCCTCCTGAAGCCTGTTGAAAGCTGCTGGATGCTCGCTCAGTCACACATTCAGTTAATACTTTTTTTGAACTTTTTTTCTTTTTTCTGGTACTGGGGATTGAACCCAGGGGTGCTTAACCATGGCGCCACATCCCCAGCCCTTTATATTTTTTAGAGAGAGGGTCTTGCTGAGTTACTTAGGGCCTTGCTGAGTGGCTAAGGCTGGCTTTGAACTCACAATCCTCCTGCTTCAGCCTCCCAATTTTTTTGAGCTTTTCCAACGTGCTAGCTACTGTCCCTGGCACCAAAGTGACCACCCTGAGCATGGCCAGTCATTGCTGGAAGGTGACTTGCAATCCGAACAGGGAGAGAGACAATCGAGGAGAGAAATAGCTAAATCACGTCATTTCAGGAGAAGTGGGAAGAACCATGAGGTCAATAAAGCAGAAAACGGCTGGACAGGACCTGTGCTGCCCCCTCAGGTTGACACCCCAGGAGAAGAGTCTGACGAGGAGCTCGCTGGTGAGGTGCACAGAGAGAACTGCGCATGGCCAGCACCAAGGCCTGGAGGAGATTGGGGGGTCCCTGTCTCCCCCGCGGCCTCCCTCAGTGGTGGTGCTGGCAGCCCCGGAGAACCAGGGGGCCAGTCAGCGCCTGCCCACGGTCAGCGCCTGTTCCTGCCGTTGGCCTGGTCTCTAAAGCATCTCCTCTGGTTCCCGTTCCTCCCCAGCACCGGCATCACCAGCAAAACGGATTCCCTCATTTGGGCCTTTATAATTGCATCCGCAGCGCTGGCTTCTGTGATGGACCACGCCGGCAGAAGGGTAATTTTCTTCTGCTGACGAAAAGGCAAAAATAAATACACATGGGGGGAGATTCCGAAGGTTAAGTCAAGGTCAGTGGAGGAGGCGGCAGTGGGCAAATGGCCACGTCCCCAGATCGACCAGGCCCAAGTCAGAAGTGACGATCTTTCTCCAGGTCACAGGGAGGGGAGAGGGTAAGAGGGTGACCCCTGCCATTTTCTTTTGAGCACTTAACTCTATGCCACTAAATCTGCCAAGCATTCCCTGTGTTCTTTGGTTCCATCTTCCCAGCAGCTCTAGGGGACTAGCATCCTTATTGTCCCCACTCTACAGATGAAGGAGGGAACTAGGGCTCAGAGAGGTCAACAGCTTACCCAGGGTCAAGCAGCCACAGGATGGGACAGGGAACCATCACAGCCAACTCCAAGGCGCGCACCTTTTATTCCTTTTTATAATTGAAATGAAGTCTTGCTATGACGCCTGCATGGCCTGGACCCCCTGGGCTCAGGCCATCCTGCCACCTGAGTGCTGGGACTACAGGCGCACACCCTGTGCCCGGCTAGGCCTGTGCGCTCAGCCCCCCACCCTGCTCCTTCCACGGGGAAAGGGTCCTCCTGCAGCTGGAGAGCTCAGTCACGAGCCAGGGTGCAGGAGCAGGAGGGACCCCCAAGGGGAGTTCTTGCGCCAGTGGCTCTGCCCACTGCTTCTCCCTGGACAGGGTGGGCTACAGGTGGCAAGGGTCTCTGCACCCCCAGGAAGCGGCCCCTCGGTAAGACCACAGATACTCAAATAAGTGCATTTCACAGACCATCAAAGAAGGACCTCCTGTGCCCCCAAGCTCCTTCTTGCTCAGAGCCAGTCTTGGGGAGGTTGCGTGGTCCGCCCTAGGTCGCCAGCTGAAGGATGGGGCAGCCCGAAGGCCTCAGTGCCCTCCCCAGGCACCAGGGCTCTTACCCGGCCCCCTCAGGGTGCGACAGTGGCTTCACCCGGGGTGCCCAGGGCTCCGACCGCTCTCTTCCCGCTGACCCCCCTCACCTGTCACGCCCACACAGGGACCCACCATTCCCACAGGTGGGACCTCCTGTCGCTTCGTCCTTTCCCCAGAGTGCCCTGCTTGTGCAGCCCCTCGTGGTGATCCCCGTCGCCGTCTCTCATACTCTTCTGCTCATCTGCCCTGGAACAACCCCTCCGCCACCTCACTGGCACTTGACATGCCGACACTGTCCCATGCACCCCTGCACACCCATCCCTGTACCTCGCAGCTGCTCCTCATCTTGGTCTTTAGATGTCCAGTCACTGACCCTGGGCTAAGGTCCCCACGATTCCCACCTGCTCATGTAGGCCGTGGGCCCTCTGGCCTTCTCCCTGGACTTCTCCAAACACGGCCCATCCGCCCGGATGCTGCGCACTGAGAGCCCCGATCCCTTCCCTGTTGGGACTCTCAAGGAACTGACTCCCTCCGTCAGCCCCATCCCGCACCTTCTCTCTTCCTGTGTCCTCGCACACCCGGGCCTCCGAGCGCACGCACACAGCCCCCGTCCTCTGCAGGCAGCCCTCGATACCTCCTGCATCCTTCTTTCCTGCCCCACACTCTTCTGGAAACTTTCTCTGGTTCAGCAGAATCCCTCAAGTCCCTCCCAGAGCCCACTCCCCAATTACACACTCACACACACACACGCACACACACACCCTCAGCCTCAAGCACCCCCATCCACACTCTGCCTCAGCCCCACGGTCCCCTCCACGCCCCCTTGCCAGCCTCCTGGGTGTCTCTGCCCTGGCAGGGCAGGCTGCCAGGTGCACGCTCAGTCACTGCCCACCAGCACCTGCACCCCCGTCACACTCCTGCGCCCGGACGCCCCACATGCACAGGGTTTCTGCTCTGAAGCGAGGCGGGCCCAGCTGCCTCCTCAGCGGCGCTGGGTCCCAGGACCTGAGGCAGCGGCAGGCGCCGGTGAGGAGTTCTGCTCCCATGCACAAATCTGCAGGAAGGGCACGCGGTACAATTTGTTCAGGAAACAATAGCAATGTTTGACATGTCATGAGGATTGATGGAGCAGAAATTTACATGGGGGAATGCATTTTTAAACAGCTCCACCGAGCCCGGTGCTTCGCTGGTAATGCTCTCCACATTCATCATGACTGAGCCCCTTCCAGGAACTCCAGGAACTACCTGAGCGTCCCAGGAATCTTGCAAGCTCTGGGGCTGGACTGAACTCTGCTGGAGGCACCTGGGAGCCCGGACGCCCTTTGGTCCTGCTGGTTCTCCCTGGGGCTGCAGACGAGAATGTTCAGGAGGAAGGGGGGGACAGCCATGGTGGGTTTTGGGTGGGCAAGGGTGATGTCTGGCAGGATGTTGCTCCTATGAGCGCCTCTGGGTGTTCCTGGGTGGTCGTGCCCCCCGCAAAACAGGATGACGGGGGCTGTAGGGGGACCGCCTGCCACTGGACTGTGATATAAGAGGGCAAGTGACCCAAGGGGCCATGGTGCCAGGGAGTGAGCAGTGGGGTACAGAAGTGGCCAGGGGAAAATGGACACATTCAGGAAAGCTCCTGGCCCCCGCTCCGGGCCTTCTGAGCATGTGGAAGGCTGTAGAAGCGGGAGCTGCTGAGACGGCTCGGTAGAAAGCTCAGGCACTAGAGGGGTGCAGAAGCCAGGTGGGAGGCAGTTAGGAAACTGTGGGACACACTGGTGAGGGTGGCTGCAGAGAATGAGAAAAGAGGCCTCCCCTGCCTTTTGCTCCCCTGGGGACCTGGGAGGACCAGCCACCACTGCATACCCAGTGCCCATGGCAGACGTGACTAATAGATCACAGCACTGAGTTCGTTCAAGTCCTTCAGAGCTCTGAGTTCATTCTTCCTGGCAGCTGCTAACAACTGGCTGCAGGTGAACTTGTTCTAAAGCATCTCTGTCCCTGCTGAACTTGCCGCTCCTTGCAGGCGATCAATGTGCTTCTCCCTAGAGGGTGCAGAGCAAGCCAGGCACAAGGGCCTCAGAAGGAATTTGTGGCCCAGCACAGAGTTGCAAGATACCACTGCCGTTCTGCCCCAGGCACCCCACTGTGGACTTGGTATGCCCTTGGCCAGGGCCTGTGGGCTGCCGCCCAGGCTCCCATCTGCCAGCCTGGGGCCTGCTCTGCGCCAGCAGCCCAGCCTCTGCCCAGCTCTCCTCCCTGCCATGTGCTCTGGTCCTGCCACTGTCTTCAGGCTCCTCCAAGGCCAACGTGGGTCCTGCCTCTCCGGTGGCCTTGGCACCATGCTGGGATGGCTCCTCCCCAGGTCTGCAGGAGCCGGGTGGGGGTGCTCTTCTCACCGCCCCCTCCTTGGCAGGAACCCACCCAGATTTGTGCACACTCACTGATGGCTGGGCAGGGAGCAGACTCCTGGGTTGCAGCCTGTGCCGAGCGAGGAGGCTGCGGCAGAGGCGGGAAGTGCTGGAAGCAGCTGGATGCCAGGGAGGCTGGACTCTAGAAGCCACAGGTCTGGCTGGTGGGTGGCGAGCGGGGAAGAGGTTGTGGTTCTGGCTGGCCAGGCTGCGGCCATTCTCCTCCACTTGGATATTCACTTCCCCAGGTCAGGAACCTAGCGTGGCTTGCTCCCAGGGGTCCCCACTCCTACGTGGTGACTTGGCAGTGATGGTCATAGGTGATGGCTTTTGGGCAGAGAAGTCAGGAGTCTCGAATCCTAGGTGGACGGGCTTCTCCACAGGAAGGTCATCCGTGGTGAGGAGGAGGAGAGGGAGCGGAAGGTAGGAGGTGGCAGGGTTTGGATCTGGAGTGTCCGAGTCTCGTGTAGGAAAGGGTTGGCTCCCAAGGACAGGGGTCAGAGGTGGGACTCTGGCAAAGAAACTGGGTCACGAAGGCTCATAATTGAATGGACTTTCTGGAGGTGGTGGAAACTATGGAGGGTGGGGTCCAATTGGGGGAAACTTGTCACCAGGAGGTGTGGCCTGGAAGGGTATATCTTGTCCCCAGTCCCTTCCTCTCTCATTCTCTCCTAGGAAGGAAGGAAGGAAGACGAAGGACAGGAAGGAGGAAGAGATCAAAGGAAGAAGAGGAGAAGATGGAAAGGGGAGGAGGAACGGCCACAGTAACACCCACTCTGACCCTCGGTTTCCTTATCTGTAAAAAGGGGCTAACAGCAGCACCACCTGGTGGGGCTGGGGGTGTTGAGGCGGCGCCGCGTGTGCGGTATTAGGCCCAGGTCTGGCGCACAGGTACCGCTCTCTAAGTGAAACTAGCTTTATGACTCCTTCCTCCAATTCTAAGCGTGTTCTTTCTCCAGCCCTTTCCAAACACACTCCTGCTGGGCACCCTCGGCCTGGGCCTCCCACCCGCCTGGGCTGTGGCAGCCGTGGCCAGGTCAAGGTGAAGGGGCAGTGAGTGGCGTGAGGCCCTGCAGGAGGCTGTGCCAGCAGAAGCCAGCCCAGCGCCGCGTGCAGAGTGTGTCAGCCCTGCGGCAGGGAGGGAGGCCGACAGGGGCTGGCGGGTGTGGGGTCCCCAGCTTGTTCCTGCAGATGCTGTGTTGTTCCCAAGCCCCTGTGCCCCCCTTTTTATTTCCCTTTACTTTATTTTAAAACCTGGAAATAAAAACTGATGGGGAACAAATTGCTCCGGCCAGCAGCTCTGTGCTTAAAGGAGTCACTGTTGGGAAGCAATTACGCTCTGTCAGAGGCCGTCAGGGCGGAGTGGCGCGGCCCCAGCAGCGGCTGAGGGTCCCCAGGGCCCCTTGCCCAGGAGCTGCCTGGGGAGGTGGGGGTAGAGCTACGGCCACTTCCTGGCTGAGCACGGGCTTGTCCGTGGACCTGGCAACGTGTGAGGTGCTTGTCCCTAACAACTCGTCCTTAATCTCTAAACTAACCAGCAAGAAAAGAGTCATATTTATCCAAGAGGAAAAACCCCAGCTTGGTAATGGCTACAAAATGGTAACAGTAACTCACCCTGCTTAGTCCTCCCTGAGCTCCAGGCGTTATTCCAAGAAATGTGTATATATTGACACATTTAATCTCCACTCTTACTCTATGGGACAGATATACTGCCCTCACTTTATGGATGAGGCCATGAGGCTCAGAGAGGTTAAGCAACATTGCTGAAGTGGCATAGTCGTCCTGAGATTCTGCTCCGAGCCAGACATGAAGGTAGTTGATATACATAAGGTGTTTCACTTACTTTTTTAAATGACCTTGGTGATTGTTGGTTTTATTTAACAAAGAAATTGTTGGGGATTTCTGTGCTAGACATACTTTAGTGTGTGTTTCTTTCTCTCCCCTTAGAGACTGCATTGTCAGGTCATTTTTTCAGATGAGGAACTGAAGCCAGGGAGTTTCAGGAACTTGCTGAAGTCACTAAACTGTAGAAGCAAAGCCAGAATTTGAACTTGGGTCTGAATCAAGGCCAAAGCTCTTGATCATACAGCTGGCTTGAATATCCAGATGGCTGCCCTGTCCTAGCTGACCATGTGGCTTGGATAAGTCACTCCTATCCCCATGCCTCAGTTTCCCTAACTGTATGAGAAATGGGCTTCCCAGCTCTTCCTGGGAGGCCTGTGGTTCTGGTCCTGCTAGTTCAGGCGCGCTGTAGCCCAGAGGTTTGCTTGTGGATGAGACCACTCTGGTCCTTACCCAGGCCAAGTAAGGAAGCTGGGAAGGGCCAAAGTCAGCCCTGGCCTTCAAGGAGCTCCAGCCCCACCAGGGAGACAGTCCCACGTGGCAAGAGAAAGGACCAGCATGGGCAGAAGTTAAAGGTGGAAGACTGTACAGACAGGAGTGACAGGAGAGCCCAAGGGCAGAAGGAGAGACCTGGAAACAGCAAGAGCTTCCCTGAGCAGGAGAAGGCGCAGCCTCAGCCAGCAGGAGGGCCTAGGCTCCCAGGGGCAGGGAAAGGGGCAGGGAAAGGGCCAGGGAGGCTGCACTTCCCGGCAGGCAGTGCGGAGTGTGGGTGCCACGTGAAGACAAATCCGAAAACCCATGTTGGAAGAGTTGCCAGGCGCGTGTGGTGGGTCCCTGCGCACTAGGTATGAGATGCCATCCACAGGGCCTGCTGCTACTCAAGACCTCTTCCAGGGTGGTAAATGGGTGGAATGGTGGCCCCTCAAAGATATGCCCAGGTCCTCGCCCTGGGACTCCTGTGTGACCTCATTTGGAAAGTGAGTCTTTGCAGATGTAGCTAAGTTAAGGATTTTGAGATGAGATCATGCTGGATTATCTGGCAGGGCCCTAAATCGAGGCACACTTGGAGGAAAGACACAGAGGAGAGGTCATGTGAACACAGATGAAGAGAACAGGGATCTGCAGCCAGAAGCCAGGGAGCCCGGGAGCTTTCAGAAGCTGGAAGAGGCAGGGCAGAGGTTCCTGGAGCCTCCGTAGGGAGCACGGCGCTGCCCAAGTCTAGATTTTAGGTTTTGGACCTCCAGAGCATATAGAAAGTGCATTTCTATGGTTTTAAGGCACCAAGTTGGTGGTCGTTTGTTGCAGCACCCTAGGAGACCCATGCAGGTGGTGCCTGGGGTGGGAGTAGTGAGTCCCAGGGCCTGTCACAAGCCACCAGCCAGGCTGACCTCACTTAGGCCTCACGAACCTGCAGAAGTGGCATTATCGGTCCATTATGCAGGTGAGAAAAAGAGGGAAGGCCCAGAGAGGGCCGGCAACTCACTCAAGTCTCTGTCTGGCACCAGTCAGGCTTCAAGGCTGCCCAGGCAGAGCCGGGGGCCAGCCAGGCCCCCCAGGAGCCTACAGCAAGGGCCACCCTGTACAGGAACTTCCCAGAGACAAGGCAAAACTCCCGACCTAGGCAAGCTCCCCTGGGTGAGATCAGAGCCCAGACGGGACACTGTGGCCACGTAGGGAGCTGTTCCAGGCAGGGAGCAGCAGCCTGGCCGAGGGAGGGCCTTCTGCCCTCCCTCTCCCATCACCACCAGGGACGACATGGCCGCACGGCTGCCAGGAACCCAGTGCTCACGATGAGTGGACACAGTGTAAGAGGACCACACCTGAGAGGAGGCGTGCTCCCTGCCCTTGGACGTGCCTGCCTGCAGGGGGAGCCACACAGCAGCTCCGGGCTCATCCCCAGCCCCCAGGGACGGCTTTCCTGGGAGGACCTGAACCTCTCTGCCCCTGGGCTTCTGTCTCCAGGAAGCAGCTGGAATGGTGGGGGCGCCCACACTCCCGGAAACTGCCCTTGCTCAGTGGGGGCTCCATGGCTCCGTACCCCAGACTCCTGGCCCCCGAGCTGGGATCGAGCGCAGCCTCCGCCCATGAGCACCCGCGAGTTCCGGGGCTGCAGTGGTAGTGAACTTCAGACCGCTTCCCCTCCCTGCTACCTGCGTTTCCCGGGATCCCCTCCCAAGCAAGCTGCCTGCCCTCTAATCCTCGTCTCAGGCTCTGCTTTTTGGGGAGCCAGACCTAAGATGGCCCTCATGCTGGATGCGGGGACACACCACGGTAGCTTGCTGTTCTAACGTAGCCCACAGCTGCGTATGGGCCCCATGGCCAGTGGTCAGCAGAGCTGAGATCTGCACCCTAGTCTCTGTGTCACGCACACACACACACACACACACACACACACACACGCACACACGCACACAGACTTGGGTTTGAAGAAGACTCAATTGAGTCACTTAAAAAAAAAATCACATCTGATCTGAACAGAGCAAGCTGTGATACAGAAAGCCTTTTCCTGGGAATGTGGGAGGGGGGCCGGGGGCTGGCTGCGGGAGGGTACGACACTCACAATCAGGACGCGGGCCAGCTACGGAGCCGGGATTATGTGGAAGAGGAGGGGAAGAGCAGGGTGCCCAGGGATGTGGAGACCGACAAGTGCCTAAGGCTCAGTTAAGTGGGACCTTATGCACCCTGGAGATGGGACAGAAGGGAAGAGACAGTCCAATCAGCCCCCTGGGGGAGCAGCCGCACCAGAGCCGGGGATGCTTCTGCCACCACGGCAGCCCAGCACGTCCCCGCTAGGCCTGACCCTCCCTCTGCTCCCGCCCCCGGGGGCTACACAGGGGACAGGCAGCTCCTGGTCTTAGTGGGAAGGTACAGAGAGGTACCTGGGCCCTGCCTCTGGTCCAGGGACACGTCCTCACTCCAAGGTGACTCGGGGCCGGGTGGCACACCTCTGGCCCACTGTCACTGGCGGGCACTGATCGGGTCGGCACGTGCCGCTCACTAATGAACCATATTGATTCCACATTCTCTTGTTGTCCCCTAAATGGCAAGCCACACATCTGATAGATTAAATACCCACACGATTGCCTGCCTGACATCTCCATCACTCCACCCAAGGGTCCCTCATGGATTTTACAGCCCCACATGACAGAAGAAATTAAGGTCAAAGTCCGTCGCAGGAAGAATAAATCACCCACGCTCTCTGAGACCCGAGGAAGGCTGCAGCCCAGCCCCTCATCGCCGGGGCCACTATAGGATGTGACTGGAAGTGCAGGGCCCGAGAATCAGCCTCACCCTCCCTCACCCCACCCCCGCGCAGGTCCCCTGACCCCGAGGCATCTCTCAGGCCCGCCCAGCCTGCTCCACCATGCAGCCAGAACCTCCTAACACGGAGGGAGCAGCCCACCCAGAGAGCAGCCCACCCAGAGAGAGAGCGCACGCTTCCTTTACACAGACCTGCCTCCCACTCTGGCCTCGGGTCCTGAAAATGACCCCAGAAGGCAGAGGGGGCTCCGCAGCACTCTCCCCACTCTGCAGATGAGGAAACGGGGCTTGCAGAGAGAAGGGATGAGCCGGGGTCATCCACAGACCAAAGCCCTCAACCTCTGGCTCCAGGTGTGCAGGTCTTGTTAGGGTGGGAGACTACAGGGCTCTTTTGTCCTGATCTGGCTCCCCCTCTGGGTGGCAGGTGGGTGGGGCCCCTGCAGGCATCCAGGCAGGTGGTGGGAGCTCGGCTGGGAGGTCAGCTAATCAGGGTCAAGTTCATGTCCCTCACATATGAAATGACACTGTCATCTCATGTCCCCGTGGTTTTGCCAGGTTCTGAGGGAGGGGTCCAGTCTCCACGAGGGACAGAACCTTGCATCCTGGAGGCAAGGGTTCACCTCTCTACTCCCTCCCTTCCACCAGGCGCCCTCTGGCACAGGGCTCTCTCATCTAGAAAATGGGAGGCGATTCCAGTTAGCACCTATCATGTGTCTGGCACTTATTGTGTGGGGTGCTGTGTGAAGCACTTTACAGGTGCTATTTCCTGAATTTCCATGACAAAGCTATAAGGAACTATCGCTATCATCATCTCCCAGAAGAGGAAACAGAGAACATTCGTGTTCCCCACCCCCACTTTAAAGTTAATAGGAACCATGATTTTTTAGGGGTGCTAAGTCTACCTGGGCAAAAAAAAAAAAAGCACATTTCTCAGCAATCTATGCCATTAGGCGTAGTCACGTGACCAGGTTCTGGCCAATGAGATGGAAGCAGACATTCACAGGTGTTTCCAGGAAGTCTCTTTAAGAGTGAGGGACGTGCCCTGCTTCACTCCCTCAATCTTGTAGCTTGAAATACCAGTGGGGTGGCTGGGGTGCTAGCACCCATTTTGGACCATGAAGACCCCACCCCAGGAAGGCTCCCCTCTATACGGCTTTTGTATGGGAGAAACATACACTTCAGTCTGCTGTAGCAATCATTCCGGGGTCTCTGTTAGTCATAGCTGTATTGGTCACTGCAGGTACAAGTAACCTATTCAAAGTCACATAACTCGGAAGCAACTGAGTCCTCTAGGGGCCTGGGTTCTCCACCACTTGCCTCCTGTGATGAGCACTGGAGGAAGGAGTGTTGATATTACCATCGCCACCCTGACCATCCTCATGGTCATGGTCAGATGGAAAGCAGAAGAGGCTCCCTGAGAGGTTTGTAGACCCAGACTGGCACTCATTAGTTGCTCATGGAATCACTTTAGTGGGTCATGTGTAGCATTAAAAAAAAATGATAAAATCCAGTTGGAGGTGGTGGCACTGGCTTGTAATCCCAGCAACTCCAGAGGCTGAGGCAGGAGGATTGTGAGTTTGAGGCTGGCCTCAGCAACACAGTGATCTCTTGCCTCAAAATAAATAAATAATAGAATAAAATAGAGAATATTAGGCTGTATTATTGCAGGTAGGAAGACAGGATTGTTTGTGTGAGTGTCCTGAGAGTCATAAAGTTAAATATCATTTTTATTATGGATTGTGTTAAAAAAAAAAAAAAAAGTTTGAGAAACACCAAACACCTAACACCAAACAAGTGGGCATACAGGACCTTGAGTCACTCCAGAAATCCCCCACAGGACCTGGCTCCATCCCTCCTACTACACCGGGCCACCCTCTGCAGACCCAGCTCCACCTCTTCCTGACGCCCCCAGCCTTCCTCTGTGCTCTCTGGACCCCCTCAGGCTGCAGCCCAGTGGCTGTCCCTTGTCCTTCACCGCTGTGTCACCCCAGCCTCCCCGCGCCTGGCACAGGTGGCCTCTGAACAGGCCTGTGGCTACGGCGTTGATGAACTCACTCTGGCTCTGGCCATATACAGCTACCCATTGTCGCTGTGCCCAGGGGGTCCATTTTCTTCGCTCTGGTGTCCTCTGAGCAATTGCCTGAGCAGGAACAATCAGTGGTTAACCTCCGGAAGGGTGACTTCTGACAGGCACACAATACAGGGAGACACTGACTCTCAGCACAGGAGGGGACTGTCTGGGGCAGGCGGTCACATGATGTCAGCACAGGGGACTTGGAGAGTGTCCAGCACCATTCCTTCATTTTCCAGATGAGGACACTGAGGGCCCTGGAGTCAGGGACCTGCTCAAGGTCACCCAGTGAGTGAGCAGCTGCTGCCTGGTAGGCTGGCTCTTCCTGGACTCTGGTGACAGCAGATTCCAACGAGAGGCTGGAGCCCAGTGTGGGGTGGGCTCCTGGCAGTGATTGGCAGAGGGGAGGAGAAGCCAGGGACACGGAGAGATCTGGGTTTCTTATTTTGGTACTGGGGACTGAGCCCAGGGGCGCTTAACCACTGAGCCACATCCCCAGCCCTTCTTCTTTTTTTTATGTTTTATTTAGACAGGGTCTCGCTGAGTTGCTTAGGGCCTTGCTAAGTTGCTAAGGCTGGCTTTGAACTCATGATCCTCCTACCTCGGCCTCCCAAGGTGCTAGATATGCGTTTGCACCTTGGCTTGGACACCAGTAGCTGGTTGACCTTGGGCTGATCGCTTACCTCCCTGGCCTGTCTCTTCTGTAGAGTGGTCACAGAAGAGATGTGTCCATCACCCGAGCCCATCCACTAAACTCCCAACGCCAGGCCTGAGGTAAGCAAGCGTTCTCCTGCTTCGGCAAAGGGCAGAGAGGCAGCAGACAAGCTTCCCCTGGTCAAGGCTGGCGGACTCTGGCGAATCTCTGGTGCCTCCAGAGATAGAGGCTGTGGAGTGAGTGAAGAACCGACAGCAACCGGCTTCCCATCAATTTGCCAAGAAGATCAGCGAGTCGAGTGGCCAGTTCACTGAAAACAGTCAGACCTTGCACAGGGCCCAGGACGAACCACCTTGGGGGCAGAGCCGGGAGCCCCAGCTTGACACCCTGGCTCAGGCCTGGAGCCTGCTTGGCCCTGCCCGGGTTCCCTTCTGAGGCTGGGGCAGTGGGAGGAAGAACTTGCTCTCCTTAGCACCTGTCCCACCTCTCCTTCCATTCCATTTCAGTTTTACGGATTGATATTTAGATTAAGGAGATAAACACAGGCAGCGAGGAGCACTGAGGCCTGACAGACACGGGAACTCTGGACCTGTCAATCACTGTCGGCCTGCTGGGCCTCCAACCTCCTCCCGGCTCCCCCACCCCTGCACCCCAACCAAGAGTGGGATTAAGAGGTGCCCCCTAAACAGGGGAGCCTAAAGCTACAAAGACCTTCCAAGCCAGCCTGGGCGCTGGACTGGGTGACCTACTATTTACTATTTGTGTGTGTATCTCTCTCTCTCCTTCCCTTCCCCTCCCCAGGCTGCAGATAAAGAATTCAATTTTCTTTTAAACGGTGGGGAAATTGGAAGAGATTTTGTTCTGTTTAAGCACAGCTGGAGTCTCAGGTCTCAAGGGGTTTGAGAACAATGAGATCAATTAAGATGCCAATGGTGAGGGGTGGTGGGGGTGGGGAGCTTGTGCCAGGTTGGGGGTGGGAACTCCATCTGAAAGGGTGGACCGGGTCCAGGCCTGTGGGACACAGGGCTTCTGAGGCGCCAGGGCTGCCTTCCCTACACTGACCTGCCGACCTCAGGGCTTGGACCAAGTATCCAGATGGTGCCTACCCACTGGGCTGTTACCGACTCTCAGACTTAACTAATAATTCATGATGGCAATTTCCATCACCAGCTTTATACAACGGTAGAATCGAGTCAACCAATACCGTGGGACTCAGCTGAGGCTGCTTTCCAGGAAGCCACGGATAACCCTGGACGCCTGGCCCACAGAGGCATCGGCATCGCTTGGGGACTCCTGGTGTTTGCAGGCCCTAGACCATGACCTTGATGCACACCATCTCAAGCCGCTGCTGAGACAGGAATTCTGCTCCTACAGAAATTCAGATACCCAGTAACCCGCCCGAGGCCTGTGTGCAGGTAAGAAGCTGATGCAGGACCCCAGCCCGGGGCTGTGGCCCCACAGCCGGCCCACCAACTTAAGTTGGAGAAGGCACAGGGCCCACCTGGTCAGTCGGGAGGAGACCAAGACGGATGTGCTCTGCTGACCTTGAGAGGCAAGTGGTAAAGCCATTGCCCTGGCCTGGGGTCTGCGACAGAGCAGGAGAGGGATCCTGACTCTTCCTCCTCGGTCTACCTGCAAGGCAGGTCTCATCACCTCTCACCTGGCTTCTCACAGTAGCTGACAGCCCCTCTCCCAGCCTCCCCCTGGCGCCCCCCCCATCCCCCTCTCCCTGGTCTCTTCTCCAAGGAGCAGCCTCGGGGATCCCAGATGCCCCTCCAAGGGACTCATTCCCTCTTGCTATTTGCCACCCTCTGCCACGTCCTTCACCTGCAGCTTCCTCACTGAGATGGCTCTTTCCCAGATTTTCAACCCAAATTCACAACCTGGATCCCACCTGCCCACCTCTCTATCTGGGTCCCTTCTCATGCCGCCTTCTGTGGGACACCTGCCCAGCCTGAACACTTGACGTAATGTCGTCACTGCCCCAGCTCTGGGCACCCCTCCCCGCTGGCCAGCTCCAGTTTATCCCCATGTGACGTGCTCTGAGTTTCCTTGTTCATCATCAGTGTCCTCTGGCATGGACGGGGACATCTGTCTGGCCTGTCTTATCCACCACTGTCATCCCAGGTTCTGGACTTGCAGTTGCTGAATGGAGGCAGTTGTACCTGGATGTCACCTCTGCCCCCAGACAGTGCGGAGTCCTGCTCTGTGAGGGGAAGGGGATGCACAGTCCGAGGAGACCAGGAGGGACCATGGCCCTGGTCCTCCCTAGTAGCCCTCAGGGAAGCCAGGGCCTTCCTGCTCACCTGCCCACAGAGCTAGGCTGAGCTGGGCAGACTTCAGCCTCGACCTTGGAATCATATCCCTGATTAGACCCAGGAGACCCAGGGCATCCTGAAAGCTGGTGCTCATTGTGCCCCTGCCCCTGGCCTTGGTTCCTGGGCTGGGGTCTGCGTTCCTAACCTCCGCCTGACTGGAGGAACACTCAGAAGGCACCTAGTCGGTGCTGTCCTTGGATGGGCAGAAGGCTGACTCCCAGGGAGGAGAGAACATGGCCACGGAGTCATATAGTCAGTTGGTGGCCTGGACCCCAGTCCTCAGGGCTCCTTCTTCCCTGTGCTCGGAGGCTATGAGCAGGGTGTCTGGCCCACAGAGAGCATGGAGGCTAAGAGGCCTCTACCCGACAGAGGTCGCTGGCGCTGACTGGCAGGGAGATGGGGTATATGATTTACCTTCCTGGGGCCTCGCTTTCCTCAGGAGGCCTCTTTCTACCTCGTCCCTCCAGGAAGCTGCCCTGGACACCTCCAACCACAGGAATCAAACCAACTCTGTGCCATACAGCCAGGTGCGTCACTGAGACAGAGAACCTGACGGAGGGTCTTGGGTGGCCTGGTGGAGGAAGGGCAGCCAGGAAAGCAAGGTCCGGGCAGCTGGGGGCCTGGGGAGGGGGAGAGGCCCCAGCGTGAGGGGGAAGGAAGTGTGGAGGGGTGGGGGCGGGAGGAAGGGTGCAGGGGTGTGGCGGGCCAGGGCTGGGGACTGTGAATGCCTACCAGGCCCAGAGGGCTTGCCTGCTCCCGCCAGGGAGTGCCTGTGGGCACCAGCAGGGCCTCGGGTCTCCTCCTCCCTCCCTCTCTCCCTCCGTCCACAGCTTCCTGGCCACAGCTGGTCACGGCCAGGCCGAAGTGGAGTTTGAAGGCATCCATCTGTACTTTTCCCTGTGCCTGCAACATGCAGGAGGCGGAGAGGGGAACTGCCCTCCTGTGGAGCCTTGATCACAAAGGGCACCTCTGAGAGGGGTTATGGGACCTTGGCAGCTCTTGGTGCTTTTGAAACATCGATTTTTATATAAATTCCTTGACATTCTTTCCTTTGGGAGTTGGGGGGTCTACCTCCCCTCCCCTGAAACTGGACTTGCCTCAGGGACTTGTCACCCACAGAATTCAGCAGAAATGACACGAGGTCACAAAAGGCCAGTGGCTTCTGCCTAGTTGTCTGGGTTGCTCGTTCTCCAGAGCCCTCCTCTAGGGTGCTCCCTCTCAGAACCCCACGCTGGCAGATGCCTCAGCCACATGGAGAAGCCACACAAAGGTACTTGGGGGACAGTCTGGCTCAGCCTGTCCTTCATCCAGAATAGCCCAGGCACCAAGAAGGAGAGGCCATCATTGAAGCAGATCCTCCAGGCCCTGCTGGTCCAGCCTCCAGCTGAGGGAGTCGCCCCAGACCTGGGGGAGCAGAGAGGGCCTCCCCACATACCTTTCCACACTCCTGACCCACTGAATCCACGCACATGGTAAAACAGCTGTGGCTTTGTGCTCCTAAAGTTGGGGTGATTTCTTCTGCAGCATTAGGAACAGAGAAGCAAGATCCTGAGAACAGAGGGCCCAACACCTCACTCAGAGAGGGCAGAGTATTTGCCCAGTGTCTGTAGACGAATGCAGAAATGGATGAGAGCCACAGAGCCACTGTTGTGAGTAGAGAAGTACAAAATGTGCAAAGCTCAGGGCAACAGGAACTTCATGGGACCCTTGCTCAAAAAGATTAAGAATTTCAACAGCAGAACGTTAAATCAAGGTCAAGGTTCTCCTAAGTCCAGGTCCCTGGGCAACTGCACAGGTGCCACACAGGGCAGCATCTATTGTCCACCTTCCTCTGGAGTCTTGGTTCTCCCCTGAATCCTGTGTAACCCTTCTCTGGGTTCTGCTTCTTGAGGCCAGAGCCCATGTGCTAGACTCCCAGATTGGACACAGACTAGAACTCAGCCAGCGTGTAGGTGACAGCGCGGAGTCTGGGGAGGTTAGAACAGAAGGCAGGGTGTCTTGAACCCCAGAGAGCCAGGATTTAAGAGCCAGTACACTCTGATCTGCACAGACCCCTGAATAAGATGGAACAAACCCTCCTGGATAAGAATCACAATAATAATAATAATAATACCAGCAATAGCGGCTGTCATGGATCTAGCGCCTTCAAATACACTAAGTGCTTTAAATGCCTCATCTCTCTAAATCATGGCATTATTATTAGTGCTTTTATCATTTCCACAACAAGCTCTAGAGACTGGGGGATCAGGAAGCAGCTGGGCACCTGCTCAGGGTCTCCGAGACGGCAAGCAAGAACCAGGACTTGAACCTGCATCTCTCTGGTTGGGAAGCCTTGCTCCCTGCAATGGCTGATACTGCCACGAGGTCTTCAGGACATGGCAGAGCTAAGGGCTGGCATGGCGGGGAGGTCCTGTGTGAGTCTGGGGAGCAGCCCTGGTGCTCCCTGATAACCTGGCTGGGCCTAAGTTTGACTGCCTGGCAGCATGGTGGTGGGGGGGTGCTCCCAGCCTCAGCAGGGAGTGCCCCAGTCACCTGCCGGGAGCCAGGCCCTGGTGTGAAGTCCTCTCTGAGCATAACTGAGCAGGACTGAAGGTGGCCTCCACCGGGCCAGCCTGGGGCAATGACATCAACCACCCTCTCCTTCTGGTGTCAAAGTATCAGCTGTCTGAGAGGAAGGAGGGAGAGAAGGGGACAAAGAGCGGCAGGGCCTGCACTGAGGTGGCAGCTTCTCTGCTGTGCAGGCTGGGGAGGGAGGCTGGGCGGGCCAGGAGGAAAGCCAGCTAGCTCCGGAGCAGGAAGGTGAAGGCCAAGGTGAAGGTCCTGGCAATCCTTCCCAGACTTTCAGATGGGGGCTGGGAGAAGGAAGGGCGGCAGGCAAGGGGCTCTAAAGGCCCGTGGGTGGGAGGGGCGAACTTCTGCAGGTTGGGAGGCATGTCTGTGTTGCCAAGAGGGAAACTGAACAGCAAGAGTGGCTCCCCTCCCCTCCTGGGCAGAGAGAACCAGAAGGAGATCCTTGTGGGGCCAGGGTGGCTCCTGGTCCAGTCATCTCGCTGGGGCCTCAGGGGCTCAGGTACTGCCCAGGTCTGGGTCAGGAATCCAAGGATGGTGTCCCGCCCAGGGCGGGCTCAGCCAGGAGGTCTGGCTGACTGCTGACGTTTCCAGTTCAGCCACTTACTGGCCCTGGGACCCTGAGTAAGGCCCTGAGCTTCCCTGATCCTCAGTTTCCTCATCTGTAAGGGAGAATGACAGCATCTACTCAACAGGACAGAAGGGATGCACATAGTGTGTGGCCGCCTTGCAATAGCAGCTGCAGCACCGTAGATGGAGCTGTCCCCAGTGGTCATCCCACCATCCCCTAGCCTGGAGCACACTGTCCCTGCACCGCAGTGTGGAAGGAACCATGGGTACATTCTCGTCCACCTTCCTTGCTGTTCAGGTGAGCTGCTGGGAGGGGAAGCAGCTCCAGCAGGAGGCTTCAACAACCAGGGGCAGAGCTGGCTCAAGGTCAAGTTTTTGAACTTGAGGTTCCCACCCTTTCCCCTTCCCATCAATCACATTCAGTTAGAACCAGGGGACTCTGAGATCTCAAAACCTGGGCTGGGGAGCCAGGGAGCAGGGACTGCAGCTTCTCCACCCTTGCTGGTGCCCAGGTTGGCCGTGACAGACAGCCTTCCTGCACCACTGTCAGACCGCCACCTCCCC